>NC_045986.1:17285142-17645256 GCF_010909765.2 Amblyraja radiata
GCTGCGTTCAACTGGGGCTCGGGAGTGGAAAGAAGGGGCTTAGGTGAGGGGGGTACAGACTTGAGCAACATTCTTGTACCATGAGGTTCACAAGTTCATAAGGGATCACTCATCTTCAAACCCCCTCACTGACTTCCAGACCCCCCCCCCCACTGATCTCCACTCCACTCAGCCGGACACTGCAAGTTGGAGCAGTGGGAAATCAACAGATCTTGCGGTTACAAAAGGTGGACGGCTGTGCCTGGGATCTTGTAGGAATCACCCCACCTCAATCGATACAATCTGAAAATGCTGGTAAGTTTCAACAGGTCTGGCAGCAGATAAACAGTTTCAAGTCTAGCCCGCTTTACCCTACGTGAGAAAGATCAAGCATCTGCTGAGATAGCCGAGAGATTGGGGGATAATGATGGGTACAGCAAAGGGTATTTCCCTGATAGGGTGCCCCAGGGTGGTCTAATGTTGTAGATGTCTCAGGATAACGCCCGTTGGACACTTGAAGAAGGGTCACTGCCTGTAAAAGTTCCAGTGTCCTTTCTCTTCAGATATAAGGCACTAATGGCACAGCACAGAGCCACTGGGAGTCAAGAGTCAAGTCAAGAACGTTTTATTGTCATGTGTCCCAGATAGGACCATGAAATTCTTGCTTGCTGCAGCACAACAGAATATGTAAACATGGTACGTAACGGGGGAAAACAAGTTCAGTGTGTATATATACACATGCACACATAATCAATAAATGCGCACACAACATATTTAGATAATTAGGACTGGATAATGTGCATAAATATTGGACTTCGACAATAATTCAGATAATTAAAATGTATCAGCTGTACAGGAGGCGGATGATCAGCTAAGGACATTTAAGGACAAAAGTCATTTTCACCCAGAGAGTTGTGAATCTGCCACAGAAGGCAGTGGAGGCCAATTCACTGGATGGTTTCAAGAGAGAGGTGGAGTTAAATTTAGCTCTTAGGGCTAAGGGAATCAAGGGATATGTGGGAAAAGCCGGAATGGGGTACTGATTTTGGATGATCAGCCATAATCATATTGAATGGCAGTGCTGGCTCGAAGGGCCGAATGGCCTCCTCCTGCACCTATTTTCTATGTTTCTAAGGGCACCTTATCAATCGAAAGAGTAATTATAAGATTGTGCATTCTGAGCCATATCTCACCATTGGAAGAAATTTATTGCAACATTTACTACCCTCCCACGATATCTAATTGCCTGCGTCCAACGTCATAGCCTGGCTATACCATTGCAACATCCAGACTTCAAACAACCCTACGAGGATCGTAGAGAGATAGGAAATGTGTGGAGTGCATAACATGCATAGTGAGAATTAACCAGATCAATGGTTATTGCCTTAACCATCCTTGTGTTTCCACTGACCAGTCAATCTTCACTCTGATCAGGGACAAGTGATTGATTGTTGTCTTATGACACTCTGATGATCATTTACTTTCCTCAATGACTTTAGCAGGTTCCTTGTGACCATATTAGTCTATCTTGTGTCTGCAGCTGCCACATGTGATGCCCTCTCTTCACATCACAATCCTCAACACATCATGCATAGACACAAAAAGCTGGAGTAACACGGCGGGTCAGGCAGCATCTCTGGCGAGAAGGAATGGGTGACCTTTCGGGTCGAAACCTTCTTCAGACTTCTATATCATGCATTGTCACCCTCCTGATGGGAAGTTTCTAATTCAATGCACGGCAGCATCCCACTTCCTTAGAAGGCTTAGGATGTTCAGCATGTCCCCAACAACTCTCCCCAACTTCTACAGATGCGCCATGGAAACATTTTATCGGGATGCATCATGGCATGGGTTGGGAACAGCCCCATCCAAGACCGCAGGGAATTGCAATGAATTATGGACACAGCCCAGCCCATCACGCACACCAACCTCCTTTCCATTTACTCCATTCACAAGTCATGCTGCCTCGGCAAGGACACCAGCATGATCAAGGATGAGTCGGACCTCGGCCGAGGTGGGAGATTGCAATCTTCACGTGGTCCGCCCTGTTTCGACGCATGCAATCAACCTGGCATGCACAATCAAATAAGATCAAATAGAACAAGTTGTCCTACAACTTTAGGCTGTGCACGCCATACGCAAGAAGAACAAGTAGCACCCCCGCCACTTCCTCTCCTCCCCTCTCCCATCAGGTAATACGTACAGAAGTGTTCAAACACACAACTCTAGATTCAGGGACATTTTTTCCCCAGCTCTAATCAGGCAAATGAACCATCCCACCAACAACTAGAGAGCGGTCCTGCACCACTATATACCTCATTGGAGACTCTCAGACTATCTCTAATCAGACCCTGCTGGACTTTATCTTGCAGTAAACGTTACTCCCTTTATCCTGTATCTGTTCACTGTGGATGGCTCGATTGTAACACTGCATTGTCTTTCCACTGACTGGTTAGCATGCAACAAAAGCTTTTCACTGTACCTCGGTACATGTGACAATAAACTAAACTGAACTGAACTGAACTAAATTAAACTAAGCTAAAATAAAGTATACTAAACTGAAACTAAACATGTGGATTTGGTGATTTTTCAGGCTTGAGTTACAGTATTCCTGGTTTAGTTGCCTGAATTCAATAGTTAAATTCACTCGTTCCTCTGACCTCTCCAACGACCCCCTGATATGGTTCCATCAGAAGGATGAGGACCAGAAAAGTCAACAGGTTTTGTGAATCTGAGGCTGCTGCACCTCCACCCCCCACTTCTGGTTGCACAAGAGTAATTACACAGAGCACAGAATGTTGGGCTTTGAGACAGCTTTGATGCCATATGGTGAAGTGGAGAGGTAGAGAGGATTAATGAAGCACTCTCAGATTGGGGTCAAAGCAGCTGTAGGTTCAGACGCCAGATACTGAGAAGGAGAGGGATAGTGCAGACACAACATGGGAAAGACAAAGGTGAAAGGGGAATTAATAGGCAGGAGGATGTTGTAGAGAGATGAGGAAATCGCACAGTTACAGGGGAAACCTGGCAGGCAGTTGAGGACACTAAAGGGCCTGTCCCACTATACGAGTTTACCCAAGAGCTCTCCCGAGTTTAAAAAAAAATCAAACTCGTGGTAAGTACGTTGAATGTACGTAGCGGGTACGTCGGAGCTTGGGACCTCTCTTAGCGGCTCGTAACACTAACGGCAGGTACTCGGGAAACGCAGTAAGCTCGTGAGGTTTTTTCAACGTGTTGAAAAAATGTCCACGAGAGCCCCGAATACCTACGAGCGGCTATTACCGTAATTCTCCGAGTTGGAATCAGGGGAAACTCGGGAGAACTCTTGAATTACCTCGTACAGTGGGACAGGTCCTTAAATCACCTTTGTTGACTCTCCCAAGTCAAAATGTAAAATCAACGGTGGCGCAGCGGTAGAGTTGCTGCCTCACAGCGCCAGAGACCCAGGTTAAATCCTGACCACGGGTGCTGTCTCCCCGTAACCTACGTGGGTTTTCTCCAGGTAATCCGTTTACCTCCCACATTCCAAAGACGTACAGGTTTGCAGGTTAATTGGCTTGGTATGATTATAAATTGTCTCTAGTATGTGTAGGATAGCGTCAGTGTGCGGGAGTCTCTGGTCAGCGCGGACTTGATGGGCCGAAGGGCCTGTTTCCGCACTGTGTCTCTAAACTAAACTGAATTAAACTAAACATCATTCAGAATTTTAATGCTGCTCCTCTAACAATGGTGACATTATCAATGTGCATTTCACATGAACTACTGATGATTAATATCAGGAACGGTCACATCCGAAAATAGAACCATTCTACATTTTCCTTGATAATCGGCTGCTTTGATCTGTCGTTTAACACCTTATGCCCCTGTCCCACTTAGGAAACCTGAACGGAAACCTCTGGAGACTTTGCGCCCCACCTAAGGTTTCCGTGCGGTTCCTGGAGGTTGCAGGTGGTTGCTGGAGGTTGCAGGTCGTGGAAGCAGGTAGGGAAGACTGACAAAAACTTCCGGGAACCGCACGGAAACCTTGGGTGGGGCACAAAGTCTCCAGAGGTTTCCGTTCAGGTTTCCTAAGTGGGACAGGGGCATAACCCTTCCATATCTATTGTCTCCCTCTCCCCTGACTCTCAGTCTGAAGAAGGGTCTCGACCCAAAATGTCACCTATTCCTTCCCTCCAGAGATGCTGCCTATCCCGCAGAGACACTCCAGCATTTTGTGTCTACCATCTGCACATAAGTTCATTCTTGTTCTGGAACTGTGACATAAATCTTCTTATCTATTAAAGGCACCAGGAGAACACAGGACTCCGCTGGCAATTAAATTTTATGTGTGGGTGTCACAGTGTAATGAAAGACGAGCGATACATGGTGTTTACACCAATCCTCTTACATCAGGTGGTGACTTAATCACCGTGCAAAAAAAGCTTTAAAAGCTGCCAGGTTCCATTGTTCATCAAAAAACCCTACGCAGAGATCTCCAGCTCAGCATCGGATCACAGTTCACCATGAAAACTGCTTTCTCTCTTATTGTGGCGATCAGTTGCTTGTCCGGTATTTTGACAAAAGTTATGGTTCAAGTAAGTGTACAAATGCTCTTAATAGGACTGTCAAGACTCAGAGAGCGTAATCACTATTTTGCAGCTAAGCAGAATACAAGAACAACTTATTCAGGTTTTAATTGCATTGCTAGAAATATTTCAGAATATATTTTTGTGTGGTCCATAGGGAAATATTTCACCTTTAATTATGGGGATGGGGAGAGAGAGAGAGAGAGAGAGAGAGTGGGAAGGGAGAGTGGCTGACGGTCTGAGTTAATACCATTCATTTGACAGCACTAGATCTATCACTTTCTGGCTGATTGTGATGTGATTCGAGCTACACCAGGGTATTGCTCCATGTGCGTGTATGTGGAAGATGAGTTGTGAGAATGCCGTGGGATCGCACTGCTCTGGTGCTGTCTTGAGGGAGCACTGCCCTGGCAAAGGCATCGTCTTTCTCAACCTGTTGCAGATAGATGTATAAAGTTCCAGGGCACCACTGAAAGACAAAGCCACATATTCCCAATTTACTCACCAACATTCCCACATCAACTCACTCCCCAGCGATTTGATGACGGAATATTAAACTTATTTAACGAGGTGATGAAGGAATAATAAATTGAGGCAAGGTGTTTGCCTCAGTCTTTCAAATGTTTATACCAAAGATATACACAAAGTGCTGGAGGAACACACCAGGTCAGGTGCCATCTCTGGAGCAAAAGGATGGGTGATGTTTTGGGTCAGGACCCTTTTTCAGACTGAAAGTGGGGATTCGGTAGGGGGGGGGGGGGGGGGGGGGGGGGGGGGTGGTAGGGGTAGCCTGCAAACATTTGCCGACTAGGTCCTTAGGGTGCATGAGGGTGTGATGGAGTCTTATCAATGCAGCTTCCTCTCTGGGGCAGTTCTTCGGACGCATCCCTCTCCCTCATAGTTTACTGAGACATTTAAAATAAGATTAAAACAAACTCAATGTGCTGAAGTTACTCAACGAGTCAGGCAGCATCTCTGGAGAAAAATGGATAGGTGATGCTTCGGGTTGGGACCCTTCTTCAGAAGTAGAATTTGAAGAAGAGTCTCGACCTGAAACGTCACCTATCCATGTTGTCCAGAGGCGCTAACTGACCCACTGAGTTACCCCAGCACTCTGAACCAGCATCTGCAGTTCCTTGTTTCTCAATTAAAATGAGATGATGGCCAGTGGAGTGAAGCCATGCTGAGATTACCTGGCTCCATCAGCGGGATTATCTTCTGATTGATAGAAGCTTCCAACCAGATCAACATGGGATTTATTTAATAAGCACTAAAAGTGAGCGAGTATTCTCAATGGCGGGCGGTATAGAACTGTAAAATGAAAGATACATTTCTTGTAACTTTTCCGTCTCAGTTCTATGTCAGGCTCTTCAGTACGACTAACGCCTGCTGTGTTTCTCTGTTTTGCTCAGGATGGGAACTACACCTTTCCCTTGAAGGACGTGAAACAGTTGTGGACACTGATGAACACAGTGCCAAATGAAAACCCAGCAGTTGTCAACGTCTCCTCACATAGTCTCTGCCTTTCCTCCAATCTACCCAAAGTGTTTCAAACAGTTTGTCTCTCGACTGATGCCGCTCAGGTTTTGCACAGGCTGGGTGAGTGGCATTGTATTGCGGTGGCACTTAATTGGATGGAATAACATCCAGTCAGACCAGAAAAGTTTACTGGAGAAACTCAGCGGGTGCAGCAGCATCTATGGAGCGAAGGAAATAGGCAACTAGGCAACGTTTCGGGCTTTCAGGGTTTCGGCCCGAAACGTTGCCTATTTCCTTCGCTCCATAGATGCTGCTGCACCCGCTGAGTTTCTCCAGCATTTTTGTGTACCTTCGATTTTCCAGCATCTGCAGTTCCTTCTTAAACAATAAAAGTTTACTTCTTGATTATTAAATAATGTGGCAAGGTGGAATTAGGTAGTCCAAGAGAGAGAGAAAGTGACAGAGAGTGATAGAGAGAGAGAGGGAGGAGAGGGATGGAGAGGGAGGGAGAAGGGGATGAGGAGGGGTGGGGGGAGGAAGTGGGAGGGAGGAGAGGGGGAGGGGAGAGGGATAAGGAGAGGGGGAGAGGGATGGAGAGAGGGAGAGGGAGAGGGATGGGGAGAGGGAGAGGGAGAGGGAGAGGGAGAGGGAGAGGGAGAGGGAGAGGGAGAGGGAGAGGGAGAGGGAGAGGGAGAGGGAGAGGGAGAGGGATAGGGAGAGGGAGAGGGAGAGGGAGAGGGAGAGGGAGAGGGAGAGGGAGAGGGAGAGGGAGAGGGAGTGGAGGAGGGATAGGGGAGGGAGAGAGAAAGAACACTTTGAGAGAAAGCAAGGGTTGGTTACCAGTTGCTGAGAGACCATTTTCTAGTCTTAATAATCTGCAGCTCTTTGATTTTTGCAGGTGGCAGGAAGACTGCAGATGATGCGACACTAGGCTGGGCAAGAGTGTCACATCCTCTGCAGTCTTTCAGCGGCCTACGCAAATATCATAAAGCTGCAGTTTTTTAACATGACAAATTGTTCTCTCTGCAACTGTGCAAGTGAGGGAGGACTGGGAACTCTGGGATCTTGTGTTAGGATTCGATACATTCAGAGGGGAATGACGGAGACACAAGACACTGCTGACGCTAGAGCCTTGAGCAAAGCACGTTATGCCGGAGGGACTTTGCAGGTCAGGCAGCACCTGGGGATAAATGGACAGGCAGTGTTTTGGGAAACATCGCCTGACCTTTCCATCCTCAGATGCTGTCAGAACCGCCGAGTTCCTCCAGCACTTTGCCTTTTGCTAGAGAAGGAAGATTGTTGACAATGGCGTCCAAGCGAGGAACTCTGAGGACAGAGGGGGGGCCAGGAGAAGGCGCAAGGCAACGAGAATGTCAAGGCTATCACAGAAGGAAAGTTGGCCCCAGTGTGTGAGAAACTTAAATGAAAGGGTCTGGATCTTGTTCTGTTTGATGTTTTGGTTCACTAAACCCACGATGTACCTCAGCTCAGTTGAGTGAGCCAGTGATATTTCCATGCACTAAAGGCTGCTTACATTTGGATTGTGATAGATTTCTTTTTCCTTTTCCCCTACAGAGAAAATGGCAGTGAAATCCGATGATTGTGAAATCTGTGTGCACCCTGCCTGTAGTGACTGTTAATCTGTGGCACAGCGGTGCAATTGCTGCCTTACAGCTCCAGATACCCGGGTTCCTTCCCGACTATGGGTGCCGCCTGTATGGAGTTTGTACGTTCTCCCCGTGACCTGCGTGTGCTTTCTCCGAGATCTCCAATTTCCTCCCACACTCCAAAGACATATAGGCTTGTGGGCTAATTGGATTGGTAAGTTGTAAATTGCCCCTAGTGTGTGCAGGACAGCGTTAGTGTGTGGGGGTCGCTGGTTGGCGCAGACTCAGTGGGCCAAAGGGCCTGTTTCTGCACTGTATCTCTAAACTACACTAGACAAAGTGTCCACCACCTCCCACGGCAGCAATGGTTGAGAATAATTGGACAAAATTAGAAGAGTAGCAAGATGATGAATATCTAAATCCACCCAGTCTTCCTGTTAGTAAGTGTTGGAACTCCCATTCATCTCAAGCAAATTGGTTGCTGCATACTAGTGTTCGTCCCCGTCCTCAAACCTGCCAGGTGAAGAGTAAATATGTGACTATTAGAGGGACCACTGCCAAAGCTATAAATGGTCTCTCCACTCTACACCTACAACGTTATATCCTTCACCTCACCACTAACTCTCAGCAATGCTTTAGAGAATTTGTTGCTCCCTGGTAGTTTCCTTAGGAGGAGAAACTTTAGTAATCTTGAATGGACTCAGGTAGTTGCTCACTGATGGTTCGATTTGTCGAGATTTACTGAAAGCAAAGTTAAGTTATTTATGTTTACAGGCATGCTTTTTTTTCCTGTTTATATTTGCTATACATTTTGATATAATAAAAGTCATCAAAATCAACATTGTGTCGTCTTTCAAGAAACAGATATCAACTTCACCGTCTGACTGTCCAATCCAGCACTGTTGCATGTTTTATATCTCAATCTACATAAGATTTTTTTTTAAATTCTCATTTAATTTCAATTCGGAAGGCAGCTAAAGTTACAATTTAACATCTGATCGTAAAGCAGGTGTTGTAGTGTTACCAGAGTATTCTGCTCCTTATCTGAGAATAACATTATCAGTGGCACTTTGTCCCGTACCAGGGAGAGACTGTTACAGGGCACTCAGCTACTGTTCAGAATAATGTATGAATAACAGACTCAATACTGATCTATGATGAACGCAACCATGCCTCCATTTGCCACGTAAGTAGGTAGCGAAGCCCACCATATTTCAACCAAAATATGAGCACGACAGTTTTGAGCACAAAAGTTTTCCCCTCTTTCCTTATTTCTTTTATACCACACTGCGCATCTAACCGGGCTAATGACGGAGGAGCTGAAAGCGAGAGTACATTGATTTTAAATACAAAGACAGACTGCTGTCTGAATGGTGGAAGATTGGAAAAGGGGGAGACATGGAGAGCTGGGGAACCTTGTGCACCAGTAGATCAGGTGCAGCAAGCGGCAGGGATGACAAATGTCACGTTGGCTCTCGGTGCATGAAGATCTGTGCGCGAGGCAGCTGCGCATAACCTGGGTGAGACACTATCTGGAGCCACAGTGTTGTACAGCACAGAAACAGGCCCTTCGACCCATCACCTACATGCCAACCTTCTTGCCCATCCACACTAATCCCATTTGCCCACGTGAGGATCATATCCTTTGATGCCCTGGCCTACGTGTATGTCAAAATGCTTCTTAAACGTACCAATTATATCTGACTCCACCTCCTCTGGCAGTGCTTTCTAGATATCAATTGCTCACCATGTGACCATTTTACCCCTCAAATCCCCATGAAAACCCCTTCTTCTCACCTTAAGTATCCACACATTTTTGACACCCAACACTGTAAAGAAAGATTCTATCTACTCTGTCTGGGTGCAGTCTTCACCACTCCATGAAAAACAAGCCCAGCCTTTGCAAACTCCATCCTAATTTGGTGTGAAGTTTTTGTCTCTCTATGTTCTAGCCACAGAGAGCGGAACAAACGTTTAACTAGAATGGTGGAATAGACGTACACGGAGAAATTGGGTTCCTTAGACTGGAGTTTCAAAGATTGTGCGGGGATCTCAACAAAACCTATAAAATTCAAACAGAATCCACAGTGACTCAGTAATTTTGACTTTTAACTGGGTTACCCATAGAAGATAGTGGAAGGTAGTGGTGGAAGGGTATTATTCTGGCTGGAGGTCTGTGGCCTGTGGAGTTCTGCAGGGATCTATGCTTCAGCACCTGTCCTTTGCAATATATATGAATGACTTGGACGTAGAGTAAATATTCATGGGTTGGTTAGTAAGACAAATTGGTAGTCTGAAGAAGGGTCTCGACCCGAAACGTCACCAATTCCTTCTCTCCAGAGATGCTGCCTGTCCCGCTGAGTTACTCCAGCATTTTGCATCTACCAAAATTGGTAGAGCTGGAAAGAGTAAGGAAGGGTGTCACCGAGTACAGTGGAATATAGATCAGTTACAGATATGAGTGAAGAAATGATAGATGGAGTTTAATATGAGCAAGTTGGAGGTGTTACACTTTGCAGGGTCAAATGTAAGGGGAAAATATATAATTAATAGCAAGTTCCTTATTAGTTGTGTTGTACCGAGTGATCTTAGGATTGCACATAACTCGCTGAAAGTGGCAACATAAGGAGATAGAGTGCTTTATAACATTTTGGCTAGGCCATATTTTGAGCATTGAGTGCAGTTCTGGTCGCCCCATTACAGCCCCATTACAGCGAGGAGTTGTGGCATTTGGAGAGGTTTACCAGAATGTTGCCTGGATCAGAGGATATTAGCCAAAAGGAGAGGTTGAAAAAACTTGGATTGTTTTCTCAGGAATGGCAGAGTTTGAAAGGAGATCTGATATGTTTATAAAATGGGAGGCATCGATAGACAGTCAGAACCTTACCCCCAGGGTGGAAATATCCAGGACAAGAGGGCATATCTTTGATGTCAGTGGGGGCCTTTTTAAGGGTAGTGCAATGCAAGTTTATACACTGAAAGTGGTGGGTGCCTGGGGTGGTGGTGGAACCAGATATGATTGCAGCATTTACAAGGTTTTTTTGGAGAGGCACGTGGATATGTACGAAATAGAGGAATATGGATCACTAGCAGACCGAGGAGATTAGTTTAACTTGGAGACATGCAGGATGTTTGGCAGTTAGATGGAGTAACTGTTATTTGCACTTTATCAGTTTATTTATTCATGTGTGTATATATTTATATTATGGTATATGGACACACTGATCTGTTTTGTAGTAAATGCCTACTATGTTCTGTGTGCTGAAGCAAAGCAAGAATTTAATTGTCCTATCAGGGACACATGACACTAAACTCACTTGAACTTGAACTTGAACTTGTAAGTGACAAAGGCTAGAGGTTAAATGGACACAAAGGGGTATCAGATATGGAAAGCGTAGGAGGACTGACATGTAAAGGGAGGTAAAAGGATGGAAGGGGATAGGGGTGAGGGATGATTAAAGGGAATTGTGGGACTCGGGAATGGGAGATGAGCATGTGGAGAAGGGGGAAAGAGCAGAGTGGCTCTGATAGTGGGAGATGTGTGGGAGATGTGCGGGCACACTGGGATGTGGGGCAGGGGAAAGAAAGGGAGGGAGAGGAGTTACTTCTTGAGATTGAAGAATGTGTTGCTCATATTGTTGGGTTGCGGGCTACCCAAAAGGAACATGAGGTGCTGTTCTTCCAGAGTGGCCTCACTCTGACAATGTGTTCAATATGTGTAGGATGGAACTGCAGACGCTGGTTTACACCAAAGATAGACATAAAATGCTGGAGTAACTCAGCTTTTATCGCAAAGATGTTTAGAAATACTAGATGTGGATATGGCTTTGGTGGGAGCCGGAATGTCACCTATTCCTTTTCTCCAGAGATGCTGCCTGATGCGCTGAGTTACAGTACTTTTTGTGTCTATCTAGAGTGTGATAGAACTACCTATGACTAATCTGCCAGTTCAGAAGAGTTTGCCCTCGACTCATACTCGCAGCATGGTCGACACGAGGTCCTAGGAGGTCCTAGGAGGTCTTTGTAACTCTCCTTCATGCTCGAGAGTAGTCCCCGCGTACTCGAGGCCTCAGCTGGGTCGCGGCGTATTTTTCAACATGCTGAAACATGCCTGCGAGTAAAAAAAGGTCGCCATGGAAATAATCGATTTTTTTTACTCGTAGGTTTAGTCGTAGTAGGTCGTAGCAGGTCGGCATGTTAATCGTAAGTAATCGAGGGTAGTCGAAGGTCGTCGTAGATAGTCTTCAACATAGTCTAAGGGAGGTCGAAGGAGATCGAAGGAGGTCGTCTTCACTCTCCACTCTTCGGTGTACAATTTTACCGAAGCTAGTCGAAGCAAGTCTTCAACATAGTCGAAGGAGATGGAAGGAGGTCTTCAACATGACAGTTTTTCAAACTCTCCTAAACTCTTCTAAATGCGCGGATTAGGTCGCCGCAGTGGGACAGCCCGTTTCCTTTGCCTGGATGACTATAACTCAAATAATACACATTCTGGGTTGCCACCAGAAACATTCAGCCACTCCAGGTCTGCTCCCACCAAAGCCACGTCCACATTTAATATTTCTAATCATCTTTGCAATAAAAGCCAACATGCTTTAACCACATGGTACCTCCCTGTGTTTTTGCACAAGGAAGCCAGATTTCATGATACACTTCAGTTAATAGTCAGCCACCATTTAATTTGGTTTAGAGATACAACGTGAAAACAGGCCCTTCGGCCCATCGAGTCAGCGCCAACCAGCGATCACCCATACATTAGTTCTATGTTATCCTAGTTTCGCATTCTACACACTAGGGTAAATTTACAGAAGACAGTCAAAACCTGCACGTCTTAGGAATGTGGGAGGAGACCGGCGCACCCGGAGGAAACCCACGTGGTCATAGGAAGAATATACAAACTCCGTACAAACAGCGCCCCCAGTCAGGATCAAACCCAGGTCTCTGGTGCTGTAAGGCAGCAACCCTACCGCTGCGCCACCGTGCCGTGGTACAGGTGTTATCACACTTCAGTTGTAACTGCAGCACCCACACTGTTCCAGGGTGCTAGTGTGGATATTTAGGAACAAATTCGAGTGAACCACTTTTTAACGAAAGTGGAGTTCATCATTACCTGAACATGAAGATCAAGAGCATGGAATTGCAGGCCATAATGGTTTTGTTCCACACAAGCTACTTCTCACCTTGACTCGTACTGTCTTATCAGCACGCTATTCCAGTCTCGGGATTACTTCTCCAGCTTCTGCTCTCTTCATCTGTGCTAATTTCCTCTCCCACTCCATGCGATAGTGAATTCCCATCTGCAACCATTCTCTAAGAACAGGTCATTCTCGCAAATGTCTATATTGGTTTATTGTTTGCTGTCTTATCCTTATGCCTCCTGGTCTTGGATTCACCCGGACGGACACCACCTTCCTGCTACCGGCCCCCTTCACCATTTGAAGGGGTAGGGCATGTGATCCCAGCGTTCCCATCCTCCACGAGGAACGGCCAGAGGGACAGATTGCATCCGGATCACCATGGACTCTACTCATTCGAAGAATTTGTGAGACTACAAAGAAGAATAATCCAAATGTGTTTATTTAAGATCAAATCTTCAGCACTATCTGTCTGTGACGGTGATGGGGGGGAGGGGGGAGGGGGGGCGCAAGTGTAAACCCACCCTGTGAGTTGGTGACCATCACCTCAGATGGCGAGAACCAGCTCAATCACCACTTGACCTGTCCCTTGTCGCCTAGACAGCTACAGCTAGTGGCGACTCCAGAAGGACACACCAAGCACTGACGTAGCTTTATAAATAAATAGGTGGTCGACACAGCAGCAAGACAATTTGCAACACACTCATCTTTCTGTCCAAAAAATCTGGACATTCTACTCACATGCTGTCCCCAGTAACTTCTGCAGAGGTAAAATGGTAATGTGAGGTCAGTGTAAAATAAATCCTGGCACTTAAAATAAAAACTATACAGGCATTGCTCTACGAATAAATTACAAACAAACAAACAAACATAATATGAAATGCAGTTCATTTGCACCAGAAAATCATGTATAAGCTGTAGAAAATATTTCTTTACATTCATCTTAACAACATGGAGCTCAGGTCTCTGCTGTGCAAATCAGCAAGAAAACGTCAGACTGATTTCATTCTTGATCAAAGGTACGTGATTGCTTGAAGCTTTTGTTCCCGTGCTTTAGTTGCTGCTCATGGTCTAGGAGATAATAAAAAAAGGAAAAGTAGATGTGAATATAACATTTGACTGCTGCCTGATCCAATATTCTACTGATTATTCACAGATTTCTCAGACTGCATTCATTTCGTTTGTATGGACTTGTACAACTGTGATACAGCCCCCCCCCTTCAAGGTATGCACCATCCTGACACATGGTAATATATTACTTTGGTACACACAAAAAGTTGGAGTAACTCAGCGGGTCAGGCAGCATCTCTGGAGAGAAGGAATGGGTGATGTTTCAGGATCGCCTTCTTCAGTGGAGGGGGCGGGACAGAGATAGAATGTAGTCGGAGACAGTAAGACTAGTAGGAGAACTGGGAAGGGGGAGGGGGATGGAGAAAGAGAGGGAAAGCAAGGGCTATCTGAAGTTAGAGAAATCAATGTTCATACCGCTGGGGTATAAACTACCCAAGCGAAATATGAGGTGCTGTTTCTCCAGTTTGTGCTGGGCCTCACTCTGACAATGGAGGAGCCCAGGACTGAAAGGTCAGATTGGGAATGGGAGGGGGAGTTGAAGTGTTGAGCCACCGGGAGATCAGGTAGGCTAAGACGGACTGAGCGGAGGTGTTCTTGCCGATGTAGAGAAGTTGACACCTGGAACAGCAAATACAGTAGATGAGGTTGGAGGAGGTGTAAGTGAACCTCTACCTCACCTGGAAAGACTGTTTACTCTGTTCTCTGCTGCAGGTGAGGCACCTCTGGAGCAATGAGACATCTGCTCTACAAAGAGATAGCTCTACAGCATTGCAGAGATATGTATGCATCACGTTAGGCATCTCTACATAAACACTGCCCAGTCCATCATCGGCTCTGACCTTCCTTCCATCGAGGGGATTTATCGCAGTCGCTGCCTCAAAAAGGCTGGCAGTATCATCAAAGACCCACACTACCCTGGCCACACACTCATCTCCCTGCTACCTTCAGGTAGAAGGTACAGGAGCCTGAAGACTGCAACAACCAGGTTCAGGAATAGCTACTTCCCCTCAGCCATCAGGCTATTAAACCTGGCTCGGACAAAACTCTGATTATTAACAACCACTTTCTGTTATTTGCACTTTATTTGCAGTTTATTTATTCATGTGTGTATATATTTATATCATGGTATATGGACACATTTATCTATACTGTAGTAAATGCCTACTATTTTTCTGTGTGCTTAAGCAAAGCAAGAATTTCATTGTCCTATACAGGGACACATGACAATAAACTCACTTGAACTTGAACTTGAACATTAATTTTTCTGTCCAGTGAGCTACCTACATCACAATGTTTCGCCACCAGTGAGGTATCTTGTTGATAAAGACAATTATCTTTTCTGCGGAGTGGGATCTCGGTACTGTTCGGAGATTTGACAATACCAACAGCGTCATCTCAATAGAGTTGTACTTCTACATCAGAAGTAACTATCCCTGCACTCAGTGTGAAGGCTCTTCTATTTGTGAACCACTTATTTGGAGCACTTATGGAGGTCCCTTCTCCCCAATCCAGGAATTATCACTGTTCCAATAGCGAAGGGATCCAATAGCATGGTGAAATATCATATCAGAATTTCAGAATTGCATGTTTACAGGTGACTGAAACACTATTTTGCATTCACGGTTGATTTGAAACACAGCGGTCAATACACTGAATGGACACGGTCCAAGAAGGAATTTAAAGGGTGGACTTACATCATTAATCCAGCCTTTGAAGGCAGACACTCGAGTGTAGACGCTGGGCTTCTTCGGCGTATTGCACTTAACAGGTCCCAAGAAGCTTCCCACTCCATTGACATACCACCTGCCGTCACTACCAAAACAATTCAAAGGACTGCCTGGGTCACCCTGAAGTAAAAGAAATCTTTCCTTTATGTTGTTTTTTTTTTAAATAACCGTTGCCCATCACATATTACCCCGGTGTCGTGTTTACCCAGAATAATCGGCACACCCCACTGTAAGGAGCTATGTGCACTTCCATCATTCACTCCGTTCCACTGAAGGCACCAGCCCACTAATTCCCCACCAGAATAACATTCCAGAGCAAGATTAAACCCCTTCCCTGTGGTGCTACATCCTAAAGGAGAATCAGAAAGGGTTTAAAGTTGTTGGGATGCTGTTGCCAGCTTTTTGGTCTGAACTGCCGGAGGTGAGGCTGATCGAAGACCTTCATGAGGTACCATTGCTCTGCACCATTAACAATACGTCTAACATTCCCAAAGGACGCGCAGGTTTGTCGGTTAATTGGCCTGTGTAAAATTGCCCCTAATGTGTAGTCAGTGGATCGAAAGTCAGATAACGTAGAATGAAGGTCAGTGATCAATGGTCAGTGTGGAATCGGAGGGCCAAAGGGCCTGTTTCCATGCTGTATCTTTAAACTAAACTATACTAATCAGGAGGCCCACTGCTGTAAACTGAAAACGTCAAAACACTTCATTCAGTACCAGAGCCCACACTCTACATATTATAATTAGTTTATGGAGATTACACCAATATTAAGCAATGCATACTGATTATCTCCAATGGGTGGAGTCGATGCATACCCACTCATATTGTTAACATTGCTGGGGTTGGAATAGCGGAACTAAGTCTTGTCGTGGGAGATTCTGCAACCGTGGTGGATGACTTCAGCATTCATTTAGATCATTTTCAAGGATATCAAGAAATAGCTCTTCAGATCAGGTTAAAGTTTAAAAAAAATTAAGAATGTAACTGATGGATTTTGAGTAAAGGCAGGGAGAGGAAGAAAAGGCAGAGATCAGCCTTGGAGGTTGTGGTGGGATGGCCTTCCCCCATTCCACTTACACCAGACCAGAGGCAATTGACAAAAACATGGTCAAAACCACTACAATGGGAGATCTGTTAGATGCCTTGACATCTAATAGATCCTCCTAGGTACACAAAAATTCTGGAGAAACTCAGCGGGTGCAGCAGCATCTATGGAGCGAAGGAAATAGGTAACGTTTCGGCCCAAAACCCTTAATAGATCCTCTTTATATATTACACCTCCTTATATGTTACACTAATCTCCAATATGTCTTTGTGATAATTATTCCTCTGTTGTGTGTATCATTGGTTGAAAATTATGAAGCAATTATTTAAACAACTGCAACTGATTATCGATTGTCACATATTTTATTCTGATTTTTCAATCCACATTTTTAAGGTTCCCCAGCTCAACGTTGTAGATTGTCCTTTTTTATGTTTAAGACCCTGGTTTTGATCTTTAGGTTGTCACTCACAAAACCATCTTGAAATTCCACCAATTTATAAATCACGTGAAATCACGTCAGCTTTATATAAACCTAGAATTTTAGTATTTTTCAAACAGTGCATTGAACTAGATTATATCATTCAATTATACAACCAATCATGTGAGCATCATGAGGCCCTTACATAAAACTAAATATAACCAAACTGCTTGTCAAATATTTTGATGCACTAAATTATCCTGAACGCAGTTATGTGATTCAGTAATAGACAATAGACAATAGGTGCAGAAGTATGTGTGGGTTGGAGGGGTATGTGTGGGTGGAGGGGGAAGTTGTGGGAGGGGAGGAGGAGGGAGTGAGCTTGGACGCTGGGCTGCTTGTGGCTGGGCTGCTTGGGGTCCCTCCGAAAATTGTGTCAGGTTGGAAACCTCCGCAGGCCATCCTCAGCTCCAGTAAAGACGCGATGGTGCAGGAAGGGGCGGACCGTCCTGGTGAGTGCCGGGGGAACAAACTAATCCACGCGGCGCTTGGAACGGCAGGAGAAGAGATCGATCTGCGCACGCGCGGTTTTTAAGATTTTTTAAGCCTTGCCAACGTTTACGACATTCAACCGATCATAACGAAACTTGGTGCAATCGCAGCATAGGAGAACAGTGAGTGAACTGGCGAAAAATCCTAGCGCTATCGTGAACCATTTTTGCGCAAATAGAAAGACCGCACAACCCAGAAGATAACAAGATCAGAGTTATAGTTATGTATAGATAGATAGATGAGAAAATTTATTGGGATTGATGAGGTCAATGTAGAGATGGGATGGATAGAGACATGAGACAGCCTCAAACTAAAGGGTCAACACTTGCAATGAAACCGGAAGAAACCTCTTCTCCCAAGGTCATTTTGTGGACATCAAGATCCCACTGAAGTCAATAGCAGTATTCAATATTACATAGAAACATAGAAAATAGGTGCAGGAGGAGGCCATTCTGCCCTTTGAGCCAGCACCGCCATTCATTGTGATCATGGCTGATCGTCCCCAATCAATAACCCGTCCCCATATCCGTTGACTCCACTAGCCTCTAGAGTTCTATCTAACTCTCTCTTAAATCCATCCAGTGACTTGGCCTCCACTGCCCTCTATGGCAGGGAATTCCATTTCACCGTGGCTGTGAAGCATGTGTTGCTGATCACGTTCCAGACTGAAAAATCAAAGGATATCGGGTTAGTGCAGGAAAGTGGCATTGAGGTGGAAGATCAGCCATGTTCTTGTTGAATTGGTGTAGTCAGAATGCGGGGCCAAATAGATTACTCCTGCTTCAGTTTCTTAAATTCCAATAATCCTGGCTTATCCAGCCTTTCCTCACAATTACAAGTTTCCATTCCTGGAAACACTGACCCTATGTAGATAAGAAAACAGAAGAAAATCGGATCTAGTCCCTCTGTCATATCTTTATACTGTTCTGTGGGGCATTTAAGATGTGTAGCTATTGCCAGCAAAATTATTCCAAATTCCATTACATAACCCATTTTATTTTCAGGAGGGTAAAAGTTAGACTTCTTAACACATTGCATCTTCCCAACATTTCGAAGTCCAAATACAGAACAAAGTCAGAGTGAAACCTTTTTATGTCACCACAATTGCCCGCATTAAACATTAGATGTTATTCACGTTATTCCCTTTATCGTGTATCTATACAATGTGAACGACTCCATTGTAATCGTGTATTGTCTTTCCGCTGACTGGTTAACACACAACAAAAGCTTTTCACTCTACCTCGGTACATGTAACAATAAAATAAACTCAAATCAACCCACTGGTGAAATTGCTAATATAAATGCTGTCAATCCTCACAGTACCCATTTCCCAGAATTGCAACTAAATGATATTCCCTTTCACATATGTAAAAATGAAATAAGATTGAACGGGTGCATTTTGATTAAGCTGCATTTGTCTTATGGACCATTTTTTTACATTGGGCATGGAGATAGTGGTCCAATGGTCTTGTAATGCACTGCCCGTTGTTCCCCTGTTTCTAGGAACTGCCTGTTAAAGATCAGTCAGGGAGCTTAGGAAATAAAAAACAATTAATGTCTTTTGAATGCATGTACAGATACTATTTGACTGATTTAAGGTATAAGCTTAATGACATACTTCACATGCATTCTTGGAATAACCACCAACACAAATCATGGTGTCCATCACTTTGGTGCCCCACCAGTCATTCCGGCTGCAGGTGTCATAGTCGACTGCAGGTAGAAGCGTCTGTTGTAACTTGCGTGGTTTAAGCCCGTTTTCTACATAACGTCAAACATTAAAACAGCTTTGGGTTAAAACAGAAAACTACTTTTTTTAGTTTAGTTTGGAGAACAGAAAACTACCTGTTTAGCTTAGACATACAGCGCGGAAACAGGCCCTTCGGCCCACCGAGTTCGCACCGACCAGCGATCCCAGCACATTAACGGTATCCTAGAACGCTATCCTCCACACACCAGGGACAATTTTACATTTATACCAAGCCAATTAACCTACAAACCTGTACGACTTTGGAGTGTGGGAAGAAATCGTAGATCTCGGAGAAAACACACGCAGGTTGCGGGGAGAACGTACAAACTCCATACAGACGAGCACTCGTGTAAGGCAGCAACTCTACCGCTGTCGCCGCGGAAAGAAATACAAATACAATGGTTTGAAATGTGTAATTGGCAGCAATGTAATACCTAGCACATAACGCCTAGATTACCTGTGCTAAAATGAGAGGGTGTGGCACAGCTAGTAGAACCACTGCCTCACAATTACAATGACCTGGGATCAGTCTTGACCTCCAGGGCTGTCTGTATTTGCACGTTCTCCCCATGAGTTTCCACCGTGGTGATCCAGTTTCCTCCCACATCTCAAAGACATGTGGGTTGGGAGGCTAAGCGGTCAATGTAGACTTTCCCTTGTAGGCAGGTGAGTGGTAGAATCTGAAGGGAGTTGATGAGAATGAAAGGGGAGGAGACACAAAAGACTGTGGCTGCTTGAATCATGTAGGAGATACCAGAGACTAGTTGCTGGAATCTTGAACAAAGCACAAAATGGACAGGCAGCATATGTGGAGGGAATGGACAAACAATGTCTCGGGTAAGGACCCTTCTTCAGACCTTTCACATAGCAAGTACTTGATGGTTGGTGCAGACTCGGTGTGCTGAATGGACAGTTTCTGTGCTCTGTGACTTTGTGATTCTATACTATTACATGTCGGTTTCAGGAAATGTATAATTGAGTATCTTATGATGATTAATGGAGTTGAAATATCAGACAGAAAGCAGGTGGAAGTTGGAGCCCTTGAAAATAAATCCAAGGTGTGCAGTGGCTTCTGCACTCTTGGGGAAGTAGAATACTGGAACTCACTTAAAAACACGATGCTGTTTAAACTGGAGCGTTGGGAAAAAGTTTTAATGCTTTTAGTTACGTTTTTTTTAAACAAGGGTATTGTGAAGCTAAGCTAGGCCAATGGACTTAAAATCCAGTTCTACCAGTCAAGTGAAGTGGAATAAGTTCAAAGCCATATCTTGATCCGATGTTCCTCCAAGGCAAATTTCTTCACAGACAATTAATGATTAGCATTCGCATTACTGGTTATTGGAAGACTTGATGCCTGAGTTGCTGCTGGTGTCTGTTGTTCTATTTCCATTGTAAAAGTACTTTGAGCATTGTCTGACACCAGCAAATCTATTCAGTGGGGATTTATTTGACGGTTCCTGTGGCAGTCAAACATTCCTACAATGAGGAATTAATGTGGAGTGATGGCAGCCAATTAACTCACAACTCGGAAACCCAGGTGCCTAGCCCCAGGCACACTTATCTGCGTACAGTTGAAGAGTAGGAATGCGTGATGTTTCAGTCTTCAGACTGAAGAAGGGTCTCGACACGAAACGTCACCCATTCCTTTTCTCCAGGGATGCTGCCTGTCCTGCTGAGTTACTCCAGCTGGGAGGCAGTGTTAGCTGTGAGGAGGATGCTAGGAGGCTGCAAGATGACTTGGATAGGCTGGGTGAGTGGGCAAATGCATGGCAGGTGCAGTATAATGTGGATAAATGTGAGGTTATCCACTTTGGTGGCAAAAACAGGAAAGTAGACTATTGCCTGAATGGTGGCCGATTAGGAAAAGGGGAGATGCAACGAGACCTGGGTGTCATGGTACACCAGTCATTGAAAGTAGGCATGCAGGTGCAGCAGGCAGTGAAGAAAGCGAATGGTATGTTAGCATTCATAGCAAAAGGATTTGAGTATAGGAGCAGGGAGGTTCTACTGCAGTTGTACAGGGTCTTGGTGAGACCACACCTGGAGTACTGCATACAGTTTTGGTCTCCTAATCTGAGGAAGGACATTCGTGCCATAGAGGGAGTGCAGAGAAAGTTCACCAGACTGATTCCTGGGATGTCAGGACTTTCATATGAAGAAAGACTGGATAGACTCGGCTTGTACTCGCTAGAATTTGGAAGATTGAGGGAGGATCTTATAGAAACGTACAAAATTCTTAAGGGGTTGGGCAGGCTAGATGCAGGAAGATTGTTCCCGATGTTGGGGAAGTCCAGAACAAGGGGTCACAGTTTAAGGATAAAGGGGAAATCTTTTAGGACTGAGATGAGAAAAACATGTTTTACACAGAGAGTGGTGAATCTCTGGAATTCTCTGCCACAGAATGTAGTTGAGGCCAGTTCATTGGCGTTATTTAAGAGGGAGTTAGATGTGGCCCTTGTGGCTAAAGGGATCAGGGGGTATGGAGAGAAAGCAGGTACAGGATACTGAGTTGGATGATCATATTGAATGGCGGTGTAGGCTCGAAGGGCCGAATGGCCTACTCCTGCACCTATTTTCCATGTCCATGTTTCTATGTGTCTATCTTTGTTTTATACCAGCATCTGCAGGTCCTTCCTACAGAGTTGAAGAGTCTTCCTTTCAACTTTTGTCCTCAAAGACTTTTGAACTTTTGATTCTCTTGTCAAGGATTTATACAAAATAGACCTTTGTTGCCAACGAACTGAGTGAGGTAATGAAAGAATTTTTGGAAATTGTATGAAAATTGAGCAAGTTGATAATATGGTTAAGGATTAAGTACTGGAAAAGGATGGTGGGAAATGAGGCCAACATCGTGAAGGTAAATTAGAAGAGGCAGTAATTAGATTAGGGAAGTGTTGCATGAAGCAAAAGTTGACCTTGGGTCTTTGTAAACGAGACTGACTGCAAAAGAATCGATCAGAAGAGGGGTCATTTTATGACACCCATTTACAGAGCAAAGGAAGACAAGTCTCAGTTGTCAGGCAGACAGAGGCAGCTCTCACAGAGATCAAAGGCTACCGAGAAAACTGGGTTACTGTTGAATTATTGTAAAACTGTGAAATCTGTTTACATCCATTGTAACATGAATACAATAAACTGCTGCAGGTTTTTTGAGTCGGTGAAGTATCTTTGAGACCTCTGTTAAAGTGCTTCCCCAGTATATACTGTTCATAGTTTGAACAAACGGAAATTCCCCACTGAGTGCAGTCCCGATCTGAGCCACAATTAAGGTGGCAACTGTCTCATGTGAAAACCAGATGCAGGTTCAACACCAACATGAGGTGAGTGATGAGAAATAGATATCACATAGAAACTTGTCTTTCAACACCAGCTGCCCAATCCACCAGGAGGGAGCTCCAAAATCATGAGGCACAGACTCTGAGAAAGCCACGTGGTTGCGCTTGTTCTGGCTATTGCTGCACAGAGCAGGAGTGACATCCAGATTAGCTCAGATCGCAAACTCAACGAGGGAACAAAGAAATCTCACCGACCTATTGAGAAGACCAAGACACCCCATTGACCTGTGGAGAAGACCAATGGATCCCATTGACCCATTCTAGGCCTTACAAACATTGTCTATAATTCACCATTGAGGGGTAACTCTGGTAGGTAACTTTCCCAAGTGCAAGCATTAAAAGTGAAATTTAGCACAGGGTCCAAGTTGCCAATATATCAGAAACTGATTATTTTTATCGAGATGACCTATGGAAAGGCACCAAAGTCCTTTTATACAACACTAATATAATCTGTAACTTTATTCATGAGCTTTGATGACTTACCAATATTTCTCAAACAGCCTTGACAGATACCACTAATGATGCCTCTGGAAAATACTTTCCATTAAGTGGAAGATTTATGGACTAATATCTGTTCTCACGATTTAATTACTCAGTCCCAGAATCCTAATGTAAATGTGGACTCGGGCAATAGTGACTGTACACGTCACATGACGTTATCTCACCTCGTTCCTTCCAATTACCACCTGGTTGGAGCGAGGTTTAGTTTAGAGATACAGTGCGGGAACAGGCACTTGCTGGGACATCTGAAAGTTATCTCGCAACTGCATGCTTGACAAACTTCACATTGGCCTTCTTTGCCAGAGGATTTCTGTTAAAGAGTAATTGCAAATATATAGGTTCAAAATGAATTGCAAATGGAGAAATCTGTCCATTCTGGTCTCTCTGTGATAGTGAGTGCAACAAACATTCTCCAGCTTTAATTTCTGGGTCAGGATGTTTGTCGTACATGAGGAGAGATTTAAGCAGGCATTGTTGTCCACTCTTGAGTTTGGAAGAATGAGGGGTCATCTCATTGTCCCCCTGGTCGTAGGAGGAGAACGCAAAGTCGCCCTTCAACACTGAGATGAGACATTTCTCTACCCATCAGAAGGTGAATCTTTGGACTTCTCTACCCAAGATAGCTGCCGAGCCTCAGCCACTGGGTATTTTTAAAAGATAGTTTGAGACATTTGTGGATATTAAGAGAATCAAATGTTCTGTGGAAGAAAGTAGTGCTGAGGTCAACAATTAACTCAGATTCAATTGAATACAAAGCCCGAGGAAGGGGCTGAATGGCCTGAGTCTACTATTCCTTATATTCTGGAAGTGATTGGTATGAGAGGCAGCCATCCTTCTGCACTGGTTATCAATCCCAAATGGGTCAGGAGTATTCCCGGTCACAATTCACAAGTGCCTCGAGTCAATTGAATCAGAAGTACTAAAGAGACTCTTTACTCACTCCTTATATAAACATAGTCTTTAATATTTGTCTTTTAAAGCTAATTAAAAATTACATACTGTACCATTGAGTTTTCCCCATCCAGTCACGACACACGTGTAGTTATCTGGTAGTTCTTCGCCCGCTGAAGGGAGACACGATAGTCTGATCTTGTCAGTGAAGACCACAGGCCAGGAGAGTTTTAACAAAGCTAAATCAAACCTACGAGCAACAATGTGCATCTTACACTCAGTTATATAGGCTTTAAGCTCTATGCCAATTCTAATAATGTGTGGGTAAAATGTACAGATCATCATAAACCTTGCAGATGGTTGTTGTGAGATAGCAGTAGATGCAGCAATGGACCCTCTCGCTAAAGCTACTCACCAAAGCCTCTTCCAGCACAGGATGCCATTCATCCCATAAGGTCCATGGCATCTCCCAACAGATCAATCCCTACAGTATCATTTTTCCTTGTAGCCTTACAATTTATTCTCCCTTGCATGCCCATCAACCCTCCTATGAATCTTTTTTTTTTAAAGAGGTAATTTGCAGCAGCCAAGTAGATTGGCAGTATAACCAGGCTGTGGGCAGATTCACGCAGTGACTGGGAGATTACATACAGGGATCTGAGGTCAGCATCGAACCTGCGAGCCATGAGGTTGTGGAGCACTCCATCGCAGCACCGACTGTCAGGAACACTCCAAACTCACCGCCTGCTCCACCAGGAGGGCATATTCACCACTGAACTTCCAAGTCTCAGATCATTTTAATACATAAATTTAGAGTCATTGAGCTATACAACATGACAACAGTCCATTCGGCATTTTGTGTTCATACACAAAATGGATCTGTCCTTCACACTGGTTCCATTTAGCAGGGAACACATCTTTCATGCAGGCGGTGAGAGACTAACAAACTATAAGGTGCAGGGCAGTCTGGATGTTACAGTGTTGTCCGACTGGCTGAAAGCTCACATCTGACACAGAAAGTGACAATGAAAGCTAACAGAGCATTATGATTATTGTGTGGGAAACTGAATAAAAGGAGGGAAATATATTGGACAATAATGTGACTTTATTTAGAGTATTGTGGCCAGCTGTCCTCTCATTTGAGGGAGGATGTTCGTGGAATGGAAACAGTTGAAGGAAGGTTCGCTCAATTAATACCCGGGAAGGGAGGCCGGTCCTCATGAAGGTTTGAACATTCGATTTGCATCCACTGGAGTTTTGAAGATTGAGAGGGGCTTCATTTTCCTTCCCTCAAGGATGCAGAGCCTTTGAGTGTTCTTGGGGCATAAACTATTTAATAAGATGTGAAGGGAGTGAAAGTGTAATGTGCAAACAGGCTTGGGGCGAGAGCCCTAATCCTGCCCTGGACTTGTACGTTTACGGAGCACGTGTAACACTCATGCAGCACATAATAATAATTTCCAATGGGTTCATGCAGAGGTACAGACTTACCCACAAGTGAGACATTTTGGATTAAACATTGGGTGAGCAATCATTTTGATGGGTTCGATGTATTGTTCTGAACCTTCGGTCAATGTCAAATCATACTTCCCCAGCACAACTCGGTATTTAATACCTTCGCTTTAAAGACAAGAACATAACATTAGTGTAGAGTACAATTAGAGGAATGTACAAACAGCAAGTTATCTGCTGCCGCATCAGTAGAAATATATGACTCGTTTTCACAGGGAGAAGGGTACGTTCCCTCAGACAGTACTCACGTTATACATTTTCCAGCTGTTAGGATCCAGATTGGGTCAATGAGTGCTCCTCCACAGGTATGGGTATAGGAAATTCCTTTTTTAGCTTGCAACGAAACCTATGCACAACAAACATGCGGAGTTGTTTGCATTATCAGAAGATGTTGTGTGAACTGATTAAGTGTGTGTCTTGGTTTACCTGCCATGGCCAGCTGAACGGATTGACACTGTTACTCTTTTCATCCATGTCTGGTTTGTGGACCGGTTCCCCACAACTGAACTCAAAAGCATAGGCTGCAAAGCAAAAGGGATCAATACTGAGTGATGAGCTCTCCACTAATATTAACACCACTCTCACTATCCAGTTCCAACCCAGAGTGAGACTCAATGCAATGGCAAGCAGAGAAATATAACCTAGCTATAACAAAGTATAGACAGAAGATTTGGGAAATTTGGCATGCCTCAAATGACTCTTACCAATTTATATAGATGCACCATATATTTAAAAAAACATCCTATCAGGATACATCCCGACTTGCTTTGGCAATTTTTTTCCCCCCAAGACTACACTAAAGTGCAGAGTTGCAGATGTTGGCGAGTCCATCACATAAACCAGTCTCCCCCCCCCCCCCATCTCCCCATTGACTCATCTGCATTTCATTCTGCCTCATAAGAGCAGTTAACATAATCGACAACTTGTATCCTGGGAACTCCCTCTTCTCCCTTCTCGCATCGGGTAGAAGCTACAAAAGCTTGAAAGCATATACCACCAGATTCTGAAACATCATCTTCCCTACTGTTATCAGACTACTGAAAGGAACTCTCATAAGTAGGTGGATACAGATAATAATAATAATAATGGATGGGATTTATATAGCGCCTTTCTAATACTCAAGGCGCTTTACATCGCATTATTCATTCACTCCTCAGTCATACTCAGTGGTGGTAAGCTACTTCTGTAGCCACAGCTGCCCTGGGGCAGACTGACGGAAGCGTGGCTGCCAATCTGCGCCTATGGCCCCTCCGACCACCACCAATCACTCACACACATTCACACACATTCATACACAGGCAAAGGTGGGTGAAGTGTCTTGCCCAAGGACACAACGACAGTATGCACTCCAAGCGAGATTCGAACTTGGAGATGATCTTCAAGTCGATCTTGGAGATGAGAAGTTTCCATTTTAGATATTGCACACATTACATGTCTCCATGTATAAATCATAAGTTTGTACTCAAAGGGGACCCATTCTTTCCCTCTCGAGCCTCTACCTGATATATATAGAATATCTTGCAATTCTTCTTAATCATACCTGCCAAGGATATTTCACGCCTCTTTTTTGCTCTGTTGATTTCTTTCTTACATTCTCTCATGCAACAGAATCCTTTGATCTCAGTTCCCTAGCTGCCATAAGTTTCCATTTCTTCCTGATCAAAGCTTCAGTATTCTTTGATCCAAGATTCCCTAATCTTGTGATCTTTGCCTTTCATACTTGCCTGCTGACCCTGAACTTTTACTATGTATAGATGCTGGTTTACACTGAAGATAGACCCAAAATGCTGGAGTAACTCATCGGGACAGGCAGCATCTCTGAATAGAAGGAATGGGTGATGTTTCGGGTTGGAGTCTGAAGAAGGGTCTAGACACAAAAGGTCATCCATTCCTTCTATCCAGAGATGCTGCCTGTCCCTCTGAACTTTTACTAACTCTTTTTTTTTTTTTTTTTAAAGGATTCTACTTTTCAGCTATCATTTGATCCACAAGCATCAGCACCCAGTCTACTTTCACCAGGCCAGGTCTTATGCTAACAAAATCAGTCTTTCCCTGGAATTCAGTCTGATGAAGGGTCTCATCCTGAAAAATCACCTATTCCTTTTCTCCAGAGAAGCTGCCTGATCCGTTGAGTTACTCTAGCATTTTGTGTCCATCATGCTCTCTAAATGTTGTCTCCAGAACGGTGTTATGTCAGGAGAAGTGGGGTTGTAAATTGAAGTGTGAAAGAGAATAGGTGAATGAGATTGATGAATTTTCTCTGAGTGTCATGATAGACCTGATATGGCCAAACAACCTCTGCCTCCGTCATGCCAACTCTCTAACCGAAGATCATTGTTCACTGACCAGGCCTCACAGCTGACGGTCAATTATATGCACTTTCCAATCCAGCATGTAGATTTAGGTGACATTTCGGGTCGAGACCCTTCTTCAGACTGAAAGTCATGGGAATCGAGAGATATAGACGATGATGCAGAGAGATAAAGAACAATGAATGAGCAGGAAGAATCACAGAGGGGGTGCTGCGAGAGAGGATGTTGCAGAACTCTGGTCGGAGAGAGGAGGAAAACATCAAGGAATAGGTGATTTTTAAACCAGCATCGGCAGTTCCTTCTGACACATTTCGTCTGCTCCACTCTGAAATCTCCTCAAGGCATGTCTATTTTGAAGAAATTATCCTCCCCTCTCCAACGAGAGTTCTGCAACATCTCTCTCGCTGCTCCCCATCTGTGATTCCTCCTGCCCATTTATTGTTCTTTATCGCTCTACCTTATCGTCTATATCTCTCGTTTCCCTATCCCGTGACTTTCAGTCTGAAGTAGCATCTCAACCCGAAACGTCACCCATTCTTTCTCTCCAGAGAAGCTGCCTGTCCCACTGAGTTACTTGAGCTTTTTATGTCTATCTTCGGTTTAAACCGCCATCTGCAGTTCCTTCCTACACATGTAGATTTAGGTGTAGGTTTATTATTGTTACATGTACTGAGGTACAATGAAAATACTACACAATACAGAACTGCACATCAATAGAGGCAAGTCAAACTCAAATAAAATCCATAGAGCAAAGGGGAAGATACAGAGTGCAGGAAGTAGTTCTCAGCATTGCAGCATACTAGTTCCATAGACAAAGTCCAATGCCCACAATGGGGTAGAGGGGAATCGTATATTATCCTATCTAATGGACAGACTGTTCAGAACACTGATAACAGAGGGGGAAAAACTGTTTCCGAGCCTGGTGGTGTTTACTTTCAAGCTTCTGTATCTTCTGCCTAAAGGGAGCAGGCATAAGAAGGAATGACCGGGGTGGGACAAGTCTTTGATTATTTTGTCAGTTTTGTCGAGTCAGTGTGAAGTGTAAGTGGAGTCAGTGGTGGGGAGTCTGGTCTGCCTGATGGACTGGATGGCATCCACAGCTCTTTACAATTTCTTGTAGTCTTGGGCAGCGCTGTTTGCAAACCAAACCACGATGCAACTTGACAGCATGGCACATCTGTAGAGGTTTGTGAGAGTCATTGGAGACATGCCAAATTTCCTCAGGTTCCCAAGCAAGTGCAGGCATTGGTGTGCGTGCTTGGCGGTTGCTTCAATGTGGTTGGCCAACAATGGTTTGTTGGTAATATTAACGCCAAGGAGCTTGAAGCTCTCAACCATTTCCATTTCATCACCATCGATGCTGATTGGGGCATGTACTCCACCGTGCTTCCTGAAGTCAATAATTAGCTCCTTATCTTGCTGATATTGAGGGTGAGGTTGTTGTCCTGACACCATGTTGATAAGTACTCCCTTCCTATACTCCGTCTAGTCATTGTTCATGAACGGGCCCATTCCAGAGTTATGGCAAATTGTCAAGTGCTGCAGGAATGGAACCACTTCCCACCTATTATTTTATTCTCCTTTCCCACTTGAGCTTTTATTCATGTCCTCACGGAGACCAGCTCTCTCACTATCATTCTTTGATGTGAGTTGATTGTATATAAGTCAAGATAAAATTCGACAAGGTTTCCTGATTGTGGGTCCTTCCCCATTCTGAGCCAGAATTTCATGAATGATATCAATTGAGTTAAGCTTTGAAGTTTTCAGAATTGAGACAGAATTTCTCTAGAGTGCCGCCACACTCTACATTGACCACTCTCCAATCTACACATACTCCACAATTTTGCTCAACCCCTCCTGGTATCTGTCATTTGCCCCATTGCCGCCCACATTCTCAGTGAACAAGGAACAAGGACAGCAGGCGCATGCAACTCCACCGAGTGCCGTTTTCCTGCAAGTCACACATCATACCCACTTGGAAATTTGTTATTGTTCGGTCATTCTTGGAACTCTCTCTACAACATCATTGTGGGGATTATCAGGAGAAGTGCATCAGTTCAAGGCAGTGGGTCAGGATATCCGGCAGTTCAAATATGGGCATCACTCTGGCAGCAGCAGTGCTGTAGCAATCTCAATGCCTGGCATGCACTTCACTTTACTTGAGTTTTTTAGTTTAGTTTAGAGATACAGCACGGAAAAAGGCCCATCGCCCCACCGAGTCCACACCGACTAGTGATCCCCGCACGTTAACACTATCCTACACACACTAGGGACAATTTACAATTATACCAAGCCAATTAACCTACAAACCTGTACGTCTTTGGAGTGTGGGAGGAAACCGAAGGTCTCGGAGAAAACCCAGGCGATAAATGGGGAGAACGTACAAACTCTGTACAGACAGCACCCGCAGTCGGGATTGAACCAGGGTCTCTGGTGCTGCAAGCGCTGTATGGCAACAACTCTATCGCTGCGCCACCCTGTCGCCTGTACTGTTCCGTCAGCCGTGGAACAAAGCTGCTGCAATTGGAAGTGTGGAGGGTCTGCCCGGTGATTCTGTCGTACTGATGATTGGGAACAATCCCCCAGTGTGATCACTTTAAATAATCCTCACCCTGAATAACAACTGGGAATAGTCAGCCCGCATTGCCCACCTGGACAATCAGTAGATTCAACAGCAAGTATCATCTACTCGTTTTATCATTCAGAATAAACAACAGTGTAATCACCCAGATTAACTAGTAGATGTGAACCCCCCCCAGTATAAACACTCGGTATAATTATCCAGAACTTGTGGTGGGAAGCTAGTGGGAGATGAGGAACCGATGTGGTTTGTGACATGTGAATCATAGCATTTGGTGAGCGGCATTATTAGATTGGGGACTTTGCTGTATATCAGAGAGCCAGGTCAGGGGACAGAGTGTGGATCAGAGAGGTGGAGCGTCAACAGATTGTGGACACGGTAAATAAGGAAAGGTCAGTATAGTTATGCCCACGGATCTAGGGTAATAGTTTACTCACCTAAAATAAAAGGGAAAATGCTGGAAACACTCAACAGGACAGGCAGCATCTGTGGAGAGAGGAAGAGTTTAGAAAGGTCCCAGATTGGAAACACTCCCTTGTTTCTCTTTCCACATCTGCTGCCTGCTTTGCTGAGAACTCCAGCCTTTTCTGACTTTATTTCAGATTTCCAGCATCTGCAGTGCTTTGCTTTGCATTTAAATGCCCTGGGCTGGTGCCTGGGCCCAGTGCCAGGGTTTTACGGCCATAACTATGATGGACAACAGGACACTCTAGTCCAAGTTCTCCAACAGTGCTCCAGAAAGAGTACTGCAGTGGGAACAATATTACTCCCGTAACCCCATTGCAGCAAACATGCTGAGGTTGCAAACTGATGCACAACAGGGAATGTCCAGCTGAACTTCACAAATAGTGGGGTGGCACGGTGGTGCAACGGTAGAGTTACTGCCTCACAGCGCTAGAGACCCGGGTTCGATCCTGACCATGGGTGCTGCCTGCACAGAGTTTGTGCATTCTCCTCATGACCTGCGTGGGTTTTCTCCGTGATCTCCGGTTTCCTCCCACACTCCAAAGACGTTCAGGTTTGAAGGCTAATTGCCTTGGTATAATTGTACATTGGCCCTAGTGTGTGTACGATAGTGTTAGTGTGTGGGGATCGCCGGTCCACGCAAACTCAGTGGGCCGAAGGGCTGATTCAGCGCATTTCCATACCCCTGATTCACAATTCGCAAGTGTACAGATACAGTCTACTGAGCCTGCATGCAAGAGGCGCTAAGATTTGGTGCCATTTCCAAAATCCGCAATCTAGGTCTTATGTGCTGCGCTGTACGACCACTGATGTTTATTGGCAATATCATCATTGGGCTCTCTACATCCTGGGGTCACCACTGACCAGAAGCTCAATTGTACCTACCACATAAATACTGTGGTTACAGGAGCAGATCAGGGACTGGGTTATCCTGCAGTAAGTGATGGCAAGCCCTCTGTCACTCCAACCACCCAGGAAGATTGAGCCACACTAACAGTATCTCTCAAACATATGAGATAGATAGAGCTCTTAAAGATAGCGGAGTCAGGGGATATGGCGAGAAGGCAGGAACGGGGTACTGATTGTGAATGATCAGCCATGATCATATTGAATGGCGGTGCTGGCTCGATAGGCCGAATGGCCTACTCCTGCACCTATTGTCTACTGACCCCATCCAACAAGGACAAGAGAGTCAATTGCATGGGAGAACCACCAGCTCATGTTCATTAGTCAAATGAGCGGAATTACGCCATTTGCCCCATTGAGTTTACTCCGTCATTCAATCATGGTGGATCTATCTTTCCCTCTCAACCCCATTTTCCTGCCTTCTCCCCATAACGTTTAACACCCTTACTAATCACAAACCTGTCAATCTCCAATACCCAAAGGCTTGGCCTCCACAGCCATCTGTGTCAATGAATTCCACAGATTCATCACCCTCTGGCTAAATAAATTCCTCCTCATCTCCGTTCTAAAGGTGCATCCTTTTATTCTGAGACTGTGCCCTCTGGTCCTAGAGTCTCCCACTAGTGGAAACATCCTCTCCACAGCCACTCTATCCAGGCCCTTCACTATTCGGTAAGTTTCAATGAGTTCCCCCTCTCATCCATCTAAACTCCAGCCTAAACTCCAGCAAGTACATGCACAGAGCCTCCAAACGCTCATCATACCTGGAATCATTCTTGTAAACCTCCAATGGATGCTCGCCAAAGCCAGTTCATCCCTCCTCAGATATGGGGCCCAAAATTGCTTGCAATACTCCAAATGTGGTCTGACCAGTGTATAATAAACCCTCAGCTTTGCATCGCTGCTTTTATATTTGAGTTCTCTCAAAATGAATGCCAACATTGCATTTGCCTTCCTTACTATTGATTCAACCTACAAACTAATCTTTTGGGAATCCTGCACCTGTCCCTTTGCACCTCAATTTTCTGAATCCTCCCCCCATTTAGAAACTGCAGGTTCCTTCCAAGTTGCACACCAACCTGCTCTAGAAATATATTGCGGGTCCTTCAATGTCACGGATCTAATCCTCCAAAATGAATAAATGAAAACAATGGGCAATCTTGCCCAATATTCATATCATAGGTGAAGAAATACTGGTGGAGGCAGCATCACATTGTAGTCTATGGTCATAGGATTGGGCTGTCTCCGGACATTTCTCTTTCATTGTGGCAGTGTTGAACAGAGGATCACACCGACCCCAGCAGTGGGAGGCCCAGATGCTAAGCACAGGGACCCATGGGTGTAGGATTTCAGCATCCTGTAGGGTATTGACCCCACCTACGACATCTCTCAAGCAAGCCCTGCAGTTCCTCAACCAGCCAGTTGATGTAGCACTTGGACAGCACGGGGAAGAGTTGAACTTGGTGGGGTGCGGAGATCTAGCAGTCACTGAGCTGGAAGCATTTGCCTGAGAAGGATAGATGAAACACTCCTGCTAACGTTCCCAAAGGCCTGGGAAACCCATTTGACTTGGATTAAAAACTTTTTTTTTTTAATGTTGACTTGAAAGCATCCAATCTGCATAAAAGCCCGTTCCTCATCCTGCCAAGTGCGAGAGGTGGTCAGGACTTCCATAACATTCAACCTTCCATAACATCGACAATACCCGTTCCAGCTATATCCACCCATTACAGGTTGAAATTTCCCCATTGGGATGGGCCAAGTAGAGGAGGGAACACCTTATTTGACCATCCTATCAGCGCAGAGAATGCCACAAAGGGATTCATTTTGGGAAAGAAAGATTTGAGGGGGACCCATCATTTATAAATGGTGTTTTAAAGTCAATGCAGCCTCTTTTAATTCAAAGTAAGAAAATATCACTCAAAGAAATTATGAGTCTTAGAAACAACTATGCTTGCAATACATAATATTTTTGAGGCAGAGATAGATTCTTGATTAGTATGGGTGTTGGGGGTTATGGGGAGGAGACAGGAGAATGGGGTAAGGAGGGAGAGATAGATCAGCAAAAATTGAATGGTGGAGTAGACGATGGGCCAAATGGCCTAATTCTGCTCCTATCACTTATGAACATGAATATGCGATCAAACTATTTAGGCATAAAAGATGATCATGTAATGAACCATTACATCGTGGTATGTATCATGTTTCTGGTACTATTGAGAGTGGCCACAATGAAGAGTTATGTTACTCTCTGCTCCTGATTGGAGTGAGTTCCACAGTGCAGTGCAAGAACCCAAATACACCACAAACCAGTAGCTGCCTCCAGTACATGGACAAACCAGGAGTCCCGGGTGATATTAGCCACAGACCTGGAGGCAATGTGAAGGTTTCACTGGAATCTTGAGAAGACCAAGGTCATCAGCACACAAGACAAACGTTATGCATGTTTTCCAAGATCCCCACACTGTCCTACCACAGAAACCAAGTGCCAGCGACCGCAGTGTCTTATTGACCTCAAACACATGTTGGCCGATGGCTGGCTTCTCTACAGAGACCTCCATGTTTTCATGAGAGATGAGGATGGAAAAGCAGTGAAACATCTTTTAATGGAACATAGGCAAAGAGCGCTGGAATAACGCAGCGGGTCGGGCAGCATCTCTGGAGAAAACGGATGTGTGAATTTTCAGGTCGGAACCCTTCTTCAGACTGAAAGTAGGGAGGGGAGGGGGCAACTGGAAGTAGGAAAAAACCAGAACATATTAGGGTCAGCAAAGGACGAACAAGGAAGGATGGAGCCCACAATGGTCTATTGTCGGCTGGGGAAAAGGTGATAACACAGAGATATAGGGATGTAAACAGTGGAACTAAGGTGGGAGGGAGAGGGGGAATGCAGGAGTTATTTGAAATTAGAGAAATCAATATTCATACTGCTGGGTCGTAAGCTGCCCAAGCGAAATATAAGATGCTGTTCCTCTAATTTGCGCATGGCCTCACTCTAACGGCGGAGGAGGCCCAGGACAGAAAGGTCAGTATTGAAATAGAATGAGGAATTATGATGTTCATTAACTGGGAGACCACGTTGGCCAAGGTGGACTGAGCGTAAGTGTTCAGCGAAACGATCGCCCAGTCTGTGCTTGGTCTCCCCGACACATAGAAGCCCACATCGAGAACAATGGTGTTTTAATGAGCCAGTACAGGTCCAATGGGTCCAATAGCCTCCATTGCTGTGTCATTCTAAGCAAAGAGTCTATCTCAATATCTGCAAACAGGTCAAGATTTTTTTTACCAGTTGCTCCTAATTAAAAGATCATAAATTCACAGCACAAAGCATACTTTAAATATTGTTTATAATGTGATCCAAATTTACTTTTTCAAGAAATCTTTCCCGGTGCGAGATTATAACTTTCCCTACGTCAGAAGGTAGGACAATTAATATGAAAGGACATGTTGGATTTTAAACAAGGATAGCGTTTTAATGTACCTCAGACACTAATGGCAGAAAGTGAATGGAGACTTACTGCTGACAGCTAGCAGAAGCGTTAGAAGAATTTCTCTCATCGTCCTTCAGGAAAACTGTGAAAACACAAGGATGGTACAGTGTGAATTATGGTTAATTGCACTCGTCACAGATTCTTAGCGGACCACAATATTACAGGCACACTGTGGGTATTTATGATGCACACGTGGTCCCCGACTTCCCCACTGGGTGGACCTCTCTGGAGATAGACACAAAATGCTGGAGAAACTCAGCGGGTGAGGCAACACCTCTGGAGAGAAGGAATGAGTGACATTTCGGGTCGAGACCCTTCTACAGGACCTCTCTGGATCTGAACCAGGCAGATTGTTTCCTCCCACATTCTAAAGACATGCAGGTTTGTAGGTTGTTTAAGAAGGAACTGCAGATGCTGGAAAATCGAAGGTACACAAAAATGCTGGAGAAACTCAGCGGGTGTAGCAGCATCTATGGAGCGAAGGAAATAGGCAATGTTTCGGGCCGAAACCCTTCTTCAGACTGGTTTCGGCCCGAAATATTTCCTATTTCCTTCGCTCCATAGATGCTGCTGCACCCGCTGAGTTTCTCCAGCATTTTTGTGTACCTCAGGTTTGGTAGGTGAATTGGCTTCTGTAGATTGTCCCGAGTGCGTAGGATAGAACGAGTGTACGGTTGATCGTTGGTTGGCATAAACTCGATGGGCCAAAGGGGCTGTTTCCATATTGTTTCTCTTAAACTAATCCCAGATGTTGAATGTCACACAGTGGAAAGTTCAGATACAATACAGAGGTTGCAGGGGGAGAAATGGGAGAATTGTAGGTGTAAGGAGAACTTGTGAAAACAGCTCAGCAACATGAAAGGAAATGCTTTGTTGCCAAAGGAATGATGTTGCTAATTAGGAGCTAGAATCCTGAGGGAGAATTATGATCTGCCTTCGTAAAGTGAACGTGGTTAATTGACAGAAGGTTACCGTTTCAAATCGGATGGAGTCAGACCCAACACAGTAACGTTCTCTTGCCAACGACACTGCCTCCAAACTTAGAGGCAAGATTCCCACCAATGGACCCGCAATGACCCCAGTTCAATAAGATTGGTAGTACAAGGTTGCTCCAACCTGAGCATCTACTGCAATAAATAAAAATATGTACACGTATGTATAAATTAGTAATAATCTATTGGCACTATTTCATTTTAGAATGCACGAGGCACAAAGTATGATAATCTTGTGATTATAAACAAGCTGTTGGAGGAATTCAGTGAGTCTAGCAGCATCTACAATAACTCTGCTATGCAAAGAAGTGATTTGTGGTTGTATCTCATGACTTCAGTGTAATGGTTTGGCACTAATACTATAACCTACACAAAGGTTGTATTTTTACAATGAATGCTTTTTAATTCTGCTGTTATTCTGTGACTAACACGGTTTGACTCTCAGAAATGATGACTAGGGCAACACATGCGTTCATACAGTACCTTCAATGTAATAAAGCATCACTAGACGTAAGGAAAAATGACTCGGAGAGCACACCTACATCCCTAGGAGAATTCCCTTGAATCTCCGAGCGGGTTTCCTTCGGTTTCCTCCCACATCCCCAAGACATGCAAATGGTTTAATCGACCAGAGTGTGGATGAGTAGTATTATCTGGAAGAGTTGATGGGAATATGGAGAGAATGGGTTACAAGGAAAATTAAAAGGGGAATGGGATTCCTCTGTGAGTTAGCACACACTCGATGGGCTGTTCTACCTCCTTTTGCTCATTAGAATAGATGGAAGAGATGGAACAGCAGTTCTGTGACAATTGAGAAATGACTGCAACCTGCAATCTACACAGACACTTCCCACTGTCTCTGTCACGGTTGGAATCGGAAAAACCTGGACAATATCATAGTGGCAAGGGTTAATACAACTTAGAAATTGTTTTACGATGTGCCACTCAACATCAGGAAAACATCAAGCATTTTAGGAGAGTAAAAGATGGCAGGCAGGTTTGCGAGTACCATTCGGAAGGGTTTACCCTAGATTGTAGGGAGATGGGATCCAATGTTGTAGTGGGAGACTGGGAGTTGGTATTAAAGCCAATGAAGCAAGTTCAATCGACAGGATAGGCAGAAGCATGGCAGGGAGCAAGGATGGATGGTTGGATTAAATTGCATTTATTTCAATGCGAGAGGCCTGACAGGTTAGGCAGATGAACTTATGGCATGGATAGGCATGTACAACTGGGACATTGCAGCCATTACAGAAACTTGGCTAAGGGAGGAACAGGACTGACAGCTTAACGTTCCAGGTTACAGGTGCTACAGGTGGGTTAGATGCTGGGTTAAAAGAGATGCAGAGTTGATTTTTTGATTAAGAGAACCGTGTGGCATTAGTCCAAGGTGATACAACTGAGGGATCTGTTTAATTTAGTTTATTTATTGTCTCGTTCACTGAGGTACAGTGAAAAGCTTTTGCGGTGTGCTATCTAGTGATTTGAAAGCCAATCCATGATTACAATCAATCATCCATCCAGTGAGGCTATATGGCTCGAGCTGAGAAATAACGGGATGATCAATTTGTTCGGATTATACTGTAGGCTCTCAAATAGTTAATGGAAATTAGAAGAACAAATATGCAGCGAGTTGCAAGACCAACGAAAATAGTGCTAAGGGCTTAAACGGGATGGAATTCAAGGGGTGGAGAGGAAAAAAATATGCTGGGAGCCTGCAGGCAGCTGCTAGACTGATGGGGTTGTCATAGTAGGGGATTTAAACTTTCCCAATATAGACTGGACCTGCCATGAATTTATCAAGTGTGTTCAGAATGCTCCTGCAAGGAAATGGGCAGAGCTTGACCTACTCTTGGGGAATTAAGCGGGGCAAGTCAAGTCTGTTTATTAGGAATCTGAGGGGCAACTTTTTCCTGCCTCAGAGGGCGGTGGAGGCAGGTTCTCTGGATGCTTTCAAGTGAGAACTAGATAGGGCTCTTAAAGATAGCAGATTCAGGGGATATGGGGAGAAGGCAGGAACGGGGTACTGATTGGGGATGATCAGCCATGATCACATTGAATGGCGGTGCTGGCTCGAAGGGTATGAAACGAGCTGCCAGAGGAAGAAGTTTAGACAGGTACAACAACAACATTTAAAAGGTATTTGGACAGGTGCATGGATAGGTAAGGTTTAGAGGAATATGGGCCAAACGTGCGTGAATGGGACTAATTGGTTAGCATGGATGAGTTGGGCCAAAGGGCCTGTTTCCAAGCTGTATAAATCTATGACTCTATGAAAGATGAGTAGTGACTGTTATGCACAACATGCAGCAATCTACACACAGCAAGATTAAACAGGAACAAAACAAATGGGGTGCAGGATGACATGATCTGTATTTGGTGAGATTAGCCTTGTTGTTCTCTCTATGCCAGTGGAAAAGGTTTAAGGATGTGTTCCAGTGCAGTACCCCTTCGTATGTTGCCTTTGGAGTATGCTACATCCTCATGTGATCCTGTCCATTTCCAGGGAGTTAAATTAATGAACTGGAAACTATCTGAACTTGTTCTGGGCATTGATGAATATGATTGATGAAGACTTTATGTTGTCCGTTGCTGTCCACCCACCGGCACAGAGTTTCACGTGACTCATGAGTTTAGAAGGATGAGAGGGTTTGTTATTGAAACATATAAGATTGTTAAGGGTTTGGACACACTAGAGGCAGGAAACATGTTCCCGATGTTGGGGGAGTCCAGAACCAGGGGCCACAATTTAAGAATAAGGGGTAAGCCATTTAGAACGGAGAAGAGGAAACACTTTTTCTCAGAGAGTTGTGAGTCTGTGGAATTCTCTGCCTCAGAGGGCGGTGGAGGCAGGTTCTCTGGATGCTTTCAAGAGAGAGCTAGAAAGGGCTCTTAAAGATAGCGGAGTCAGGGGATATGGGGAGAAGGCAGGAACGGGGTACTGATTGGGGATGATCAGCCATGATCACTTTGAATGCTGGTGCTGGCTCGAAGGGCCGAATGGCCTACTACTGCACCTATTGTCTATTGTCTATTGTCTATTGTCTATTCCAGAGTAAAAATAAGACTCAGCCAAACAGGCAGCATCCGTAGAGACAGAGGGATGATCGACCTTTTGTGTTGAGACCCTGTAACATACCCTGCGCAAGGTCTCAATGCTCCATACGACACCATCTGCAGGTCTTGTGCGTCTCCCGGACTAGTGACCGAGAGGCGGAATTTCTCAGTGCAACGTTTAAGGCTTCCAGGGTAATTCCATTTAGTGGAGATCTTTTGGAAGGCTGGTTGTTGAAGCCCACAGCATCCAAATGGAATTCCGTCCCAAATGCAGGACCGACCACCCAGAGTAACAAAAGGCAGAGTTGAGGCCTTACCTGCAGTCAGCAACCACTCCAGATAAAGGCGATCGAGGATGTAACTAGCATGCGGACGAGACGACATAAGCTTTACAAATCACAGGCTTCATGGTCACTTAGGAAAGGACCAACCAGCCAGATTACAGTTGAAATTTAAGCTAATTCATGATGTCACAATATCCTATGTTTTCAGTAAGAATCAAGCTGATTGGTGACATCAGGGAACAGCACCATAGCAATGGCGACCATGACATTCCAAAGTTCCATCGATAGAAATTAACTCCATTGAGGGCAGACCGGGCCCCACACACACATCGACTGCGCTTAGTTTAGTTTTGTTCAGAGATACGGCGCGGAAACAGGCCCTTCGGCCCACCGAGTCCGTGCCGACCTGCGATCACCCCGTACACTAACACTATCCTGCACACTAGGGACAATTTTACATTTTTTTTAACCAAAGCCAAGTTAACCCACAAACCTGTGTGTCTTTGGAGTGTGGGAGAGAAACCGGAACACCAGGAGAAAACCCACGCAGGTCACGGGCGTACAGGCAGCACCAGTAGTCAGGATTGAACCCGGGTCTTTGGCGCTGTTAGGCAGCATCTCTACCGATACGGCGCCACCGTGCCAGATCAATTTGGTGCTCCCCGCGCGGCCTCCTTTACATTGTCGAGACTAAGCATAAACAAGGCGAACAATATCGTGTACACTTGCGCTCGGTCCACCATGGCCTGCTGGATATTCCAGTTCCTAACCATTTTAACTCCCTTCCCCATTCCCACAGTGACCTTTCTGTCCAGGGACTTGTCCATTGCCAGAGTGAGGCAGCACCTGCAGGGAATGGATATGCGTCCTGACCCAAAATATTGCCTATCTATCCCCGGCACAGATGCTACCTGGCCTGCTGAGTTACTGCAGCTATTTGTGTTTTGCTCAAGATTCCAGCATCTGCAGTTCCTTGTGTCTCCTGTCACCCAGTTTAATTCCTCTCCCTCACCTGGTTCCATTTCCTTAACTCCTATCACACATTCCTTTTGGTTCTCCTATCCCCTATCCTCTCTGCAAAGAGCTTCAGTTCCCATATTTGCTTCCTTATCTGCTTACACTGATCAACTTCCTTCCTTATCAGATTTCATCACCTGTGGCCTCTCGAGTTGCCACTTATCACCTTCCGGTCTTTGTCTTCAGCTCTCCCTCTCTGTGGGCTTCAACAACCTCCCCTCCCATGTCTAGCTCCACCTGCTCCTTTTCTCCTCTTTCCTCATCCGTCTCTACCTTTCACCCACCAGCTACTGTCTCCCAACTGCACCTTAACCACTCTCCCACCTGTAATCAACAGCCCATCACCCCCCTCCTCATCTGCTCCCACCTCCCTGCCACCGCCTGCCTCACCCCTCCCTCTCACCTCTTTATGCTGTCTGTATCCCCACCACACTCTCGGTCCTGATGCAGGGTTATGACCCAAAGCGTCGGCCACCCCTTTGCTTGCACAGATGTTACCGGACCCGCTGAGTTCTTCCAACAGTTTGCTTCTCACTCCAGATTCAGAACCAATTGTAGGCAGATCAAATGTTTTCCAAGCTCCACAGATAGGGAAAAACTAACAGGGTGTTAAAAGGGCCCTGATTACAGATAGTCAGGGTTACACAGATGCTGAGTATTTCCAGCATACAGGAAAGTCTTGAACTTCCATGCTTGTATCTCTGCAGATTTAAACTTTTTGAATCAAAACAGAAAATGATGGGTAAATTGGCTGATAGTGAGACAGAGAGGTAGGTAGGCAGGTAGTTTACACCAAAGATAGACACAAAATGCTAGAGTAACTCAACGGGTCAGAGAGCATCTCTGGAGAAAAGGAATAGGTGACATTTTGGGTCGAGACCCTTTATCAGATCCAGAAACCCTGAGAGTATTCCTTCTCTCCAGCGATGTCTAACCTGCTGAGTTACTCAAGCATTTTGTGTCTAGCAACTCTGGAGAACCTGGATAGGTGACGTTTCAGATTTTGAAGATAAGCCTTGCCCTGAAACATCACCTATCCATGTTCTCCAGATATGCTGTCTGACCCGCTGAGTTACTACAGCACGTTTGTGTCTTTATTAGTAAACCAGCATCTGCAGTTGCTTTTTTCTACATCTTCTGGTTCTTACTTTTGTTCTCAGAACCCAGTCCAATCACAATTCTTAATTCTCAGATCATGACTTGTTTCAATCCACTGTTTAAAGTTTTTTTTATCTTCCATCAGAAAACACTTGCACCGATGTGAGTCATGTAAGAGACACCAATATGCCAGAACCACCAGTAAGAATGATATTCAATGATGCAGGATCATAGGAGCTGTCCGTGAATATTCACAGTTCACCTGCAGATGGCACAAGAGTGAAGCTAATAATCAGTGTGAATGTCCAGCATCTGCAGTTCCTTTTTGAACAATCAGTGTGAAGTATTGCCTAAGAAGGAAATTACAGTCATAGTCAGACAGCACAGGAACAAGCCCTTCAGCCCATCGTGCCCATGCTGCCCCTCTATACTAATCCCATTTGCAAACACTTGGCCTGTTGCTTATTTTAGCGATTCAAGTGAGGATCCAGATGCTTTTTAGTTTTAGAGAGACAGAGCATAAACAAGCTCTTTGGCCCACTGAATCCGCACCGACCTGCAATCCCCGTAAATTTTCACGAGCCTACACACTCGGGGCAATTGACAATTTTTTTTACCGAAGGCAATTAGTCTACAAACTTGTACATCTTTGGAGCGAGAATTTCTGTTTCCACCACCCTCTCAGGCTGTACATTCCAGTTTCATCTGAGTGATGTCATAAAAAGATATAGCATGGAAATAGGCCCTTTGGCCCATCAAGACTACACCAACCGTCAATAGCTCCTTACACTAACCTCACACAAATCCCATTTTTTATTCTCTTAACATTACCATTAATTCCTCCACAGACTCTGTGACACGCCTACACGAGGGGCAATTCACAGCAAACAATTAATCTACCTTCACACATGCCCTCGGAATGTAAGAGGAAACCAGAGGAGACCCACACAGTCACAGGGGGAACTCCACACAGACAGCACCCGCGGTCAGGTGTCTGGAGCAGTGACCTAGCAGCTCTACCTGCTGCACTACCATGCTGGCCGAAAATCCAGGAGATATATTCTGAACCTCACCTTAAACCCATGCCCTCTAGTCTTGGACACCTCTGTCAAGGGGCAAATGTTCTTACTCTCTCTCATAATTTTTTATAATTCAGTCAGGTCTCCATTCATTCTCGTCTGCTTTAAGGGAAAAATAAATGCCCAAAACTAAACTAGCCTCTCCGTTTTTCCTCATAATTGCAATGCCCTAGTGAAACTAGGGTGCACTTTTAACAGTGCAATCACATCCTACTAGAAGTGTGGTGACCAGAATTTCACAAAATATTCTAGCTGTGGCCTTGGCAATGTTTTATAAGGTTGTCCATTGAAACAGCATATTCTGCACTCTGGTATTTTCTTCTTGGCTCATACGTTGTATTTGTATGTGGCCTGATTGTACTCATGTAATGTACGATTTGACTGGATAGCACGCAAAGCATTATCCTTTATCTCGGTACACGTGACAATAATATACCAATAATATACCAATATCAATACTACATTGCAATAAACAATAGGTGCAGGAGTAGGCCATTCGGCCCTTCGAGCCAGCACCGCCATTCACTGTGATCATGACTGATCATCCACATTCAGTACCCCGTTCCTGCCTTCTCACCATATCCCCTGACTCTGCTATCTTTAAGAGCTCTATCTAACTCTCTCTTTAAAGCATCCAGAGAATTGGCCTCCACTCCCTTCTGAGGCAGAGACTTCCACAGATTCACAACTCTCTGGGTGAAAAACTTTTTCCTCATCTCCGTTCTAAATGACCGACCCCTTATTCTTAAACTGTGGCCCCTGGTTCGGATGTTCCCCCAACATCGGGAACTTGTTTCCTGCCTCTAGTGTGTCCAATCCCTTAATAATCTTATATGTTTCAATAAGAAAACCTCTCATCCTTATAAATTCCAGTATACAAGCAACAAGATATACTTGTTCTTACATTCTGCCCTGACTAAAAGCAGCAAGCATCTGGCATGCGTTCTTCACCAGCCTATCTATTTGTGCTGCCACCTTCTGGGATCCTAGGTCTGGTACACTAAGTTTCCTCTATTCCTCAACACTATCTAAAGCCCTAGTCTTATTTGAGTCACCAAAAAGCATCTTCTCACACTGAGCAGGGTTAAATTCCATCTCCCATTGCTCTGCCCAATTTACCAATTGATCAATATCATTCTGTGAACTAAGACAACGTTCTTTACTATCAACAGCACCACCAATGTTTTGTATTATCCACAAAATTACTAATCATACGTGCTACATTCACAGTGAAGTAATTGATGTATATGACAAGGGAACCAACACCAACCCTGTGGCACACCATCGAAGCACAGGCTTCCAATCGCAAAAAAAACCTTCACCATATTCCTTTGTCATTACCAATTACCAAGCCAATTTTGGATCAAATTTGCCAACTTTCTTTGGGATCTCATGGGCTGTAAGCTTGTGGACTCGTCTTCCATGAGCGACGTTGTCATGGGTTTACTCAAGTTCAAGTAACCCGTATCAATCGCATTGTCCTCATCAATATATTTAGTTACCGCTTCCAAAGGCAATTAAATTATTCAGACGGGATCTCCCACTAACTAACCATGCTCCCACATCCCAAACAGGTGTGGGTTGGTTAACTAATTGGCTAGTAAGTTGGCACTAATGTGCAGATGAGGAACATAAAACATAGAACAGGAAAGGGCCCATCAAGGCCTTACAATGTCCATACTGAATATGATGTCATCTGCCTGCCTGCTTGTGATCTATATCCCTCTAAACATCCCAAAACATCAGAACCAGAATGATCACTGATCCATGTTCTCCAGAGATGCTGCCTGACTCGCTGAGTTATTCTGGCACTTTGTATCTTTTTGTGTCCCTCTATCCCTGCATATCCACTTGCCTATCCAAAAGTCTCTTAAACACCTCTATTACATCTGTGTCCAACTTCCCCCTGGCAGACTGTTCCAAGTACTCAGCACTCTTTGGGTGAAAAATATCTCCTCAGATTCCATGTGAATATCTTGGTCCTTATCTTAAATGTAAGGCCTCGAGTTTTATCTACCTGTGACATGGAAAAAATGAAGTATTGTGCAGCATTTCCTCTGTTTTCCAAAGCCCCAGAATCATCCCTTGTAACTCGTTCTATATACCCTCCATCTTCTGTGTGAAAAATATGCCCCTGACGTCTCTTTTAAACCTTTCACTTCTCACGTTAAACCTATGCCCTCTCGTTTTAGTCACCCTTACCCCGGGAAAAAGACTGTGACTGTCCACCTTATCTATGCCCCTTGTGATTTGATATACCTCTGTAAAGTCTCCTCTCAGCCTCCTATGGGATAAAAGTCCCAGCGATCCAGTCTCTCCTTATACCACAAACCCTCCAGTTCTGGTAACATCATTGTGAAAGAGAAAGAGTAAGTGATTGAGACAGAGAGAGATAAACGCAGTGATAAATGGAATTTTTTAAGGGATATTTGGGTTAATTCTGACCTTTTCTCGGGAATGTTTAATCATCACAAGCATGTTAGTCAGAAAGGGCATCTATAATGAAGACATTTAATGCAAATGGGTCTGCTCTGTGTTAGGACCTGAAAGGCCAGACATACTTAACATTTCCCACAGCCCACATCATCCAAGGACACAGAGTGTAAAAGCCAAATTGTTCTGGCCTTCGACACCGTCAAACTTTATCTGATCAGAACATTAATAACGTATGGTCAAAACATGGGCTTAAACCATGCTGAGTGACATCAAAAACTGTCTTTTCAACAACTAAAAAGGTAGGAAGGAACTGCAGATAGTGGTTTACACCGAAAATCGACACAAAATGCTGAAATATCTCAGCGGGTCAGGCAGCATCCCTGGAGAAAAGGAATAGGTGACGTTTTGGGTCAAGAAGAGGGGTCTCAACCCGAAATGTCACCGATCCCTTTTCTCCAGAGATGCTGCCTGACCTGCTGAGTTAGTCTAGCAATTTGTGTCTATCTTCAGTTTTCAACATCACAGCACCATTTAGTAACAGCTCTGCCCAATAACACATACAATGACAGAGAATTGTGAATATAGCCCAGTCCATCACATAAACTTCATATGGCTACAAGTTCAACTTCAAGCTGCCTCAGGAAAGTTACACTCCAAGGTGCCTCAGGAAAGCAGCCAACATAACCATGGACCATTTATACCCCAGTTATCTCCTCTCCTTTCTCCCAATTTGCAGAAGATACAAAAGTTTGAAAGTACGTACCAACAGATTCAGGAACAACATCTTCACCTCTGTTATGAGACTACTGATTGGATCTATTATAAGCTAAGGGTGTAGTCTCCATTTTCCAACCTTTGTGGTGCTTGCTATTTTATCTGCACTTTCTCTGTAACTGAAACGCTATACACTGTATACTGTAACTGTAACACTATATTCTGCACTCTGGTATTTTTCTCTTTTCACGACCTGTTGTACTTGTGGGAGACTTGATTGTACTCGTGTCTGGTATGATTTGACTGGATAGCACGTAAACAAAGTTTTTCACCGTATGCAATGCATGTAGCAATAATAAAAGCCATACCAATATCAACACTAACACCGAGAAGGTTACGGACAAAGTGCTGGTAAAAGAGATTAGTACAGAAGCAAACTTCATGGTTGATATGGGCAAGTTGCAACAAAGAGTCTTTTTCTGTGCTGTATGACTATATATCTAAATGCAAGCTGTTGCATTTGGAGAGATGCCATGCAGCAGGGGAATGCACAATAAAGTGCAGTGGAGGAAGAGTACAATATCCGTAAAGCAGCAGAACAAGTCCAAACGGTGATTAAAATGGCACATGGGCTGCTTTTCTTTATTAGCTGCAGCACCGTATATAAAAGCAGGGAGGTTATGTTGGAACAGCATACATCACAACTAGAGGACTGTGTACAGTTCTGGTCGCCACAATACAGGAAGAATGTGATTACATTGGGTGCGGGGAAGGTTTACGAGGATGACATCAGGACTTGGTAGTTTGAGCATTGAGGACAGATTGGATAAGATCGGGCATTTCTGATGGCGGGGGAGATTTAGCTGAGGTAAGAGGGAACCAGACAGTGTAAATAGGAAGGAGTTCCTCCCCGTGGAAGCATAATCAAAACCAGGGACCAATGATTTAAAGTAAACTAGACAAAGTGGGACCCGTTGGGTCCCTGTCACACGGGAAGCCTGGTCCCCCAACGCAACCCGTTCCCCAACGTAAGATTCCACCACTCACCCGTTCACCCAACACAACCCGTTCCCCCAATGGGTCCCTGTCAAACAGGAGGTCTGGTCCCCCAACGCACCCCATTTCCCCAATGCAATATTCCACCACTCGCCCATTCCCCCAACGCAACCAGTTCCCCCATGCAATATTCCACCACTCACCCCTAGCCCCTCACCCTCCCTCTTTTTAAACCTTTAAAAAAATGGAAGCACTTGCTGCCTGGACTTTAAACAAAATAGAAGGGAGAAAGAGAAAAGTATTTATATCCAGATGTTGATGGAACATATTGTGATAGAAACAGATACATATCGAGGCATAAACATATACTTTTATCGAGGCATAAAGAAATCGAGTTATACAGCGGTGAAACAGGCTCCTTGGCCCCTCTCCTGACCAAGATGCCTACCTAAGCTTGTCCCATTTGTCCCACATCTCTCTAAACCTTGGTCTATGTACACTACGTGTCCAAGTGTCTTTTTCACACAGTCTTTTTCATGCTGCAGAGAATATCCTCCCTCAGTGTTTGTTTGTTTCTCTGATTCGGTGGAACTTAAATCCCTATTTTTCTGTACCTCAATGCTGGAGTCAGTAAGTTGGCCGGATACAGATTGCTGAAATTTAGTCGGGACTATTAAAGTAAAATTTGCACTTTGTATTGGTTTGTGATATTAACCCATCGGGCCTAAAGCAACTGAGAATTTGCTTCACCAAACACCTGAGGTAACGGCTCCAGAGCCAACACCTATACCTGAGGAATAAAACATAAACTGTTGGAGAAATGCAGCGGATTAAACACTGTTGAGTTATTCCCGCAGTCTTTTGCTCAAAATTCATGTGTCTGCAGTCTCTTGTGTCTCCACCTTTCCTAGAGGGCTCGACAGAGCTCAGGTATGTTGAAAAGGCAAAAAACGAGGCTGTGACCTCTGTTATATCAAGATGAATCTTGCCGTAAGTTGGAGACAGGGAAAGAGTTAGGTCTGGTTGCCAACACTCTGTCCCTAAGTGAGTATGGTGCTCACCTCCACAGCTCCCCCGGCTTTGATTGAAGCAACTGTGCTCCACCCAATGTTTACTGTCCTGTATGTTTAATGCTGGTGATTCATGATAAATGTCTCCCTCATGGGCTGTAGGGTGACATTACAGGTAGAGCTTCTGCCTTATAGCTGCAGTGAATCTGGGCTCAATCCTGATGCTATCTGTGTACAGTTTGCATGTTCTTTACATAGAATCATGGAGTCTTATATCATGGTCTTATAACAGTCCCTTTAGCTCAACTCATCCATGCCAGGAATGAAGGAAATGAATTGATTAAATGAAGTTTTAAACAGAGTTCCACAATACATGTGTTGGAAGCTATCCTTGCATAAAACAAAGTTAGGATATAATTTCAATCCCTACAAATATCAGATTTAGAAACAAGGAACTACAGATGCTGGTTTATAAAAAGGACACAAAATGTTTATGTTAGTTTGCTGAATGCTGGAGTAACTCAACGGGTGAGGCAGCATCTCCAGAGAACATGGTTAGGTGACGTTTCAGCACAGGACCCTGCTTCGGACTGATTATTAGGGGGGGGGGGGGGGGGGGGGGGGGGGGAGAGAAAGTTGTGAGAGAGTGGAGACAGGGCTTAAGTGGGTCAAATATGAACTCAGGAAAAGGGAGTTTCGGATGGGCAGATGGTTGGAGCAAAAACCACAGATTAAATCAGAAGATTTGAAACAGAATGATTTATATTTGATGACAGAAACAATTTAAGAATTATTGGTCAGAAATGTTTCACTGCCACATCTATTTCCGGTCTAGGCAGCCTGCAATGCATCAGTGTTATACGCCAGGATAGGGTGGCACAGTGGCACAGCGATAGCGTTGTTGCCTTACAGCGCCAGGGACCCGGGTTCGATCCTGACTATGGAATTTGTATGTTCTCCCTCTGAACGTGTGGGTTTTCTCTAGGTGCTCCAATTTCCTCCCATACTCCAAAGGTTTGTAGGTTAATTGGCTTTAATTAAGTTATAAAATTGTCCCTAGTACGTAGGTTAGTGTACAGGCTGATTGCTGGTCGGCAAGGACTCAGTGGGTTGAAGGGGTCATCTGTATCCCTAAAGTTAAAAGTCTAAAAGTCTACATACACCACCTATCTTAAAATTACTGTCCAGAACCTGTGTTTAGACAAGCAGTAAAGACTCGAGGAAGGGGCCTGACACCTCCTTGGGCCTCTTGTACAAAGTGGGACCAGAGTGAATGTACGCAAACAAACCAACCCGCATCCACAGCGCCAGTACTGATAAGCCCATCATGTATCCACATGTGGCCAATCCCTTCCATGGGTATACCGCAAGCACAATGCAAGTGTTGTTTTGGGAATGTTGATAGATGGAGCAATGAAATCTCACCGGTTGCTAGTGTACAACATAATGAAGGCTGTGAACAGCTATCAGTTGCATGAGAACGGTTCGGAAATTTTCATCTGATATCTTCCGTTTAAAGTTCGGGCTGCAAAATACACTGAGCCATCTCTGTGTCTGCCAGTGATCATTATCACTGAATGCTGGTCTTTGAGCCTGCAGAAACAGAACCGGGTTGACAAACCTCCTTTGAAAAGCTTTCTTGCAACACACTGGAGAATTTCGCGCTAAGGTGAGATTCTTTCTTCAAACTCCTTCAAATAGATTTGAACATTGAGTGCGAGTAAATTCACAAGCTTCCGGGACCAGGGTCGATAATGGGAAATGAGGAAGGCCAGTAATTTATACGCCCTGGCCACAAGTACTTGACCACACAAGAACCTGTGGGATTATATTCATTGGATGTAATGTGGAAATCTCACAGCCTTTATGTGCCGAACAAACAGCAGGCTGATGTGTAGGAAGGAACTGCAGATGCCGATTCACACCGAAGATCGACACAAAATTGTATTAGTAACTCAGCGGGACAGGCAGCATCTCTGGATTGAAGAAACTGGTGACGTCTTGGGCCGTGATATTCTTCAGATTCATGGGAGCGGATAGACACAGAGATAAGGAAGGGTAGACATCAAAAGAGATGAAGTTGAAGGATAATGGTGAATAGATCATTGTTAGCTAGGAGAAAGTGACAACAAAGCAAGAGATAAAATATAATCCGGGACAGTCAGACTGGTTGGATAACTGAGTCGAACAAACTCGAACAATATGGATGGATGGACAGAGAGAGGGAAAGCAAGGGTTACTTGATGTTAGATACTGTCAGTCAATATTCATACCACTGGGGTGCAAGCTGCCCAGCAGGGTGACTTGTTGCAAGAGGAGTAGCAAATGGCCTGGAGGGTGAAGAATTGCCCTGCTCTGTGACTACTGCCGCACCTGTGAGTAAAGAGGATTACACCTTGGTTCATATTTCACCTGGGAGAAGGAAGGTCCACCAGTCCCACTCCCCCTGGAACATCTCTCTACACTCTGTGGTCTAGCTTCTGGAGTCTGACTGTGAACCCAGACCTCCCAGAGTTGAGGACAGGGTGGAATCACTGAGAGGCACCTTGTCTTCTCCAAGCTCCTGTCTATCCACAAAACTGATGTTGCTCATTCCTGCAATCATTTCAATATATGTATGAAGGATCTGCAGATGCTGGTTTAAACCAAAGATAAACACAAAAAGCCTGAGCAACTCAGTGGGACAGGCAGCATCGCTGGAGAGAAGGAGTAGGTGACGTTATTCACCAATATACTGTAGGTGGTCCGCTTGTGTCTCTCATTTCTGAATCATATCATGTGTCTCTCAGACTGAAGAAGCGTCTCGACCCGAAACTCGACCTGAAAGTGTTCATGGCCATAGACAGCTGTGAAGGCCAAGTCAATGGACTGCCAAGTTAAAGGCGGAGATTGACAGATTATTTATTGGTAAGGTTGTCAGGTGTTATGGGGCAAAGGAAGGAGAATGGGGTTGAGAGGGAAAGATAGATCAGCCATGATTGAATGGCGGAGTAGAGTTGATGAGACAAATGGCCTAATTCCGCTCCTAGAACTTATGGCAGTCCATTGCACTTTCAAAGTGCATGTTCTTTTTCTCCAGAGATGTTGCCTGAGCAGCTGAGTTACTCCAGCTTTTTGAGTCTGTGTTTGGTTTAAACCAACATCTGCATTTCCTCCCTACACAACCTCTCCCTCAATGTCATCAAGACAAAGAATCTATCTACTTATTTCAGGAAATGAGGTTGTGCATATACCCCAGGTACACAAAATTGCTGGGGAAACTCAGCGGGTGCAGCAGCATCTATGGAGCGAAGGAAATAGGAGACGTTTCGGGCCGAAACATCTCTAACTGTGCATATACCCCTGTCAGTTAATGGTGCCAAAGTGGAGATGGTTGAGAGCCTCAAATTCATCGCCATAAATATCACCAACAATCTGACCTGGACTAGATTAAATTTATGGCCAAGAACGCACACCACCATCTTTGCTTCTTCAGAAGACTATGGAAGTTTGGCATGTCTCCAATGTCTCTTACCGATTTCTACAGATGTACTGTAAAAAGCATCCTCACAAGATGTATCTCAACTAGGGTTGGCTACAGCTCCGTTCAAGACCGCATAGAAATTGCAGTGAGTTATGTTTCCATCACACAAACCAGCCTCTTCCCCCATCAACTCCATTTGCACTTAACACTGCCTCATGTAAGCAGGCAACAGAATCAAAGGCCATTTACATCCCAGTCATTCCCAGTCAGACATAAGTTACAAAAGCTTGAAAGCACGCACCACCATATTCAGGAGCAGCTTCTTACCTGCTGTCATTAGATTACTGAACCTCTCATGAGCTGAAGATGTAGTAACAATCTTCCAACCTACCCCATTGCAACCTTTGAACTTTTTTTATCTGCACTTTCCCTGTAACTGTAATGCTGTAACATTATATTCTGAACTCTGGTGTGTTTTACTTCGCACTACCTGGTGCACTCGTCTTGGGCTTGATTGTACTTACGTATGGTATGATTTGACAACTAAACACACGCAACACGCAAACAAAGTTTTTCACTGTATCGCAGTGCATGTGATAATAATTCACCAATACCAATACCAAGAGAATTGGTGGACTGCTGAACTCACAATGAAGAGGTGATGGCAAACATGCTTGATCCTTGCCAACAAATCGAGTCGAATGGAAGCAAGTGAGTCAGAACCATCACTATGTTTTTCCACACACAAAGCCAAGCCGTTTAGCGCTTATCAGCCCTTGCATTTCCAAATGCCAGTACATCCTGTTCCTCAGAATCCCTCCAGTAACTTTCCCACCACTTATGTCAGCCTCACTTGCATGTATTTCCCTGGCTTGCTCGTGCTGTCATTCTTAAATAATGGTACAATATTAGTCACCCTCCATTCTTCTGGTATCTCACCCGCGACAAAAGATATTACAAATAACTCTGTGTAGGAAGGAACTGAAGATGCTGGTTTATATAGAAAATAGATGCAAAAAGCTGGAGTAACTCAGCGGGTCAGACAGCATCTCTTGAGAAAAGAAATAGGTGACGCTTCGGGTCTCGACCTGAAACGTCACCAATTCCTTTTCGCAGGAGATGCTGTCTGACCCACTCCAGCTTTTTTGTTTCTACATACAAATATCTCTGCCAGAGCTTCTGCATTTCTGTCGCTAGCCTCACACAATGCCCTCGGATATATTTGGTCAGGCCTTGGAGAAGTAGCCACCTGAATATGCTTCAACACAGCCAGCATCTCCTCTTTTGTAGAGTTACTCCAACATTTTGTGTCTATCTTACTTTTGGCAGGAGATGTGGGGCTAGTGCAAGAAAGCAATGTTGAAGTCAACCCTTAGCCACAATCTTATGGTGGTGCAGGCACAAAGGACACACTATTGCTCTTTCATTATGTTTTTATGTTCAATATTTGCAATAGTTTTTTTTTTTAGCAAAACCTTAAAAACAGGGCCATAAAAATTCCAGAATGACTGCCATTAGATAAATAGCCTCTTTGTTGTATCCTGGCAGGCAGCATAGTCTACGTGCATTGGTGCTCAGAGCTCATCATCATACCAGAACAGCAAGTTCTAAATCAATAAACCTGAAATGAACTCAGGCCTGAGATGAAAAAGTACAAAGCATTGAATATGTCAAACTGAGTATTGAGTTCCACCTTTTTGCTGATGCCCTACCCATTTTGCCGGCTTCTGTTGTGTCTTTTCGTCCATTTTATATATTTTCTTGAGACATATGTTTTCTCTTTCCTCTTTCTAGGTTCATTTTAATTATTTGTGGCACAGTGCTCATGTTCCTCGGGGTTTGCATCATGTGAAACCTTCCATTCACTTTGGTTTAATCTATTAATTGATATTATCTATTGCCCCGGTCAAGAATCTTGGATTAATGGTTATTTGCTGTTTCAGGCTTTCAAATACAATGTTCATATTAACTCAATTAATATTATGTTTGCAGTTGAATAGATGTTTAGACATCATTGGGCTATTAACAATATCTGACTCATTATTGTATTGAGACACATAGCAATGGCACAGCAGCACAGCAGTAGAGTTGCTGTCTTAAAGTGCCAAAGACCCAGATTTTATCCTGACTATGGGTGCTGTCCGTTTGGAGTATATATGTTCTCCCTATGACTGTGTGGGTTTTCTCTGGGTGCTCTGTTTTCTGCCCACATTCCAAAGACATGCAGGTTTGTAGATTAATTGACTTCCGTAAATTGTCCCAAGTGTGTAGGGTAGAACTAGGGTATGGGCAGTTGCTGGTCAGTGCGGACTCGGTGTATCCACACTGTATTTCTGAACTAAACTAATCTAAACAATGTCTCAAGTAGAGTCATGGAGATTGTTCAACCATGGCAACAAGTTGGTGGTGTAGGTGCTGTGATTTTACGGGGCAGATCCTTTACCCCAATAATAAACCATAAGCCACTGCTGACAACATTATTGTTGTCTGCTCAAGAATCCAAAGTTGGACAATCCTTCTATCCCCATACCCAATGGCACCCATTGTAGGTAAATTGGCTTTGGTAAAATTGTAAATTGTCCCTAGTGTGTGTAGGATAGTGTTCGTGTGCGCGGATCGTTGGTTGGCACGGACTTGTTGAGCCGTACTGAATCTCTAAAAAACTGACTACTTCCCTGTATAAATGTCCACATATTACAATGATCATCGGGGGAAACCTCAAAAACACAAGGAAGTAGTGCAAAATTGCACAATTACAAAACAAGTGCATGGCTATGCAAGAGGTGCTCTGAAGTATTCCATTGCTGAGGTAGGATTAGGGATGTATCGGTATAAACAAAGAAATGCAGATCCTGGTTAAGACAAAAATTGACACAAAGTGCTGGAGTAACTCAGTAGGTCGAGCAACATCACTGGAGAACACGGATAGGGATGTATGGGATGGTTCAAGAACCTGACGGATGTAGCGATGCAGCTGTTCCTGAATCTGATGGTTTCTCTATCACCTGCCGATAGAGTGAGCAGCAGCACATTCCTCCCGAGGAGCACAAAGATGATCTGAGTGGGCCATCTCAGAGCTGATGTGAAATTGAACAAAAGCCCATCTGCCATTTTGGTGGCCATGAGATCCCTTTATTTGCAAAAGGGGAAGGACACAAAGTGCTGTAGTAACTCAATAATTCAGGCAGCATCTCTGGAGAACATGGACATGTGGTGTTTCAGATAGAGACCCTTCCTCGGGACAACAGATGGCACAATGGGCTAAGTGTTCGGCTGGCAACCGGAAGGTAGCCGGTTCGAATCCCGCTTGGAGTGCATACTGTCGTTGTGTCCTTGGGCAAGACACTTCACCCACCTTTGCCTGTGTGTGAATGTGTGTGAATGTGTGTGAGTGATTGGTGGTGGTCGGAGGGGCCGTAGGCGCAGATTGGCAGCCACGCTTCCGTCAGTCTGCCCCAGGGCAGCTGTGGCTACAGAAGTAGCTTACCACCACCGAGTGTGACTGAGGAGTGAATGAATAATGCGATGTAAAGCGCCTTGAGTATTAGAAAGGCGCTATATAAATCCCATCCATTATTATTATTCCTCAGACTGATTATAGAGGAGGAGAAGGAAGCTGGAGAAGGAGAGAGGCAGGACAAAGTATGGCAGGTAATAGGTCGACATAGGCGTGGGGGTAAAGCTGATTTCCCAAGTGTCTTAGCTGATAAGGATTCCTCAACCAGTTCCAGATGTAGCCATTCTAATGTTGCCTTCTAATGTTCTCACACCCACAGTTTACAATGGGTTAGGACAAAGGAACACGTGTTAGTTCACCATTTGCATCCATATATCCCTTCATTATCACCTCTTCCACAGCCAACAATGGACCATTGTGGGCTCCACCTTTCGTTGGTCATCGGTGCGGGTCTGATTTGTTCTGGACCGTTTCACACCTCGTGCTTCCCTCTCCCCTGATTCTCAGCCTGAAGAAGAGTCTCGACCCAAAACCTCACAGCCTCTCCCCCCCCCCCCCCCACCCCCCCGATTCCTTTTCCCCAGAGGATGTTGCCTGACCCGTAGAGTTGCCCCAGCATTTTGATCCTTTCTTCATGAAAGCAAATCTGTCTTGGCAAGAAGACCAATTTGCACAGCAAAGTGAGCTTTATCTGATGGCTTCTGGAGCAATGCGAAAGAAATGATTATAGAAAGGAGATTCAGAGCGATAACATCATAACATGCCCTGTGATTTATTGCAGCCAGAGCACAATGGTGGCACTGTGTGTTCGGCTGACACTTCAACAGATCGATCCACATCAGGCAGCTCCGCCGATCCTGCAGCTGTGGTATCTATTCCCCATTTTCACGGGGTGAGATGGATCCCACGGCTCAACAGCTCCAACGTTTAGCAAGTTCAAAAGGTCAGACTTTTTAAGTCTAGTTTATTTTCTTGTTAGTTTCGAGATACATCGTGGAATCGGGCCCACCGAGTCTGCGCCAACCAGCGATCCCCGCGCATTAACACTATCCTACACACGCTAGGGGCAATTTACATGTATATCAAACCAATTAACCTACAAACCTGTACGTCTTTGGAGTGTGCGAGGAAACCGAAGATCTCGGAGAAAACCCACGCAGGTCTCGGGGAGAATGTACAAACTAGGTACAGACTGCACCCGTAGTCAGGTTTGAGCCCAGGTCTCTGGCGCTGTGAGACAGCAACTCTCCCACTACGCCACATGCCGCCATTGGCAGCACTGATCTTATCAGTGTCATTCTGATATTAACTTTTTTCCCCATGTAAATTCCCGGGACCTGCAAAATATTTATAACTGTCAGCTACATCTAGGGTAATGGGCCATATCTATGGAAGTCGTCCAAACTTAAAAGTCAGTGTGAGCAATGGAAATCTGGAAACAAGGAGCAGCAGATGCTGGTTAATACACCAAAGGACACAAAATGCTGGAGTAACTCAGGTCAGGCAGCTGCTCTGGAGAACATGGATAGGTGACGTTTTGTGTCAAGACCCTTCCTCTTCTCCCTCCTCCCCTCTTCTAGCTTTCTTCTCTTCCCCCACCCTCCCTAAATCAATCTGTAGAGGGGTCTTGACCTGAAATGTCACTTATCCATGCTCCCTAGCCTACTGAGTCACTCCAGCATTTGGTGACTTATCAGGCAATGAAAATGTTGGCCAATTCTCCCTACATTTCAGTTCTCATCATGGTTAATGCTGAGGAAATACTCAAACAACAATGGGAAAAGATGTCTCTTAGTTTGAGCCTGCCAATAATATATTGTATTTAACAAAACAGAACACACGGGAAAAACTACCATCAAAAGAATCTCTATGAGGCGCTGCCTCAAGACTGCAAAACTTCACTGGCCTAAAACATTAACTCTGATTCTCCCTCCACAGATGCTGCCCAACCTGCTGAATATTTCCAGCTTTTTATGTTTTTACATAATTACCTTTGCTCTTTTACATTTTTCCTCTGCCTCAAGACTGCGGCATCTTTCATCAGGGGTCCCCACTATCTGGGCCGTGCCTTCATTGAATTTGCATTGGGCTTTGTTGAAACAACGTTGGAGATCAGAATGGACACGGGCTAGGGAATTAACGTAACAGGTCACGCTCTCACGTGCCCACTGACCGGCTCAGAGCCGTGGTGTTGCACAGAGCATCCACCCAATAAGCATCTGTTAATTGTCATGTACTCGGGTACGGTGAGGTACAGGTACAAATGCACATAATTTGTAAATGAATAGTCATTTTTTTCCTCCACAATGGCCCTGACCATTCCCTCACTCCTTCGTGAACAGGGCTCTCAACCTATTGTGTTCCATTTCCCATATTTCTGTTCTCATCCGTCTCTTGCCATCTGGTTCAAGAGCTGGTTTCACCCATCACCTCATCAACTTCCATAATTTCCACCACCTCCACTGTAATGCCATGGGCAGGCACCATTTTACCTCCCTTCCCCCTTCATCATTCTCAGATCCCTTTGTGGCTCCCCTGGAGGTACAACAGCTGATCTTTCAACTCTTCCCTTTTCCATCGTCCAAGGATCACCTTCCAGTGAATCAGCAAATCATCTGTACTTCTGCTGTTAGTATGCCGCATGCAATGCTCAGAGTGTGCTCTCCTCTACACTGGAGCAACCAATATGTGAGTTTCATTTGCCTCTCACACACATTCGAACCACAACTTCATCAATGATATTATATCTAAGCTCACAAACTTGGTATATTAGAGCTTTCGAACCCCAAACTGAGCTAATCAACTGCATCCTTTGATCTCATTTCTCCACTTTCACCGTCCTCTTCTGATGTTTCAGATTTCATTCTTCTCCTCCTGTATTAATCAATATCCCCAAATCACTCAACTTCCTTGTTTTATCCTCCATTCCTGTCCATCTTTGCTCTGCAACCTAAAACTTGTTTTATCTTTTCCTGTTCTCAATTCTGATGAAACTTCACTGACCTAAAACATTAACTCTGTTTCTCCCCCCACAGGTGCTGCCCAACCTGCTGAATATTTCCAGCTTTTTATGTTTTTACATAATTTCCCTTTGCTCTTTTAACTTTTCCTCTCTAAACAAAATCAACTTCAATATTTCTATTCTTTTCTTCAACTTAATTTCAGCTCTCCCTCGAGACTCCCTCGAGTCTCTGAAACCTGGTGAAAAGTCAGTAAGCTGAAACAATCTCTCCTCCACAACAGCTGACTGGCATTATCTGGTTTGACCTCTGACACCCAGCATCAGGAGCGATTTGTAGTCATCAGGAATATCCATGTTCCTCATCCAAAGCGAATGGGGTCATTTTCTCCATTCAATCCCACAGTGGGTAACATGGTGGTGCAGCGGATGGTGCTCTCGCCTTATAGTACCAGAAAACTGGGTTCAATCCTGACCCCTGTACTGTCTCGGTGGAGTTTGCATGTTCTCCCTGTTACTGAAAGATTCCCCCAGGAACTCTGGATTTCTCTCTCATCCCAAAGATGTTGCGGGCTGGCAGATTAATTGGCCACTGCAAACTGCCTCTTGGCACAGGTGTATTGCGGGATTATTGGGGGAGGTGCGGGAGGTGGGGGGGTTGGTAGGCGTGTGAAAGAGCATAGGTTATAGGGCAATAAGTAAGGTTGACGCTGGCACGCATGATGGATCAAATGACTTCCTTGTGTGATGTGAGGTCATAAGAGAAAATAAATTAAAATATTTATTTTTACAGGTTGAAGTCAGATTAGAAAGCAGTGTGGTTATACGAGCTGACAGCTGAGAGGAATTCACTTGAGGCACAAGACTGATGTTACTCAGTGATCCACTGTATATACTCTAACTACCTGCCTGCCTGCCTGCCACACTGCCTGCAAAAGCTTTGTGAGGCTTTGCAGGTACTGTTTGTGTGCATGATTTTAAACAGGCTGTCCAAAATGTTTTCTTCAGTCACATTATTTGTGAGGATGACATGCGCTTTGTCCATCAGCTCTGTGAAGTCGGAAGCTCACCCCTGCTACACTGGCCGTGTCCTCAGAGTAACCCTGTTGTTGTGTAAGAAGCACAGCTGCTATTGTACAGTGCCATGTCCAGTAAACAACAATTAATTGAATGACCTTGGGGTGGCACAGCGGCGCATCGGTAGAGTTGCTGCCTTACAGCGCCAGAGACCCGGTTTGATCCTGACTACAGGTGCTGAATGTACGGACTTTGTGTTTCCTCCCTGTGACCGTGTGGGATTTATCCGGGTGCTCCAGTTTCCTCCCACATTCCAAAGACGTGCAGGCTTGTAGGTTAATTGTCTTCTGTAAATTGTCCCTTGTGTGTAGGATGAACCCAGTATACGGGGATCGCTGGTCGGGGTGCACTTGGTTGGCCAAAGGGCCTGCTTCCGTGCTGTACCTCCAAACTAAAAACAAAAATAAACTCAGACCAAATCAGTTTCAGAGTGGGGTGGGAGATTGCAACCTTCATGTGGTCCACCCTGTTTCGACTAATGCAATCAACCCGACGTACACAAACAAATAGATCATTGAAACATATAAGATTGTTAAAGGGTTTGGACACGCTAGAGGCAGGAAACATGTTCCCGATGTTGGGGGAGTCCAGAACCAGGGGCCACAGTTTAAGAATAAGGAATAAGCCATTTAGAACGGAGATGAGGAAACACTTTTTCTCACAGAGAGTGGTGAGTCTGTGGAATTCTCTGCCTCAGAGGGCAGTGGAGGCAGGTTCTCTGGATGCTTTCAAGAGAGAGCTAGATTGGGCTCTTAAAAATAGCCGAGTCAGGGGATATGGGGAGAAGGCAGGAACGGGGTACTGATTGGGGATGATCAGCCATGATCGCATTGAATGGCGGTGTTGTCTTGAAGGGCCGAATGGCCTACTCCTGCACCTATTGTCTATCAAGTAGAACAAGTTGACCTACAACTTTAGGCTGTGCACGCCATAAGCAAGGCGAAGAAGAAGTTAGGTGAGGGATGGGCAAAGGGCAGCCTACCTGAAAATTCCATGACTCCTTGTCAAATAATTGCTGTATCTTTCACACCAAATTGTAATGTCAATGAACTCTTGCTTTAATGCAAAGTGTGTTGCCCTCCACACAGCCATTGCTCCATTCTCCTGCTCTCTCAAGCACCAAGCCATCTATCTAATGCTGCCATCCTGGGCTCAACGTTCAAAGCACATCCATTCGTTAGTGAACTGAACAAAGCAGAAGGTACTTTTTCATGGCACTGGAGGCAAAAGCAGAAGAAGAGTGTATGATACAATGCTGCAGTGCATTTTGCACTTTGTGATGCTTCCATAGATGCTTTAAAGTGTATGTAAATGAATAATCGGGAGTGTAAGCAAGAATTTTTTATCTGCTATCTCATAACATGTGCATTGCTAGTAAATCCAACATCAAATGATGATTCCCTGTTGATTACTACCTTGTTAAATTATCACACTGAACTTTTTTTTGGTTTGTTTATTCTGGGTTTTACAGAGTACTATGTTTATATATCTGGTGTGCTGCCGCAGGTGAGACCTTTATTGTTCTGTTTCGGGACATATGACATTAAAACCCAATCAACTCTTCACACTGTTCCTGGTAGACACAAGGAACTGCAGATGCTGGTTTACAGGTAAATACTGGAGTGACTCAGAGGGCAGACAGCATCTCTGGAAGACGTGGCTAGGTGATGTTTCAGTTGGGGACCCCTCTTCACACTGAGCGTGCTACACAGAGAAGATTCAAAAGATGGTTTAGATATATCGGTGTTTTGGTTGAGCAGTGGGAAATATTTGATGAAAACATTTTGTGGCGATTTAAGGTAGCTTTCTACTGCATAAAGTGGAAACCCCTGGTGTCAGGGGCTATGGGGAGAAGGCATGAGAATGGGGTTAGGAAGGTGAGATAACTCCACCATGGTTGAATGGCGGAGTAGACTTGATGAGCCGAATGGCCTAATTCTTCTCCTATCACTTATGACCTTATGAAACCAAGTTATTTATTTTCTGCCAAAGTTACTACAAAGGTTATTTCAGGGCAGTGCATTATTTAGTACCAAACTGTACAACGCAGTCTTGCACATGTCCAACAATGAAAGTCTTTGGTTATCTGGTGGCGTGCGTGTGAAAAGTCTCCATTGACTTTGAACATAAAGGCTGTGGTTTAAGTGGTTGCACCAGCCATCTAAATGAGCATCAGCTGTTGGCCTTGGGTGAACACTTCATTGGCGGTCTGCCACATACGGTAGAGATCTGAAAGGCTGGAATATTGGAGGGAAATTGTCAAGTGAAGGAATTCATGTTAACCCTTCACAGGGCTTATTGTAGGCTCTGGATGGCGTTCTAACAGGAATTCCCTGGATCCTACCACACTCTTGTCAGCCAGTTGGATGGGAGAGACTGAGACGGATGAGATGGCGACAGAGATGGAGGCGAGTCAGAGTATAGAAGTGAGATCGACCGACTGACCAAATGGTGCCAGCACAATAACCTGGCTCTCAACACCAGCAAAACTCAGGAACTGATTGTGGACTTTGGAAGAGGTAGGATGGGGACCCACAGTCCCATTTATATCAACGGGTCGATGGTGGAAAGGGTCAAGAGCTTCAAATTCCTGGGCATGCATATTTCCGAAGATCTCTCCTGGTCCGAGAACACTGATGCAATTATAAAGAAAGCACATCAGCGCCTCTACTTCCTGAGAAGATCACGGAGAGTCGGTATGTCGAGGAGGACTCTCTCGAAATTCTACAGGTGCACAGTAGAGAGCATGCTGACCGGTTGCATCGTGGCTTCGTTCGGCAACTTGCACGCCCAGGAGCGGAAAAGACTGCAAAAAGCTGTAAACACTGCCCAGTCCATCATCGGCTCTGACCTCCCTACCATCGAGGGGATCCACCACAGTCGCTGCCTCAAAAAGGCTGGCAGCATCATCAAGGACCCACACCATCCCGGCCACACACTCATCTCTCTGCTGCCTTCAGGTAGAAAGTACAGGAGCCTGAAATCTGCAATGTCCAGGTTCAGGAATAGCTGCTTCCCCACAGCCATCAGACTATTAAACTCAACTCAAACAAAATAGTAAGATTAAACGAGAACTTACCAGTTTGAAGTTTGATCTGTATTTTATGAGGAGGAACGTTGAGGGAATACGTGAAGAACCCGCTTCCAACGCATGCGTGTCATTCTTCAAAGCAGCGGTGTGAGGTCACAGAAACTATAATGACCTAACATAGTAAGATTATCAAAGAGATACCAGTTTTGATATGATCATAGGAGGGTGGGAGCGGAGGGCACGTATTCCCTCAACGTTCCTCCTCATAAAATACAGATCAAACTTCAAACTGGTAAGTTCTCGTTTAATCTTACTATTTTACTTCGGAGTCACGTGAGTGACTACGTGAAGATTTCAAAGCTCTGTGACCTCATGCCGTGGAACGAGTCCATGCTTCACAACTGCCTTGGGTATTGGGAGAAGGTATCATTAGTAATTTTTTAAAACACACTTATACAAAGACTTGTGTGGTATAACGAAAAATAAATTTATTAAATTGAAATCATAGCCCTGTAACCTTTCGGGCAAGTTATATTATTGAGCGTAAAACGCTTTCAGAAAAACGATGATGGCTCCAAAACTGGTTTGTTATAAAACCTTTGGAAAGTCCTCCACATTTTTTGCTGCGGATGTTGCTGCAGCCCTGGTGGAATGAGATTTGAAAACATTAGTGTCTATTCCTGCCATCTTTAGGACACATTTGAGCCACCTTGAGATAGTTTGTTTTATTAAATCATGTATGACAAACACCAGTTTCTCGGGTGAGATGATCAAGCAATCCAGGCTCAGTTTGTTTAATGACTGGACTCGTTGTGCTGTAACTAACGCCATGAGCATAACCATCTTCATGGTCAGTTTCCGAAGTGATAATGCTGTTATGGGCGACCAGCTCCTCAGCATGTTCAAAACGACACCCACATCCCAGATTCTGGAGTACCTGGTTTTAGGGGGTTTTGCATTGAATATGCCCCTCATAAGTTTTGTTACCAGGGGGTGCGTTCCCACCGTGTGCTGCTCCGTTCCTTGCGATAGGTAATTGGAGAGTGCACTTCTGGCACTATTGATGGCACTGTAGCCCTTGATGTGTCCGAGGTACTGCTTCCGTGTTGACAGTCTTTGTGCGGATGTGATGAGATTCATAGTCCTGTCTGACAGCTCCATGCCGTGTAGTGGGTCTTTCAGATTCTACAAATCAACAAATCCATTGTCTTATGGCATGGGTGACTGCCCCCAGTCACTGGATGAATTAATAAATGTGGGCTATGTCCAATAAGGGCACATGGTTCTAACACCATCCCCTGTATGACCGAATACCACGGTTGAGTAGGCCAATCGGGTACTATGAGAATCCCAGATGCCGAATCTTGTTGAATTTTCCTTAGTACCCGATTGATGAGGCAGAACGGGGGAAATGCATAAAAAAGCCATTTCCCCCAATGCAGTGAGAAAGCATCTGTACCTTCTGCCCCAGGGTCTGGTTCCCAGGACACATATGTTGGTAATTGGTGATTCAACCTGGATGCAAAAAGATCTCCATCTTAAAATGAACATATTGAATGAATGTGTTTAGGGTTGAAAGGTCAATGATAATCCGGCAACCCCCATCTTTTTTATTTTTAATAAATATGTTTGATACAAATTCTAATTGTTCATGAATAGTATGTTCAATTACACCTTTTGTATACAATCGTTGTAGCTCCGTGCGGGCTTTAGATTGTTCAGTTTTTGTAAGGACGAAATGCCTTTCTGGTGTATGTTGTACTGGGGGGTTATTGGGATGAGTAAATTCTATCAGATAACCCTGAATACTGCTTAGAACATACGAGTCTGTAGTGATTTTACACCATTTGTCACTGTAGTATTGCAACCTCCCTCCCACCGTCGTGGGTCCCTTTTTTACAAAAGAACCACACCCACCTACCTCCATGGTTACTGGTGGTTGTATTATTTTCTTTGTTTTTTGAAAAAAGGGGGTTTTGTTCGTGGTTGTACTGGAGGTTGAGGCTTCCGCATCTTCCAGGGTGGCCGTCCCTGGCCATACCCTAACAGAAGGCTGCTGCGGGTTATATTGGGTTCTGGCACTGCCACTGATATAAGCCACACTTTTCGGTCTTCCATGTGGCTGGTACCGTGATCCAAAATAAGCCTTTGCGCTGGTTTAGATGGGCCCCAGTGTCTTGGCTTCCCCAAACAAAAGGGTTGGGGTTTTAACGGCTCTTTGTTTGCAAATTGTTGCATATTTAGGATCCAGTGCTGGCTGAATAGCAGCCCTCCGCATGCTATTCAGCTCATATTGTACATTACAGAACAGGGCTAGTGCGTCTTGGTGGCCTTTAGTTTGCTCTGTTTTGTCCAGGGTGCGGATGTAAGCTGTGATCCCTGCCGTAAGCCCCTTTAAGGCTTTCTGGATTTTGAGATCATGGTTCCTGATGTCCCTCCCCATATGCATTGGTTGACACTGGGGATTTGTAATGCATCACAGTTACCAGGTGGCAGATGTCTGGCCAGTGTCTCTGTGAATATTTGTTGTTGGAGTTGATGGCCAGACATGTAATTAATACTGGCTGCCATCCTGGAATCCAAGTCTGCCCCTGTTTGACTTGGTTTGAAGTAATCAGCCACCATGTCCAGCAGTGTATGTTTTTCTGCAGATTCAGGATCATGGGAAGCTGTGTGATCAGGGTCTGGCCCATCAGGGTCCTGCCCACTCTCCTCCGAAGAAGTCGAGATTTCAGGGGGTCCCTCACGGGGTACCCATATGGGGCTTGCCTGCCCACTGTGGCTAGTCTCCACATTCATGGGACTGCCACTGTGAAGGAGCTCCTCCAGCAGCTCCTTTAGACGGTCTCTATGTTGAGCTGCACTTGCTATTTTTGGCTGCTCCCATTCCTGCAGCCTTTCAGCAGTGTGCTGCTCTTCTCTGTAGACCCGCTGTTCCCGTCCCCGGTACTCACGGGTGCTGGTTTGCGGGCTTTCCTCGTCCCGCCGCTGGCCACACCGGTCCTGACTGTCGGTCCACGTCTGTTCCCGGTCAGCTGTTTCTCCTGGCTGCTCCATTTGCAGCCACTCATAGCGGGTTTGTTCCGTCTCCCGCACCCGTTCAGCCCTGGTCCGATATTGAAACGGGCTGGTCGCCCGCTGCTGCTCCAAGTCGGGCTCTGCTAGATGGTGCGTTTTCGGTTGAACTTTGCCTCCCGGCTGGGAAGTAAGTTTCGTCGGTGCCAGAATGATTTCTGGCACAGCTGATTCCTCTACCGAGGCATCTAGAGCCGACGGCTGCTGTCTCTGCCGTTCATCCACGTTTACAACGCGTTTCTCGGGCAGCTTTTTAGCAGACCGCTGTCTTTTTACTCTGTCCATTTTGCTGTGAATAAAAATGCTGAGTCCACTTTCTCCCCTCCTTCAGGGTTATGTAAACCTGTGCCTTGGTCAGGGTCTGACCAAATTTGGTCCTGCCCACTCTCCTCCGAGGAGTAAGAGATATCTTGCGGCCCCCTCGGGGTACCGCTGTGGGACTTACCTTTTGCCCACTGTGGCTAGCCTCCATATTTCTGGGACTGCCACCATGGAGGAGCTTCTCCAGCCGTTTTGGTGTGATTTGCACTCACTCCCCTTTCGGGAGATGGTGGTGCTGATTCTTTCTTTCTTCCACCCGTTTTGGTGTGATTTGCACTCGCTCCCTTATTGGGAGACTGTGCCTCTCGCTCCCTGCTGCTCTGTCCGCTCGTGGCTGCTCCTAAAACCCCTCCAACCGACCCCCAGTGCGCACGGGCACTGGTCGCTCGCGGCTATTCAGAGTCGGACTCCTCGAAGTCAACGACTCTGATTATGCCTACCTCTCCCGACCAGCCGGGGCCGGCGCGGGAGCGAAGTTGGGAGCAAAAATCGGGAGGGAAAGTCGGGAGCAAAAAGTCGGGCGCGAAAAAACGGGAGCAAAAGTCGGGGGGGGTAAGTCTGGCACAGCTATTCCCATTACGGGAGTTCAGCCTGTTGCTGCTGTCTGTTCCCCCCCCCCCCGCCTCTGCGGTGCTCCAGCGGGTCCAGCGGGTCCAACGTGTACTCAGTGCTCTCGGACACTGACCGCTCGCCGCTATTTTTAGACCTGCGGAACCCCTGTTAACGCGCCAGTTCCGCACCTTCCAGCCCCTCAGGACCCATGAATGATTAAATCCACTAAACGACTTGTGGGGCTGTTTCCGGGTTGTCGGGAAAACTGCTCCAGCGACCGTTGTCCTGGCGCTAAAGTCGGCTCCGTTCCTGTTTAAAAGCAATTAACGGGCCCCGGCCGCTGCTGGCTGCCTGCAAATCTGCAGACTCTCCCCAGCCAGCTTCATCAGCCTTCTAGATAAAAAAGGGTAAGTAAAGAAAACGAAGTTCCCTTACGTTCCTGTTGCAGGTTCAACCGATTTGGAGGAACGTCCTTCCTCCAGCGATGACGAGTTCGAATGCGTGTAGCGATATGACACGCATGCGTTGGAAGCGGGTTCTTCACGTAGTCACTCACGTGACTCCGAAGTAAAATCTGAACATTAATTAGCCTACTGCACTTTATATGCATATTTATATGTGTATATATATATATATTCAATGGTATATGGACACACTGATCTGTTCTGTATTATTTATGCCTGCAATATTCTGTTGTGCTGAAGCAAAGCAAGAATTTCATTGTCCTATCTGGGACACATGACAATAAACTCTCTTGAAACTTGAATCTACAACCCACTTCAGAGATTAACAATCCAGGAGATTGAAATGGCGACATTCTGCATTCATTACTTAAAGAACATGAGCTTCCGTCAACAGCCATGCCTTTTACCTGGTTACACTTCAACCAGCCAACGATTGTAATCTCAAACATGACCAAGCTACTGCAAACACATGCATAAAGGAAACTCTTGGAAATGATGGATGTGGTGCAGAGCAAGCTCAAACTCAGCAATAAAAATCAAGTACTCTCACATCTATGTAGAATGCAAGTATACATCCAATTGTTTAAAAACACATTTAAAAAGAACCAAATTGCATCACATGGTTAAAATTATCTGTTGTCATGTCATACTGAATTTCACCATATATAATTGTCAAATTAGCTTGAACGACTTTGTTCCATTTAATTGCCCGTATCACCTTGCACAAAACTATCTATATATCTATGCAAATGCACATCTGTTTTCAGGATATTTATCATTTTTTACAGTTATGCCAACATTGGTAAAGAGAAGTCTTGTTACTGTGTACATTATCACATATTATGTATGGCTGCCTATTCACAATTTATGCGCTGTATCTCAGATCTCATCCACAGCCTTCTGACTGCTTCCAAATCCTTCAGTTCTTATTTTATTTCTTTATTCTGATTAATGAAGTGCCATCAATTATTCTCTCGAAAATAAATTCAATTTTAGTAAAACAAGAAATCATTTAAAAAATCTTTCAAACAAAGTGAATCACATCCTACCAAATAAATTCTGAGCTTCGTCGATCACAGATCAGGATGAGAGTGAAATGATCCTGACACCAGTTCAGAACTGAAAGGCCTCGTGACTTAGAGCTGAATGAAGGATGGTAACTGCCCATTGAATTTAGATAACCCCAGTAAGAAATATGTCCTATAAAAAAATGTATAAAGTGCAGTGAATTGTCCATGAAAAATTCTAAACGTGTTTAGCGTTTCCATTCAAGGGTAACACAGTGGTACACAGCAATAAAGTTGCTGCCTTACAGCACCAGAGACCCGGGTTCAATCCTGACTGCGGGTGCTGTCTGCATGGAATTTGTATGTTCTCCCTGTGATAACATGGGTTTCCTCCCACATTCCAAAGACGTGCAAGTTTGTAGCTTAATTGGCTTATGTAAATTGTCTCTAGTGTATAGGATAAAATCAGTGTACAGGTAATCATTGGTCAGTGCTGTTTCAGTGGGGCATTTTATGTAATTTTATGCATTTTTATCTTCGGTGTAAACCAGCATCTGCGCTCCCTTCCTACACATTAGATTTTCTTATCAGTCAGAGAGACCACATTTACGGCTCACTTTCAGCTCTGTTACTATTACAAAGATGCTAACTTTTGCATAAGTTACTTAGAGATGTACTTATTTAGGGTCCTGGAATCGGACAAAGCCTTAACTACTGGACCTCGAAATGACACACCTACCCAACGAAGCACTTATTAATGCTGTTACTAAGATAGGAATTTGTTGCAGAAGGTTTGGAGTCTTGAACTCGCATCCTGCCATTGTTTCATGTGCCAAGTGAGTAAGTCCTTTAAACTTTAATTGCAGACTCAGATTGAATCGAGAGTTAACCCTTGACGGAATGAACTTTCATGCTAACTTTCAAAGATAATTAAACTTTAATCACCTCCTGGCTAACCTAATAAGAGAAGTTTCCATACGTCAAGATTAGCTCCATGAGATAAATGCCCACCTTGGTACCCAACATGTCAAATCATTTCTTACAATGAGCCATCTCACACACAAGTACAATTGGAACATGGTTTTGCACCAGGATTCCTTCGGACAGCAGAGGTAGTTCAGCACACGGTGACAATCTTGTGCTGGTGAGGGGAACCATGGTTGTCTGCAAATGCAAATATCCACTTTTAACTGATCACCATATTAAAATGAAGACGCAGGAAATTGTAGATGATAGAATCTTGAGCAAAAAAACAAATTGTGGAGGAACTCAGCGAGTCAGGCAGCTTCCATGAAGGTCATAAGGTCATAAGTGATAGTAGAACTAGGCCATTCGGCCCATCAAGGTTAATCCGCCACTCAATCATGGCTGATCTATCTCTCCATCATAACCCCATTCTCCTGCTTTCTCCCCATAACCTCTGACACATGTACTAATCAAGATCTATCTAGCTCTGGACTGGACTGAGTGGACTGAGAATGTTTTGGGTCGGGGCCCTTCGTCAGACTGATGCAGTGGGGGGGAGAGGGGGGGAGAAAGCTGGTAAAGAGAATTGAGGGTCACATCCCCACCTCCCTTTTCCAGCTTTTCCTACACATTACTCCATCAGTCTGAAGACGAGTCCCGGCCCGAAACATCACATATCCGTTCTCTCCACAGATGCTGCCTGACTCACTGACTTCATTGTAAGAATTTCATTGTTCTATCTGGGACATATGACAATGAAACACTCTTGACTCTTGACTTCTTCCAGTAACTTGTTTTTGGTCCCAGGTTTAAATGGACGGAATTGACTATTGGCAGACAGTGATTATTCACTAAAACAGGAAAGCACACTCCATTTCTTACTACGCCTACCTTCTGTTTCAAAGAATGGAAACCAAAGATAGACACAAATAGCTATAGAAACACAGCGGGATAGGCAGTATCTTTGGAGAGAAGGAATGGGTGACATTTCGGGTCATCCCAAAACGCCCCCCATTCCTTCTCTCCAGAGATGCTGCCTGTCCCGCTGAGTTACTCCAGCTTTTTGTGAGCATCTCTGGAGAACACGGATAGCTGACGTTTCAGGTTGTGACTTATTCAGACTGCCCTGACAGACTGCACTGGTCTGAAGAAGGGTTCTGACCTGATATATCACCTATCCTGGACCTCCAGGGATGCTGCCTGACCTGCTGAGTTACTTCAGCACATTGTATTTTACTCATGATTCCAGCATCTGCAGTTCCGGCTATCTCTAATTCTTTAGTGGAAATATTCAACTGAAAACTACATTCTCTAATAGTGAGGACTCTCCGGGGGGTCAGTCTGGGTTTTGCTGTAGGCTGAGTCTTTAAACACTAGTTTGAGAGCAGGGTCGGTAAGTCTCAGTACCTTTCTTGTGTCTTGGCCAGGAAATGTTACGTTATACAAAGGTTCCTTCTGGGATCTAAAGCTCCAAAAGGGGAGAAACATAAATAGACATAGAGGAAATCCAGTCAGTGTTTAAAATGGCACCAAACTATTTGGTTGAAAATACAACTTTTCTGGTTTCCTGTTGTTGGCGCTCGAGCTGTGTTTGAGCAGTTGCACAGAATAACTTAAAGTGAGAAATTAGATGGAGAGTAGGAAGATTCCACAGATAACATTTCCTGAATTACTTTAAAAATGTAAAAGTATCCGTGGAAAGTATGGAAATTGTATGGAAACATAGAAACATAGAAACATAGAAATTAGGTGCAGGAGTAGGCCATTCGGCCCTTCGAGCCTGCACCGCCATTCAATATGATCATGGCTGATCATCCAACTCAGTATCCCGTACCTGCCTTCTCTCCATACCCTCTGATCCCCTTAGCCACAAGGGCCACATCTAACTCCCTCTTAAATATAGCCGATGAACTGGCCTCGACTACCCTCTGTGGCAGGGAGTTCCAGAGATTCACCACTCTCTGTGTGAAAAAAGTTCTTCTCATCTCGGTTTTAAAGGATTTCCCCCTTATCCTTAAGCTGTGACCCCTTGTCCTGGACTTCCCCAACATCGGGAGCAATCTTCCTGCATCTAGCCTGTCCAACCCCTTAAGAATTTTGTAAGTTTCTATAAGTTCCCCTCTAAATCTCCTAAATTCTAGAGAGTATAAACCAAGTCTATCCAGTCTTTCTTCATAAGACAGTCCTGACATCTCAGGAATCAGTCTGGTGAACCTTCTCTGCACTCCCTCTATGGCAATAATGTCCTTCCTCAGATTTGGAGACCAAAACTGTACGCAATACTCCAGGTGTGGTCTCACCAAGACCCTGTACAACTGTAGTAGAACCTCCCTGCTCCTATACTCAAATCCTTTTGCTATGAAATCTAACATACCATTCGCTTTCTTCACTGCCTGCTGCACCTGCATGCCCACTTTCAATGACTGGTGTACCATGACACCCAGGTCTCGCTGCATCTCCCCTTTTCCTAATCGGCCACCATTTAGATAATAGTCTGCTTTCCTGTTTTTGCCACCAAAATGGATAACCTCACATTTATCCACATTATACTGCATCTGCCAAACATTTGCCCACTCACCCAGCCTATCCAAGTCACCTTGCAGTCTCCTAGCATCCTCCTCACAGCTAACACTGCCCCCCAGCTTAGTGTCATCCGCAAACTTGGAGATATTGCCTTCAATTCCCTCATCCAGATCATTAATATATATTGTAAATAGCTGGGGTCCCAGCACTGAGCCTTGCGGTACCCCACTAGTCACTGCCTGCCATTGTGAAAAGGACCCGTTTACTCCTACTCTTTGCTTCCTGTTTGCCAGCCAGTTCTCTATCCACATCAATACTGAACCCCCAATGCCGTGTGCTTTAAGTTTGTAAACTAATCTCTTATGTGGGACCTTGTCGAAAGCCTTCTGGAAGTCCAGATACACCACATCCACTGGTTCTCCCCTATCCACGCTACTAGTTACATCCTCGAAAAATTCTATAAGATTCGTCAGACATGATTTACCTTTTGTAAATCCATGCTGACTTTGTCCAATGATTTCACCACTTTCCAAATGTGCTGCTATCCCATCTTTAATAACTGACTCTAGCAGTTTCCCCACTACCGATGTTAGACTAACTGGTCTGTAATTCCCCGTTTTCTCTCTCCCTCCCTTCTTAAAAAGTGGGGTTACGTTTGCTACCCGCCAATCCTCAGGAACTACTCCAGAATCTAAAGAGTTTTGAAAGATTATTACTAATGCATCCACTATTTCTGGAGCTACTTCCTTAAGTACTCTGGGATGCAGCCTATCTGGCCCTGGGGATTTATCGGCCTTTAATCCATTTAATTTACCCAACACCACTTCCCGGCTAACCTGGATTTCACTCAATTCCTCCAACTCCTTTGACCCGCGGTCCCCTGCTATTTCCGGCAGATTATTTATGTCTTCCTTAGTGAAGACGGAACCAAAGTAGTTATTCAATTGGTCCGCCATATCCTTGTTCCCCATGATCAACTCACCCGTTTCTGACTGCAAGGGACCTACATTTGTTTTAACTAATCTCTTTCTTTTCACATATCTATAAAAACTTTTGCAGTCAGTTTTTATGTTCCCTGCCAGTTTCATAATCTATTTTTCCTTTCCTAATTAAGCCCTTTGTCCTCCTCTGCTGGTCTCTGAATTTCTCCCAGTCCTCCGGTATGCTGCTTTTTCTGGCTAATTTGTACGCATCATCCTTCGCTTTGATACTATCCCTGATTTCCCTTGTTATCCACGGATGCACTACCTTCCCTGATTTATTCTTTTGCCAAACTGGGATGAACAATTTTTGTAGTTCATCCATGCAGTCTTTAAATGTCTTACATTGCATATCCACCGTCAACCCTTTTAGAATTAATTGCCAGTCAATCTTGGCCAATTCACGTCTCATACCCTCAAAGTTACCTTTCTTTAAGTTCAGAACCATTGTTTCTGAATTAACAATGTCACTCTCCATCCTAATGAAGAACTCAACCATATTATGGTCACTCTTGCCCAAGGGGGCACGTACAACAAGACTGCTAACTAACCCTTCCTCATTACTCAATACCCAGTCTAAAATAGCCTGCTCTCTCGTTGGTTCCTCTACATGTTGATTTAGATAACTATCCCGCATACATTCCAAGAAATCCTCTTCCTCAGCACCCCTGCCAATTTGATTCACCCAATCTATATGTAGATTGAAGTCACCCATTATAACGGTTTTGCCTTTGTCGCACGCATTTCTAATTTCCTGTTTGATACCATCTCCAACTTCACTACTACTGTTAGGTGGCCTGTACACAACACCCACCAGTGTTTTCTGCCCCTTAGTGTTTCGCAGCTCTACCCATACCGATTCCACATCCTGCAAACTAATGTCCTTCCTTTCCATTGCATTAATCTCCTCTCTAATCAGCAACGCTACCCCACCTCCTTTTCCTTTCTCTCTATCCCTCCTGAATATTGAATATCCCTGGATGTTCAGCTCCCAGCCTTGGTCACCCTGGAGCCATGTCTCCGTGATCCCAACTATATCATAGTCATTAATAGCTATCTGCACATTCAACTCATCCACCTTATTACGAATGCTCCTTGCATTGAGACACAAAGCCTTCAGGCTTGTTTTTACAACACTCTTACCCCTTATACAATTTTGTTGAAAAGTGGCCCTTTTTGATTTTTGCCCTGGATTTTCCGGCCTGCCACTTTTACTTTTCACCTTGCTACCTATTGCTTCTACCCTCATTTTACACCCCTCTGTCTCTACGCTCACACATTTAAGAAACCCTTTCCCTTTAACTCCATCCTCCACTAGCCCATTCGACACCCCACCCCCCTTATTCAGTTTAAAACCACCCGTGTAGCAGTGGCAAACCTGCCTGCCAGAATGCTGGTCCCACACCTGTTAAGATGCAATCCGTCCCTTTTGTACAGTTCCCCCTTACCCCAAAACAGATCCCAGTGATCTAAGAATCTAAATCCCTGCCCCGTGCACCAGTTCCTCAGCCACACGTTCAGGTCCCGTATCTCCCTGTTCCTGCTCTCGCCAGCACGAGGAACTGGAAGCAAACCGGAGATAACAACCCTGGAGGTCCTGCTTTTCAGCATTTTTCCGAGCTCTCTAAAGTCACGCAGCAGAATATTCATCCCCTTCTTTCCGACATCGTTTGTGCCGACATGCACTACCACTTCCGGATGTTCACCTTCGCCCTTGAGGATTTTCTGCACTCTGTCCGTGACATCCTGGATCCTGGCACCAGGAAGGCAGCACACCATCCTCGCATCCCGTCTGTTGCCGCAGAAACCCCTGTCCGTACCTCTCACAATGGAGTCTCCTACTACAATGGCGTTGCCTGCCTTAGGCCTTTTTGGTTTTGGCTCAACAGCCCTATTCGCATCACTAGCCAGTCCGCCGCCCAGTGTAAACACCTCTTCTGTCCCGACAGCTTCTAAGTGGGTGAACCTGTTCACAAGAGGTACAACCCCCGGGGACGTTGGCATTCCATGCTTCCCTCCCGTTCTCACTGTCTCCCACCTTCTCTCTTCCAGTACCTTAGGTGTAACAATCGTACTGTAAGACTTGTTGAGGAACGACTCCGTTTCTCGGACGAACCGGAGGTCATCCACTTGCTTCTCCAGTTCCCCAACACGGCCCTTCAGGAGCTCTACCTGGGTGCACTTTTCGCATTTGTTGCAGCCAGAGGCACCAGCGGTGTCCTTGACCTCCCACATACTGCAAGCATCACACTGAATCAGCTTGCCTGACATCTCCTTCTTTCGTCTCTCCCTCTGCAGTGTTTTGCGTAGTCTCCTCTCCTCAGCCTCCTCTCCGAAGACTCTCGAGCCAAAGACTCACACTTTTCTCACAGGGCACTTCACTCACAAGGCCACTCACTCACTGCCGCTCCCTAAGAGCAGTCTTACTTAAATTGACTGATAAATTGCCTGATTTACCAATTTACAAACCAAATTCCTCAGTTTTCAACTGTTTTCCCAGCACTGACTCACTTCTCTCCTCCCACTTGGGCTAGAGCCAATCAGTCGTATCTCTTGCTAATCTCCTCCTGCTGCTGCTGTTGTTGCTCCCAAAGCTACAGCAGTTCTGAGTCGGAGTATGGAAGTATGGAAGGATGTGCTGGCTCTGGAGAGGGTCCCGAGGAGGTTTACAAGAATGATCCCAGGATTGGACCTGTACTCGCTGGAGTTTAGAAGAATGAGGGGGGACCTCATTGAAACGTACAGAATAGTAAAAGGTTTGGAGTGGATGTGGAAAGGATGTGGAGAAAATGGTTCCACGTGGGAGAGTCTAAGACTAGAGGTCGTAGCGTTAGAATCAAAGAATGTTCATTTAAGAAGGAGATGAGGAGAAATTTATATAGTCAGAGGGTGGTGAATCTGTGGAATTCTTTGCCACTGAAGGTTGTGGAGGTTGTCAGTGGATATTTTTAGGGCAGAGACAGATAGATTCTTGATTAGTACAGGTGTCAGAGGTTATGGGGAGTAGGCAGGAGAATGGGGTTAGGAGGCAGAGATAGATCAGCCATGATTGAATGGCAGAGTAGACTTGATGGGCCGAATGGCCTACTTCTACTCCTATCACTTATGACCTTATCAAATTGTTGTTCTGTTGCAGGAACTGTGCATGTTGGTGATCTTCAATGTCCTTATTTTTTTTCTGAAAAGGATTTCTGTTTCTGTGGTCAAGTTTCTGGGACAGAGTGCCATGTACCAGTCAGTGTTTTCACCCGAGCTCCCTTCTCCTGTGAGGTCCACGTGCACATGTACATGTACATGGCGGCAGGAATGCAGGGCAATGACCAGAAATGGGAATTTTGGTTTACTTAAACAAATAACATTTCCAGCAGTAGAGCGAGCCATGCCACAACTTGGAGTGTCCTAATCACAGGGGGTCTCATCTCTATAGTCCGGTAGTCATGGGGGTGGGGAGATAATAAACACTCAGGTTGCATATCTCCAAGAAAGCTCTTGATTTTACCATCAGGCATCTAACCCGATCTTCTGAGCAGGCTCCAGGGGCACATATACATAGGGTGGTACTTCTCTGAATATGTGTGTTTGTTCCGATGTTTCATTACAGAAACTAGCTGCAATGTTGACCATAACCTGTGTAAGAAAGCACCTATGGCTTCCTCACCATGTACATCCATCAACACAGGAGCACAGTAAGAGCACCGGGTGAGAATACTGGGAGGAAGGTCCACAGTCAATTCATCTCAAAGGTTTCTTCCACCACCCCCACCTCGCCCCCCCCCCCCCCCCCCCCCAAAGATTTCCAGCATTTTCCCAATGACAGTTGTCATGCACAAGGTGACTGTGATTGCCTTAACCTCCTCACTTCCTCGTGACCTGAATTTTCTCCCACGGTTGAGTTGCTTCTACAGTCTTCTTCTTGAGTACGGCGTGCACAGCCTTAAGTTGTGGGTCAACTTGTTCTATTTGATCTTGTTTTTGCACGTCGGGTTGATTGCATTTGTCGAAACAGGGTGGACCACATGAAGGTTGCAATCTCCCACCCCTCTTCTACAGTGAAGACAAATATTAAATATTTTCACAAAATCTATGCCATTTTTTTATTTCTCATAACTAATTTCCCAGTTTTATCCTGTAGGGAACAATGTGAACCTTGGCTCCCCTATTCTTTTCCATATACTCTTGGAAACCTCATCATCTACTTTTATTCTCACATTATTTTTATTTCTCTTTATTTTAGTCATCATTTAATTTTACTCATCATTTCCAAAAAATTGAAAGTGCGACACAATGACACAGTGGTAGAGTTGCTGACTTATTTCACCAGAGACCCCGGTTCGATCCTGATTATGGGTGCTTCTCTGTGCGGAGTTTATATGTTCTCCCCATGACCTATGTAGGTTTTCTCCGGTTTCCTCACCCACTCCAAAGACGTACACGTTTGTAGGTTAATTGGCTTGGTATAATTGTAAATTGTCCCTAATGTGTGTAGGTTAGTGTAAGTGTGTGGGGATCGCTGGTCAACACCTTCTGAGTGGGCTGAAGGTCCTGTTTCCGCACTGTATCTCTAAACTAAACTAAAGAAAGAGAGTTCATGTTTCAGATGAAAGTTCCTTTGTTAGATGAAAGGTCTTTGATATGAAATAGACCTATTGATTCTTCATCAGATGAAGGATGTACCAGCTAGAATATTTCCATAAATGCTGCCTGATCTGCTCAATGTTTCTACTTTTATTTTAGATTTCCAGAATGCATAGTTTTTTTGATTTTCATCATCCATAAATTCTTAGGTTGTAAGTGCAATGTCATTAATATCTCATCATCCGTTCTTTCTCTCCAGAGATACTACCTGGCCCACTGGGTTACTCCAGCATTTTGTGTCTATCTTCGATTTAAAACAGCATCTGCAGTTCCTTCCTACACATCAATGGTGCCAAAGTGTAAATGGTTGAGAGCTTCAAGTTCCTCGGTGTTAATATTACCAAATGCTTTTATGATTTGTCATAGACTAACCACATTGTTGCGATAGCCATGAAGGCACATCAATGCCACTGCTACCTGAGGAGACTGAGGAAAGTTGACATATCTCCAATGACTCGAACAAACTTTTACAACGATAGAAACCGTATTTTCAAGTTGCATCACAGCTTGGTTTGGGAACAGCTTTGCCCAAGCCCGCAAATCACAGAGAATTGTAGATGGAGCCCAGTACATCACACAGACCAGACTTTCCACCATTGACATCATCAACATTTCATACTGCCTCTTAAAAGCAGCCAACAAAATGAAAGGATTGTTCCACCACAGTCATTCCACCTTCTTCCTGCTCCCATCCAGCAGATGGTACAGTAGCTTGAAAGTGTGCACCACCAGACTCACAAAAAAACTTCTTCCCCTCTGTTATCAGGCATCTGAATGGTCCTTCCAAAAGTTTAGGTACTGTCCGATTTGCCTGTACCCTATAGAGCAGTGGTTCTCAAATGGGGGTACGCGTACCCCTGGGGGTACGTGAAGGCACTCCAGGGGGTACGTGAGATTTTAAAATATAGGCCTACATATATGTAGGCCTATATTTTTGCGCTGGTTAGGGGGTACTTGGCTGAAAAAATATTTCATAGGGGGTACATCACTGAAAAAAGGTTGAGAACCACTGCTATAGAGGACATTGACTTTGTTTATAGATCTAAAGTGCTACAATGCTGAGAACTATATTCTGCACTCAGTATCTCCCCGTTTGCCCTATCAATTGTACATACATTTGACTTGATTGTATTTATTTATAGTATTATCTGATCTTTTTCGATAGGGTGCAAAATAAAGTATTTATTACTGTATCTTGCTCCACTTGACAATAATAAACCTCATCCTATCTATCACCGAATTGCTGACGGTCCCGTGGCAGCCAATGTTTATCTCAAGGTGCATCTTAATGAGTATTCAAGCATTATGCAACTGCACAAGATGAACCTTGGAAAAGATCCACTTCCAGACCTTTTTGGCAAACACATAGCGCTTTTTGGTCTTAGGCAATCACATGCGATCAAGGCTAGTGTGCTGCCACTTTGGTTCTGTAGATACTCAGGAGATTGATGAGGGCAAGTTGGGAACCGCAAACTCTTCCACAGAAGGGGTAGGAGATGACCGATGGAAGTAGAATAGGTTGTGAGGTGGCCTGCTTGTTCCATCACTTACGCACAGCCCCTGTGTGTTCCCAATGCATGGATATATGAAGCTCTCAATACTGTTCTGAATGTTTCTTCCATACTTTGATCATTCGTGAGCCAAATATTCCCAGCATTGGCAGGAATCAGTGGGGATGCTGTACATCCACAAAGAGCCTTTGAGCATATCCATTTTTTTCTGTACACCTGGTAAGCTGCTCACCATTTATTGGGCAGATCACGAGAAGGCTATGGTCTGCCCAACACAGCTTACTAATTATAACTAGGTCCTCAATACGGGTGAAATTGGACTAAAGTCCAATTTTCTTATTCTTCCAGAGAATTTAGAGGATTTTGTGAAGGTGACATTGTTGTCCTGAGATGCCTGCTGTAAATGGTCCAAGTCTCAGAGGCATGTTGTAGGGTGAGGTCTTTGAATTTTCAGACACTTTTTGCCACAGTCAATTTAAGGCAGCACTGGTCCATTGAAGGTGGCGATGAATTTCATCACCGATGTCTGCCTTCACTGAGAGGTAGCCCTTGAGATATGGGAATTGGTCCAATGTTCGGAGGGTTTGTGATACAGCAGGAACAGGTAGGTAGGTAGAGGACATTTATCTTGTGGACGTTGAGTGTAATGGCCACCCTCCGATACACTTCGATGAAAGTGTTAACAATGGCTTGGAACTGGCCTAAGGTGTGTGGAAATGTAAACCGTGTCTGCGCATTACAGTTTGATCTTGGTGGGGTTGGGATGTAATCACGTGCATTCAAGCTTTCACATCTTCCAAAACATTGACTCTCCATTTTCCTCTGTGAGACACCTCCGTGCACACTTTCCGTTCATCTCCACCACCTCCCCTCCCCTTCACCCAGTTCCCTTCTCCCCTCCATCCAATCTTCACTCGCCCCTCCCTTCACTGGGTCCTTCATTTCTCTTTTGCCCTCTATTTCCTTCTACCCACCTGGCTCTACATTTCACTCCCCACATTCCCTTATTATCAGATCCCACCATTTGCATCCTCTCCAAATCACCTCCACCCTTCTCCCCTCCACCCGACCTATCTGCTAATCAACCGCTCCTCACCTGGATTCATCTTTTCGTTTAGTTTAGTTTAAACTAGTTTAGTTTCAGGGACGTTCAGGGAGTCTCAATGACTTCCGCCCAGTGGCACTCACCCCCGTCATCGCGAAGTGCTTTGAGCGGCTGATCTTGGCTCACCTCAAAGCCAGCCTTCCCCCCACACTGGACCCCCAACAGTTTGCCTACCGGCCCAACAGGTCTACAGAGGATGCCATATCTGCGGCCCTACACTCTGCCCTGACCCACCTGGACAACAACAACTCCTACATCAGGTTGTTGTTCATCGACTTCAGCTCCGCATTTGACATTGTCATCCCCGCCAGCTTGATCACCAAACTCAGCGGACTTGGCATCACCACCTCCCTCTGCAACTGGACACTGGATTTCCTCACCAACAGACCAGTCTGTTAGGATCAACAACCTCACCACCTCCACTCTAACACTGAACACTGGCGTGCCACAGGGCTGTGTGCTCAGCCCTCTCCTCTACTCCCTCTTCACCCATGACTGCGTCCCTAAGTATGGCTCCAACGCCATCATAAAATTTGCCGATGACACCACGGTGGTAGGACTGATCAGGGACAGCAACGAATCAGCCTATAGGGAGGAGGTCCAGAACCTGGCAGCCTGGTGTACCAATAATAACCTCGTCCTCAACTCAAAGAAGACGAAGGAAATCATCGTTGACTTCAGGAAGACCAGAGGTGGCAGACATACCCCCATCCACATAAATGGGTCTGAGGTGGAGCGCGTCTCCAACTACAAATTCCTCGGGGTACACATCTCAGAGGATCTGTCCTGGTCCCTCAATACCACCAAACTGATCAAAAAGGCGCAGCAGCGCCTTTACTTTCTGAGGAGGCTTAAGAAAGCTCACCTGTCCCCCCAGATCCTGTCCAACTTCTACCGCTGTACCATCGAAAGCATCCTGACCACCTGCTTCACGGTATGGTACAGCAGCTGCACCACAGCTGACAGGAAGGCACTGCAACGGGTGGTGAAAACCGCTCAGCACATCATCGGTGCCCCGCTCCCTGCCATGGATGCCCTCCACTGCAAACGGTGTCTGAGACGGGCCGGGAAAATCATCAAGGACCTCTCCCACCCTAACCATGGACTATTTGCCTCCTCCCATCAGGGAGACGGTACAGGAGCCTCAGGTCTCGCACAAGCAGGCTGAGGAACAGCTTTTTCAATAACACCATTACACTGCTGAACTCACAGTCCCGTCGCTAGCTATCTTTTATACTCTCCCATTTGTATACATGTATTTGCCTATGTACCAGTTTAATTTATCCACAGTCCACACATTGTTTAACCAGTGTTTTTATTTTTATTTCTACTATCTTGCACTATGACCAGACGCTAAACTGCATTTTGCTGTACCTGTACTCGTATTTGTGCAATGACAATAAAGTTGAATTGAATTGAATTGAATTGAATTTACAGATAGAGTGTGGAAACAGGCCCTTCGTCCCACCAAGTCCATGCTGATCAAATTTACGAAAATTTTACAGAAGCCAATTAACCTGCAAACCTGCACGTCTTTGGAATTTTGGGAGGAAACCGGAGCACCCGGAGAAAACCCACGCGGTCACAGGGAGAACGTACAAACCCATACAGACAGCACTCATGGTCAGGATCAAACCCGGGTCTATGGCGCTGTAAGGCAACAACTCTACCACCGCGCCACCTAAATCATGAGTAGGCTCTTGCCCACCGCTTCACTTTTTACTACCACCTATCTCCCCTCTCCCCCAGTAGACTGTCGAAGGGTTGTCATTTATTTCCTTCTACAGATGCTGCCTGTTCGGCTGGGTTTCTCCAGTTTGATTTGTTGCTCCAGATTCTGCAGTCATCAGTGTCTCCCTCCACAGATGCTGCCTGACCCGCCGAGTGCTCCAGATGCCGTTCCTTCATCGTGCTGCAGACTCCAGCAGCTCCAACCTCTTGTGCCTCGACTCCCAATACAAACATACAAGCCTGTTAGGGAATGGTGGTGATCCCGTTCCCGAAAGTCCAGTCCGGAGAGTGAAGGAGAGAGGGGGCGGGTCGGGACGGGACGGGACGGGGAGTGGAGTGGAGTGGGTCCATTCCGGGGAATCCATGGTGGGGTTTGTGCCGAGAGCCGGAGCCGGGGGGCGGGGAGGAGAGGCTGAGCGGGCGTCGCCGCCGAGAGAGGAGCCGGGGAGGGGGTGGTCCTGTTGCGGGCTTTCTCAGCGTTGGCGAAGTGTGAGCGGAGCGGAGCGGAGGGAGCGAGGCAAGGAGCAGCTCAGGAAGGTGTCGCCTGATCAGTGACCACCAACCCAAGGTCCCTCTGTCTGAGCAAGTTGTCCGGAGCGAGGGGCAACTCGCCGCGACCGAGGCAGAAAGAATGGGAGGCAAGGAAGTCTGGCCGGCTCGTTGCCGGCTCCTCGCCCACGTCCTTCTCCTCTCCTTAGCCGTGAGTACAAGTGGTCGTGTCCCCCCCACACACACACAACCACCGTGCAAGTGAGGGCAGCGAACGTGGCGTGGCAGGGCCAGCTCTTCCCCTGCCGAAACAAAGTTTGCAAACTTCTCCCGAAGTTTTGCAAACTCTGAGCCCAGTCCTAGCCCGGGGCGGAGACGTTGGGTCAGAGTGAGACCTGCCTTTGCTTCATCTCCCCCAGTGTATTTGTGTAAAACTGCTACCAGATAGCAGCAATGGCTAATTTTATCCGGTTTGGAACTATTGCTGTCTTAACCTATTCATAGTTTCATCCAAATCAGTATGTCTTCTGGCTCCATATCATTTCTGCACGAAGATATGTTTTATTTAATACAGTGCTGCTGGAGGTGTCTTCGGTTGCACCTTTAAAAGGAGTTTGGTTGGCAGAAATGTTTCACACAAACAATTTGAACTCTGGGGTTGACTTGAAAAGTTAATGTAGCCCCGGGGCTTTAAACAAACAGTCCTTTGCGCTAATGGGCCCCTTGGTACTCAATCTGATCCTGGACTTCACACGGGGGTTAATGACCAAGCGTCTCTCTATCCATGTTCTCCTGAGATGCTGTCTGTCCCGCTGAGTTACTCCAGCACAGTCCGAAGAAGGGTCTCGACCCGAAACGTCACTCATTCCTTCTATCCAGAAATGCTGCCTGAGCCGCTGAGTTACTCCAGCATTTTTGTGTCTATCTTCGGTGTAAACCCGCATTTGCAGTTCCTTCCCACACACTCTGTGCCCATCTCTCTACACTCTGTGTAGGAAGGAACTGCAGATGCTGGTTATACACCGAAGGTAGACTTAAAATATTGGAGTAACTCAGCGGGACAGGCAACATCTCTGGAGAGAAGGAATGGGTGACGTTTCGGGTCGAGACCTTTCTTCAGACGGGTCCCTGAAGAAGGGTCTCGACCCGAATTGTCACCCATTCCTTCTCTCCAGAGTCGCTGGCTTCAGAGTTAACTCCTCCAGCCAAATCCCAGTGTTAGAATGGAGCAGTTTCACTACTGATAGAATTGGTGGGGCGGTTGGTTCTCAGAGCAGTTGTGAACTGGAGGCTTGTCAATGTTCTTTTTTAAAGTTGGGTTTGTTTGTGGAATTGGTGCCAAATCAGTTACTGGGGGAGCATTTTACTCCCTTTTCACTTTTATTAGGCAAGAAAACTGTGTTTAGAGCGAAACAAATCAGAAAAGTTTGGCGTCATGTTGGATACTGTACAGACAGTCAACTGGTTGTGGGAACATTATCAGCAATCTGCGTGCCAAGTGCAACCCAGTAACTTTCCAACCAACCCACCCCTTTCAAAATTGCCGGGGTCAGGGTGGGTTCTGTGGTGTGATGGGTCCTGTCTGGAATCTTTCACTCTGGGAGGGAGGAAGGAAGATTTAGATGGCAATTGATCAGATGCCCATTACATTTGCCCCACAATTTTACTTGCAGGATGTTTATGTAGGCGTGCAATGAGTGTCGGGTTCAAGCTCCTAGTGAAGTGGGTATGACCCACTCAGCTGCTATTTTCACTGTAGAACTGGTCGTTGCTGAGGTGGTTGGCACAGGCGGTGCCGTCTGTATTCTCGCGGCATTGGTTCAGACAGGAGAATGGAGGGTGAAGGCTGAGAAGTAATTGTTAAGTGCCGCAGATGACAAGCCATATCCCAGCAGTCCAATACCCTGTACTTAACGCTGCAGCGAAAACTGCCTTGAGCAAAGTCCTGAACAGGCATCGTTCCCTGGTGATCTCCCGTTACATTCGGTATCACCCCCCCCCCCCATCCACTACATTGCCAGAAAGAGGAGAACCGGTTATTTTCCCTCCCTTGGCAACCAGAACAAGGAGTTTGCACAACATACCAAACAAAGAGGACTCTCAGTCTGAAGAAGGGTCTCCACCCGAAATGTCACCCATTCCTTCTATCCAGAGGAAATTCAAGCTCAAACTAACTGCAGACTTTCAGAAAATGTTCTTGGAAACATTACCAACTCTAGAAAACTGCCTACCTTACCTCTTGATGGGTGACCACAAGTAGCCTCCCATACTCCAATAATAGTGAACCTATCCGACACTCAATATGATTCTGCCCCACACCAACACCTTTATGTTCATCACACCTCCATTAAAGTCTTTGACTCTTTCTCCTTCTGCCTTGGTATAGTGGAGGAGGTCAGAGCACAGAAACTGTGGCTGATTGTTGGCTCCGAGGGCACAGATGGGGAAGTATTTGAAAAGAGTGAGAGGTTTATAGTGTAGGAAGGAACTGCAGATGCTGGTTTATAGCAAAGATAGACACAAAGCGCTGGTGTAACTCAGCGGGTCAGGCAGCATCTCTGGAGCAAAAGGGTGGGTGACGTCTCGGGTCTGAAGAAGGGTTCCGACCCAAAATGTCACCCATCCATTTACTCTAGAGATGCTGCCTGACCCGCTGAGTTACTTCAGCATTTTGTGTCTATCTGTAAGAGGTGGGGATTTCTAAATGGAGAGTGACTTTGGGTCAGCAATGGGGGGGGGGGGGGGGGGGGGGGGGATGGATTTTAGATCTAGACTTTGATTAAAATCCTTTCTTTGAGGTGAGGAGAGAAATGGTGTGGATGAATAGTCACCAGGACTGAACTTGCTACTCCTTCGATTACAGTCGTCTGCACAGTCTGGGTTTTTATTACGTGGCGATGAAAGGTGAAACAAAATGTTGAAAATTAGATTATAAAATACCTATGACTCATGCAGTCAACTCGCAGAGCAGGGGCCACATTATCTTAACATTGTGGGAAGTGCAGCGTTGCTCTCAAAACTGAGTGGCTGAAACCTTCACTGAGAAACGATACTTCACTGTGTGGTCTTGAGCTTTATAGAATAGACACAGTCAGTATGAGAACCGGGGTCTGTCGAGGCACGGCCGATGGAGGGAATGGATTGGAGGGTGGGGGGGGTTAGATGACTCCACGGGAAAGTGTAAGCCACGGACATTAGATGAGATAAAAATTGAAAAATCCCTTTATAAAAAGGAGAAAAGCTGGAGTAACTCAGTAGATCAGAGAGCATCTCTGGAGAAAAGTCTGAGGAAGGGTCTTGACCCAAAGCGTCACCTATTCCTTTTCTCCAGAGATGCTGTCTGACCCGTTGAGTTATTCCAGCTTTTAGAGTCTATCTTCGGTTTAAACCAGCATCTTCCTATACATAGAACATTACCGCACAAGAACAGGCCCTTCGGCCCACAATATTTGTGCCGAACATAATGCCAAGATTATCTCTTATTTACCTGCGCATACTCCATACCCCTATATTCCCTGCATATCTGGGATAAAAAGTTGGAGTCTGTAGCAATGTTCTGAACAGGAGCAGGTCCAGTTCCTTGGTCTTCTTGAGAAATGTTGAAAGCAAGTGTTGGCCATTCAGCTATGCCCATTCAAAAGCCTCTTAAATGCCACTGTTGTATCTGCCTCGACCACCAATGCTGGCAGCGCTATCCAGGCATTCGCCACTCTCTGTGTAAATAAAAACTTGCCCCCACATCTCCTTTAAAGTTTGCCTCCCTCATCGCAAAGCTGTGCTCTTTCGTATTTCATTTTTCCATCCTGCGGAAAAGGTTGTCCCTGTCTACCCTTTATGTTGACGAGCCTTTCTGCTTATTTGTCCTCCGACTGTCACTTTACTGACGTATCTAAAAGATGATGATTGTAGGACAGACCCCTGCTTTCCTCCATCGGGAGAGAAGGGGAGCAAATGAAAGTGGCATCAATTAAACCATCCACATCCACACTAGGAACTGATGCCAACAAGAGAGAGCTGGAACAGGCTGTTTTGAGAGTTATTGTATTGAATCTCTTCCATAGATGCTGTATTTTTAGAAAAGCTAATTTTACTGCACAACGCTGGGCTTAGAATTATGGGCAGGATAGTGCCTTAAAAAGGTGGAGTCTCTGAATGTGTAAGAAGGAACTGCAGATGCTGGTTTAAACCAAAGATAGACACAAAAGGCTGGCGTCTCTGACTGTTCAGAACCGGAGCAGTTCATCAAGTTCCATCAAGAAAGTTGGTCTTCTTTAGACATGTTGAAAACAAGAAGGTAGATACAAGATGCTGGAGGAACTTAGCAGGACAGGCAGCATCTCTGGAGAGAAGGAATGGGTGACGTTTTGGGTCGAGACCCTTCTTCAGACTGAATTCGCGGGAAAGGGAAACGAGATATAGACGATGATGTAGAGAAATATAGAACAAATGAATGAAAGATATGCAAAAAAGTAACAATTATAAAGGAAACAGGCCTTTGTTAGCTGTTTGTTAGGCGAGAACGAAAAGCTGGTGTGACTTGGGTGGGGGTTGGAAGGAGAGAGAGGTAATGCAGGGGTTACTTGAAGTTAGCGAAATCAAATTCATACCCCTGGGTTGCAAGCTGCCCAACATGAGATGATGCTCCTCCAATTTGCGTTGAAAACAAGAGTTGGTCATTCAGCTATGTAATTAAAATAATGGTTGATATTTGCATTCTCACATTCAGCAGCTGTTTGGCAAGTGCAACTACTAAGGGCAGTGACAGTATTTTGAATAAGTGGATATTTGGTTTTTGTGCAGATGCACTTTCAATGTCTGGCATAAAGTGTGCACCTGCGAACATGCAGGCTCTCGCTCCCTCTCGAGTGAAGTGGAATGGGATCGTGCTTAAAGGCACCAGGGTGGGCAAATGTCCTGGCCAGTCAGGTGCACATTGTGAAAGTAGGGAGAACTAGCATCGGATTTAATCTCTCCCTAAAGCCAGAGGCAAGCTTTAGTTTTTTTTTAGAGATACAGCGCGGAAACAGGCCCTTCGGCATACCGAGTCCACGCTGACCAGTGATTACCACACACGAACACTATCCTACACCCACACTAGGGACAATTTAAAATTATGCCAAGCCAATTGACCTACAAACCTGTACATCTTTGGAGTGTGGGAGGCAACTGGAGATCCCGGAAAATAACATGGAGAACGTTACAAACCCCATATTGACAAGCGCCCATAGTCAGGAACGCACCCGGGTCTCTAGCGCTGTAAGGCAGCAACTCCACTGCTGTGACACCGTACCGACCTACACGCAGCCTGTATAATTCTATCAGAACATTGAGCAGCTAAGAATTGAGGCAGAATGGGTAGCAATTGGACAGAAATAGGCCAACTATGTTCACTAAAGCTGTTTCAAGTTGGGGACACTCCCCCAGCTGTAGTAATTTTCACAATATTGGGTCGCATCTTGATGTAAGAAGTATTTAATGTGAGTAAAGCCCCTGTCCCACATTCCCAATTTACTCACGAATTCTCCCGAGTTTTCCCCTTGATTCAAACTCGGAGAATGTCCGTAGCGAGGCCGTAGGAGTCGGTAGATATTTTGTCGCGGCTCGTAATGCCAGCTGTAGGTACTCGGGGCATCAGGTAAGTCGGGATGTTTTTTTTCAGCATGTTGAGGAGTAAAAAATATAGCCCCGAGTACCTACGGCTGGCTATTACCGTAATTCATCGAGTGCGAATCAAGGGGAAAACTCGGGAGAATTCGTGGCAACTAGGGAAAGTGGGACAGGGGCTTAAAGCAATCTATGGAATCTTTGGCTGCTTTGCTGATGCTGGTTTACAAAAAAAACCAAAGTGCTTGAGAAACACAGCGGGATATTTTTTCCACTGATTTTGATTTAGTGCAATGCTGTTTATGGACATCAACTGAAGTGAAATGAATTGCTTTCGTGTATTGGTTGAAGATGACTCTGTGTATTCCTTGCCCCTTCCCCAATCTGATCGGACATTAATGCTGGATCCAAATATTCAGTCCATGAAAATCTGAATGAAGGCGTAGGAGTTCACCCCTGAGAGCTTGCTCAGCCATTCAATAAAATCACAGCTGATTGTAATTCCAGCCCTGCATTCCAATCTACCTCTAGTAACTTTTCATTTGATTATCCACTATTCATCGCTGGCTTGAAAATATTTAAAAACTCTGCTCCCACGACCTTGTTGAGAAAGAGTTTCAAGGAATCGCAACCTTCTGAAAGGAAAATAAAATCACCTCATCTGTCTCGTATGAGCCACTCCTTATGTTTGAACAGGAACACTCTAGTTCTGCATTCTCTTACGGGAGGAAACATCCTCTCCACACATGATAGACACTAAAAGCTGGTCAGACAGCATCTTCTCCACCCATGGTTGCCTGGGACATTGGTTATTTCTGCAGTGGGATTGAGCAAAGATTTGAAGAGGAAATGGGCGCCTCTTGCTCCACCAGCATTGCTGTGTAGATTGGCCTCTTGTTGAGGGAAAGGATTTCGTAACAGCCTGAAACTAAATTAGTCTGCAATTGAAGGAATTAAACAATTGGATTTCATGTGGATTGGTTAGCCCCCTGGTTCAGTTACTGAAGATCATTAATCCACTATGAGCTTTCAAAGAAATAGCAGCAAATAAAATTGACAAATTACGGATAATTTGCAACTGCACAAAGACTGTTTAGAGATACAGCGTGGAGACGGGTCCTTCATCCCACCAAAATCCAACCAACAATCAACTGTGTACGACTTCTATCTTACACACTAGGGGCCAATTAACCTACAAACCTGCACATCTTTGGAGTGTGGGAGGAAACTGGATCACCTGGAGGAAACCCTTGTGATCACAGGGTACTCCATAGTGACAGCAACGGTAGTCAGGATAGAACCCAAGTCACTGGCACTGTACGGCAGCAACTCTGCCTCTGTGTTGCCCTGGTGGCAGAAGGATGCATGTTGAGGGAGATTTCAGTGGGACATTCGAGTTGAGAGGCATAATGGGATATGTTTTGTATACAAGACTTATTCTGTTGGCTTTAAGATTAGCGATTGACTGAAGTTTTGAATTATTTTCAGGTAAGAAAGTCTTTCCAGATTATTGCCATAGTTTTCTCTTAAACAGAACTGATCAAGTGATTCCTCTTGTTCAACCATTGCCCGTTGTAATGCATGCTTAACCTTTGTAAGCATTTAAAAATTCTGTTATGCAGCATTTATTCCATAACCTCATAAGAACTCCGTATGTTTAAAATTTAAAAAAAATCTCTCATCTTCTTGGATTCTTAGATCCAGCAGTGGGGAGTTCAGCTGCAAATTGAAATTCAGTTACCTGGCAGCATGGGCAGAGTCGAAAACGCTTTCTTGAAACTGTTCCACTGTGCTAACCCAGGCGGTCTCCTCGCAGGGAGTTCCATAGCCCAGACACATGAGTACGGATGGGATTTGCCTGGGGGAAAAATTAGTGCTGAAGCAAATGCAATGGGCAAAGGTTGAGGAAGCGGGATTCAAGGATTCTGTCATCTGGCCAAGCATGCTTGGACTCGTATTCAACCAGCCTGCCAGAATGTGTTGCCTGGGGCTAGACAGCAAGCTTTCAAATGCCGACATAAGTGGTTCTTCTACCTGGCAACTATTATAAAGTTGTAAATGGGATGGGAGCTCTTTTTTTCATTAAGCGTGCAGCTATTGAACAGAGCTGCGGTGTTGACGTAAGTTGCACATAATTGCCAACAGAGGCCAAGATTTTAAAGGAAGAACAAAGCTTGTATTGACTCGGGGGGGGGGGGGGGGGGGGGCTGAGTTATAAGGAGAGGTTACGCAAGCGAGGACCCTATTCTTTGGAGCGCAGGAGGATGAGGGGTGATGTTATAGAGGTGAACAAAATCATGAGAGGAATAGATTGGAGTAGAAGCGGAGTATCTGGCTCAGAGTAGAGGAATCAAGACGTAGGTTTAAGGTGAGGGGGGAAAGATTTAATGGGAACCTGAGAGGTAACATTTTCACACAAAGGTGTGGTGGGTGTATGGAATGAGCTGCTGGAGGAGGTAGTTGAGACAGGTACTGTTTAAGAAACATTTGAACAGGTACATGGATAGGACAGGTTTAGAGGTATATGGGCCAAACGCAGGCAGGTGGGTCTAGTGTGGATGGGACATGTCGGGCCGAGGGGCCTGTTTCCACGCAGTATGACTCTATAACTCTTTGACTCTATGAAGAGTATGGGACAAAGTCAGCTGTAGAAACAAGAAACTGCAGATGCTGGCTTACGCAAAAGGACCAAAGTACTGGAGTAACTCAGCAAGGTCGGGCAGCTTCTCTGGAGAACATGGAGAGGTGACGTTTCGAGTCTGAAGAAGGACTGGTCAGCAGTTGGGAGTCTAACATGGGTTGCCTGTCGGTCAGAAAAGCAAATGTGGGCTGTTCAGCATTGACCCTGTGTACTCCCTCGCTGGGACTTCAATAATGCTCGTGATTTGTACACATTGCTGACAGAATATAGTATCTCGTACGGGCAGGAGAATCACAGGGCAGTGATAAACCATTAGCCTACAGCATTGGTTTGAATTGCATAAACAGAGGGAGGCCATTTGGCCCATCGGGTCTATACCAGCTCTGTACTACTTCTCCATCTACATTACCCTGGCGATTCAAATCTTGTGCGGATCTATTGAATTTGCCCAAACTATGCCCCCTAGTGGTACATTCCGGATCGAGTCTCCACCTTTATTCTATGACCTCTGGCACTTGACCCCTGTCACTGGGAACCAAAGATCTTATGGCTATAAGATCTTTGCTGGGAACGGTGTCTCTTCATCGACTCTGTCTGGACTCATGGTTTTAATTAAGCCGATCGACCCCTCCCCCCACTATCCCATCAACCTATTGTGTGTTCCATATGTAAAGTTCTTTGTTCATGAAACCTTTCTTGTGAATGGCCCCAGCACCTTTAAAGTCTCTGCATCTTTCCTAGCGTGCTACGCCCATAGTTGGATACCATGGCCCAGGTTGTTAAGATCAAAGATCTTATAGCAGAGCTATAACCAAAGCTCCGCTATAGGATCTTTGGTTAAGATTCCTCATGACCTCCCAGCTCTTGTTCTCAGTCTCTGTTTATAAAGCCCAGGATTCCTTAGATTTTTGCAACAACTTTCTCAACCTGCCCTGCCGCTTTTAATGAACTACACACACATTTGCATTGGCTGGGGATCGTCTGACTCCTGAGACGAGAGGTGCTGCCGGCTGTAACAAGCGACCACTTGTATTGAAGAGGCCGGTCTGGTAACATGTGATGCTCAGGTAGCTGGGAGGAGAACAATTATTAAAAGAACGCCGCCTTTTAATAGCTTTCCAAGTTGCTCAAGTTTTTTTAACCCTTCACGGATCCAGGCAGCATATCTGCATCGCGCGTAAAACTTCAGCACGAGCTTATTGTGAGAATGCAGTCAACTGGAGGAATGTATGGAAACTGTTATAAAATGTGCTATGAAACTCGAGAAATAGCAACTTTTACAGAAAGTCAAAGGTGAGGGTAATTTTATGGCCTTTGTGGAAAACTGCTTCTCTCTGTGTATGAGAATACTTTAAAATTGGATTAAGTGTTTGACAGTGACATTTATGGTCTTAACTAATTCAAGGGAAGGATTGTAGCTATAACATAAACAGTTGGAGAGGAAAATAGACACATGTTCGGAAAGTATTTGGCTTTCGAGTCTGGAAACCAAGGCCGAGTCCACGGAACCCAGCAGTATGTGCCAGGTATGGGTCGGGTCAGGCCTTGCCAACGTGTAGATTCATGTCTTGGATCAACGGTGGGATAAGAGTGCAGCAGAGCAAGTCTTCTGCTTATGTGTAAGAAGGAAATGCAAATGCTGGAGTAACTTATGACGAAGATACACACTAAATGCTGGAGTAACTTAGCGGGACAGGCAGTTTCTTTGGAGAGAGGGAATGGGTTGAGACCCTTTTTCTTGGCTTGTGGGTAGGAAATGTAATAAGATCCCGGCATTTCGGACTAGGTCAGGTCTGGTCATAGTTAACCCAAGGATGGGTTTTAATTTTATATCCGAGCTCTATATACTCTACTGTGAGGAAATTCTCTGCGGTTTTGGTTTGCTCACAATTATGGTGATTGTAGATTACATTTGGCATTCATAATAGGCATGGCCATGCTGGGGCAAGGCATTAATTTCCTTCTGAAGAAGAGTCTCGACCCGAAACGTCACCCATTCCTTCTCTCCAGAGATGCTGCCTGTCCCGCTGAGTTATTCCAGCATTTTGTGTCTATCTTCGGTTTAAAGCAGCATCTGCAGTTCCTTCCCACGCATTGATTTCCTTGTCAGGTACTTTTTGACGAAGCACCTTTTCCATAAGTCCATAAGTGATTGGAACAAATTAGGCCATTCGGCCCATCAAGTCTACCCCGTCATTCAATAATGGCTGATCTATCTTTCCCTCTCAACCCCTTTCTCCTGTCTTCTCCACATAACCCCTGATACCCGATACCTTTTGTACTCTTTTCAAAATGATCCAAAGTGCGTGAAGTGCGTTGGAATATTGTTGCTCTTGCAGTGTAGTATAGGGGTCACGATAGCTAATTTGGGAAGATCCCACCGGCAGAAGTGTGAGGACCCAGTATCCAGCGAATGATGATCAGAAGGTCCCCAATCATCGAAGGCGGCACAGTGGTGCAGCGGTACTGCCTTACAGCACCAGTGACCCGGGTTCAATCCTGACTACAGGTGCTTGTCTGTATTCTGTTTGTACCTTCTCCCCGTGACATGCGTGGGTTTTCTCCGGTAGCTCCAGTTTCCTCCCACACTCCAAAGACGTACAGGTGTGTTGGTTAATTGGCTTGGTATAATTGTAAATTGCCCCCTCGTGTGTGTAGGATAATGTATGTGTGCGGGGATCGCTGGTCGGCGCGGACCCGGTGGGGAATAGAGAGGAGCATCTCACCCGCGCTTCCTGATCCACAGCACTCATTACTGCACAGTAACTCCGCATTTTGTGCCCGTGTGTTTGGAGTGGGAGAGTCATTGGACGCAACTGGTCAAGTGTGTCTGTCGCTAATGATCCTCCTCACCCTCTCACTGCCCTGCTCAGACTTGCCTTCAGCATCCCTGTCTCCCCGTCTCCCTTGTGTGGGTATCAGTTCATCACATAAATGCAGAGTGCCTTAAACCCTCTTCAATTTGGCAGCATGTGCTGCGCTCCCACCACTTTGTGTGAAGCCACTCCTGCTAAATTCTTTCTTTGAACTGTTTGCGACCTGCTTGTTTTTTGGACATGTTTGATCTCGGCTCCCCCACTTGCACAGACAGACTTGGAATGTTATACCACCCTTGCCAGAGTGGGGTTAGCGACAGGTTGTTCTGCTGCTGCAGCTGTGTGGCTCATTTTCCATTCATTTGTCCTTGTCTTGTGTGCTGAAGGAGAGGATAAATTGCTTCCTGTGAACACCAGCCTTCCTTTCTAGCTTTCTCCCCCCCCCCCCTTACAATCAGTCTGAAGAAGGGACCCGGCCTAAAATGTCACCTATCCATGTTCTCCAGGGATGCTACTTGACCCGCTGAGTTACTCCAGCACCTTGTGTCTTTCTTTGAGCAAAACCAGTTGTGTTTTTAAATCTCTCCTATCACATTGAAAGCAATGGTGTATGTGGTTTACATGGGACTATTGCAGATGAATTAAGTTTTCTTTCCTGTAACGATGGAATGAAGGCAGAGTATAGTTTACTGCTCTTATTACCAGTAAGGATGCTGTAGGAGTCAGGTCCCCACTGTCTACGCTCTTGCACTGTGAGCCAAGAGGAAGAACCAAACTCCTTTCATGGGTTTGGAACAGGCTATCTATCACTATACTTCACTATGTATCAGGTCTTCACAGGCATAGAAACAAAAGCCTTTTATTTCTCAAGTAAAATGTAGTCACCTTCCGATGCTAGAGTTTTACTTTCATTTTTTTGAAACTATTTAGATGTCAGAATGAGGCCAAACCAAGATTTATACAGACGGCTTGAATTGGTGATATGACTTCTGTTGTGGTGCACGTGTACCTTTTCCGTTGTGGTTAAACATATACAAGCATTTTGATGACTTCAGGGCATCGTTGGCTGCCAGGGACTTTGACGATTGGTGATGTGGGGAAATGTTGAAGCCAGTTTAAAAAAAATTTAATTCACGGGTTCGGTGGCGATCCTGGGACTTGGTGACCACCAGTAATTGCCGTGCGCACTTGTGTAGGTTTGAGATCACATATAAACAAGGCTCGATGTGGGCAGCCGACATCTCCTCAGAAGGACTTTGGTGAACCACTTTGGTTTCTCAGACAGTGTAGTGGTTTCACAGGCACTATTACCAAGGCCAGCATTACAACCAGGGAATTCCCAATGATTGCCCTGAGATGGGAGGCAAATAGGACACACACAAACCGCAGATGCTGGTTTAACCTAAAAAAAACTGGAGTAACTCGGTAAGTCAGGCAGCATCTCTGGAGGGCAAAGATAGGTGATGTTTTGGGTCGACAACTTGAATTTAAGATTTACACAAACCTTTATTTTAAGTTTATGGCTTTCTTCAAAAACGAAGACTCTTATTTGTGTACTCACGTGGGTCTTGATCCATGTCCTTTTAAGATTGAGTTTGTACACTTAGGAACACTTATAATAACTAAAAGAGGCCTCTTGTTTCCACTGTTGCCTTGATTCAAATCTGGAAACAGCAGAATGTTGTCTTGGTACATCAGCCACACAGTGTGATTACTTAAATAAGATGTGCACAAATCTTTATATTGAGTTTGAATAAAGGATTAATATGATCTGAAGAGTGAAAGGTGAGGGAAACACTTAACCTTGCATTAGAAATGTGAAATAGTTAATCAAACATGCATAATTTAAACGGGTTGCCAAAAATACATTTTAACCCTTGCTGGCCCAGAGTGTGTCATCGCGAAAGGGGAACGATATCCAGGGGACAAGAACTCATTTTGAAGGATTTCCACACTGTATCTCTGAAACAAAAAGGAAAAACTAAAGATCACAATTTAAAAAATGATAAAACTGTAAAACTATCAAGATAATACTACAGGGACGAATTTGATCATGTCACATATCTCATATTTTCTTCTATTGAATCTATGCTGGCTCTCAGAATAATCCCTCACATTTTCCAGTAGACTGTTTTATCTTGCATGCTGGTCAACTCCCCCTGATTTTCCTGCCACCCTCCCAGACAAGGGATAATTTACATTGCCATTAAACATCTTTTAGCATTGATGTAAGCAACCCCACAATGGTAATCAGTTTGAAGAAGGGTCTCAACCCGAAACGTCACCTTTTCCTTCTCTCCAGAGATGTTGCCTGTCCCCCCACTGAGTTACTCCAGCATTTCGTGTCTATCTTCGATTTCCCGCAATGTTAAACATGTGACCCTCCCTACCCGCCATTCTTCAACCATTCGAGTTTACGATGGAGCTTCCACTTTACCATCTCTGGTATGGAATTTTCTGATCTGCAGTTCACCTTTGGAGCTGACAACTCTGCTGGTCATAGATAGGAACCATGAAGGAAAGTGGTGCATGATGTGTAATTGTATTATGTACTCTGAAATAGGACGTCAGCAAGTGTAGGTGGACATCTTGGTTGGCAGGGACAAGTTGGGCTGAAGGGCCTGTTTCCATGCTGTATGACTCTTTGAGTCAATAATTCTACAAGCAACTTTGAGTAATGGCGAAGACTCATTGGTTGCACTTTGGGTGCTAGTCCCTCTTCAAAGGGTTCAGCTCAAAGGCAGAGATCCCAGGAGAAGTGTTAAGGTTTTTGAAGAGCATGGCATTATTCGAAGAGTAGAGCAGGAATACATTTTGTCCCTCGGTCAGCCAACAGTCCTTTCCTTCTTTGTTGTTTTTCAGTATGTGTTAAATGTATGTGCTTTAGCTTGTTTTAAGTGTGTGTGTGTGTGTGGGGGTGGGAATCTTTTTTTCATCTCTTACCATGACGTAGATGCGATTTGTATCTCCGTCTGTACTGCGGCCTAACATCGTGCAGCTGCCGGCCTTTGCTGGAGATCGACTTTGGGAGCTCCATCCAAGGGAGCCTGCAGACTTAACATCATGGAGCAGGCGGTCCCTGATTAGAGACCGACTTCGGGAGCTCCTGGCCGCAGGAGGTTCGATCGCCCCAACGCGGGGGCTTCGACCGCCGTCTGCGGGAGCTTCGATCACCCCGACTGCGGATGGTTCGACTGCCCCGACCGCGGGGGAATAAAGAGGAAGAAGATTAGACTTTATTGCCTTCCATCACAGTGAGGAATGTGAGGAATCCACTGTGTGGGTGTTTATGTTAACTTGTATGTAGTTGTGTGCCTTGTTGCTTTTTAAATATGGCTGTATGGTAATTCGAGTTTCACTGTACCTTAATTGGTACACGTGACAATAAACAGACCTTTGAACCTTTGAAGACAAATGAGTGGGAGCAGTGGACCCTTTGTCCACCTGATTTTTTCCGTGCTAGAACAGTGACCACTGCGAGAAGCTGAGGTTATATAAATGCTCGTATGTAGACAAAAATGCTGGAGAAACTCGGTGGGTGAGGCAGCAAATATGGAGCGAAGGAATAGGTGATGTTTCGGGTCGAGACCCTTCTTCAGACGAGACCCTTCTTCACGAGATATAAATGCTCGTGCTATTTTCTTTGGGGTGTGGCATCTGGCCACCCTGGTGCGCGGTTGTACAGGCGGGGTTCACAGAGGCCATCAACTTCCCTGCATCTCTTCACCTTCTCTCCTATACTCCACATAGCCCTTCATTTCCCATCCCAGAGGGTGCATCAATTGACAGGCCTGTGCAGAGATGCGGCCTGGTGAAGCCCTCCTTTATTCCCCTGTGAAAGTTTGTTTAGGTGGACGTTAATCGATGATCTATTCCCAGCAGAGGAGTTGGGAAATACAGACCTCTCGATCACCTTTGTGTGGATGAATGGAAGAATGTTGGTTACAGTTACAAAGCCTGGAGCTTCTCCAAGCACAGGTAACAATACAATGCAGTGTTACATTGGCGGTACGTTATAGTGTAGTAAAATCATTGACGGTGCAAGGTCACTAAATCATTACAAACCTACCGATTACCACATTGTGCTGTGCTCAGTTAACTACTTGCAGCCAGGAGCCATACATAGATTAGTGATGTGTGTGTTGCCGAGACAGCATGGGATGTGACACTCGGAGGTATTTGTTGCAGCAGCTGTAACAACATTCTGGGATCGTGGTGGAAGCCAGGGTCTGGCCTGGGTTAAGAGGTTGCAGCGTGTCTTGCATTTGTCCTCCGACCCCAGCGGCCCTGAACCCCAGCTTGAGTCAGCAACCCATTCCTTCCATGCACACTGTTCTGACCCTGGCCTACCCGTAATCCCAGCCTGAGCCAGCAACCCATTCAGTTCAGTTTATTATCACGTGTACCGAGGTACAGTGAAAAGCTTTTGTTGCATGCTATCCAGTCATCAGGAACACATGACACGATTACAATCGAGCCATTTCTAGTGAGGAGCAGAGATTTAAGAGTGTGGTGCGATTGTCATATGTGATTGCAGATCTGCTTCTGTGGTTAGCATGCAAATGGTTGCCTGAGTTGGGCACCATCTTGGAAGTGATTCCTTCCATGGACACTGCTCCGGCCCTGGCCTGCCCTTAACTCCAGTCTGAGCCAACAACACGTTCCTTCCAGGGGCCCTCAACCTGAGGCCTCTCACCTTCAGTGGTCTAGGTGTGTCAAGTATTCCAGCTGAAGCCTGTGGTTGGAGAATAAGGCCACCTACATGCTGTGCGCATCTGGACACATTTATGTGTCACATAGAGATTAGACGATCTGGACCGCTGCGGTTTGTAACCAGATGCAGTGGGCTAGTTAAACACAACACTGAATGAAGCCCAAAACTTCTAATGGAAGAAGAGTTGTCTTTTTTTAAGTAGTTGTAACTATAGCCCAAACCTCCGCTGTCATCGTGGCAACTGCAAACTTGTAGCATTACTGAGGAGACAGTCCTTAGGAGATAAACACAAAAAGCTGGAGTAAATCTGCGGGATAGGACGGGTAGGATGAAGTCTCAACCTCATCAGGACTTCCATGATCTGACCTCATCGGCGGGTTGCCCTGGTAAAATGGATAATCCAGAAAGGCTCTGGAACCAAGGATGCCGGAAAATCAGTGGTCACAGGGAGAACATGCAAACTCAATGCGAGGTCAGCATTAAACCTGGGTTGTGAGAGTCTTGAGGCAGCAACTCCACCAGCTGTGTCACCAGCTGTGTCACTTTTACTTGGCCAGCTTCAGTAGTTTCATCTTCTTTGCCGAATTGCTTAGGTTTTGCCATTTGTTTTAGATTAACTGAATATAGAAAATATGCTCATTGTTAAATTACTGGTTTGAGTTGAGGATTATATAACCAATGATTTACAATGAATAACCTTGCTTCGTTTCTTGTTAACCATTCAGGAACTAGTGCTAGATAGTTGCAGTGTAGTGTTACAGGGGTGGCATGGTGGCGCAGCGGTAGATTTGCTGCCTTACAGCGCCAGAGACCTGGGTTCGATCCTGACTATGGATGTTGTCTTTAAGGAGTTTGTACGTTCTCCCTGTGACCGCAAGGGTTTACTCCTGCACTAAAAAGACATACAAGTTTGTAGGTTAATTGGCTTTGGTAATATTGCAAATTGCTCCTAGTGTGTAGGATAGTGTTGGTGTACAGGGTAATCGCTGGTTGGCGCGGACTTGGTGGTCCGAAGGGCCTGTATCCGCGCTGTTTCTCAAAAATCTAAAGTCTTTCTGATACTCTCACTTCAAGCTCTTCTGCCTGTGGGTGAAAATAACTGTCCACTTACAACCATCCAGTCCACAGATATCCTGGCGCAACCTCTTTGTTGTAATGCCCTTGAGGCAGAAAGAGAAGATGGGGCTGGTGGTCAAGTTGGACTTTAAAATTTGAATAGTATGGGTGTCAGGAGATATGGGGAGAAGGCAGGAGAATGGCGTTAGGAGAGATACATCTGCCACGATTGAATAGCGGAATAGACTAGATGGGCTGAATGCCCTAATTCTGCTCCCATTACTTATGAGCTTATGACTGTATGATGCTGGACTGAAAATACCACTAATGCTATGGACATATCGGATAAAACTGGGAAGAGGTCTGTCATCCCTGGGGTTTGGTTGGCGCCTGATTTGGTTGTTTCTATTGTAACCATGGAAAGTCCGCAAAAAGACTAATTTATCGGTCGGCTCTCTCTGAATTTGTCCAGCTCTACCTACTACTAAATGTAGAAACAGTGGGAAAGAAGTTGTCTTCTGTAAATTGCCGGCAGTGCAGGTGGTTGGCTGGAGAACCGGGGTGAATTGAGGGAAGAGGTTCCAGGGATGTGAGTGGGGCAATGGGACTGATGTGATTTCTCTGAGAAGCAGGATGGACTTCCTCTGTAGTTTAAGGAAGTATGAGCAAGGTCAACCCCATGAGCCAGTTTTGCCAAATGATTTGTTCTTGGTTCCTTGGCACATCAAAAGTGACAGAGTGCTGGGGTAACTCAGAGGTTCAGACAGCATCTCTGGAGAACATGGATAGGTAATATTTTGATTCAGTGCCCTGCACTTCAACTTGTTTAGTCGCCGTTGCTGCAAATCTGTTCTGGCCTTCGCAGCTACCATGAAATAAGTGGAACAGGTATTGCAAGTTGTCAAACAAACCTAGGCTAATGAATTGAGATGCAAAGTAATGACAATCGTGAGCAAGAATATAAACCGCTAGGGGAACTCGGTGAGCCGGTCAGCATCTGTGAGGGGAGGGACATTCCTCCACAGATGCTGCCTGACCCATTGAGTTTCTCCAGAGGTTTGTCTTTGTGCTGTAGATCCAGCAAGTGCAGTGACTGGCCAGCTTACTATGTAGGGGAGTACAGGATTAGGGTTAGATGGGTTCGAGGTTGAAAGGTTTGGAGTCATTTCTCCATTCCTTCCTGTAACTGAGGGAATATGGGTTCCCACTGGCCACCGAGCCACAGTCAGCACCATCCAACGCATTCATAAGATCATAAGTGATAGGTGCAGAATTAGACCATTTGGCCCATCAAGTCTGCTCTGCCATGCAATCATGGTTGATCTTTTTCTCCCTCCTAACCCCATTCTCCTGCCTTCTCCCCATAACCTCTGACACCCGTACTAATCAAGAACTTATCTATCCCTGCCTCAAAATATATCCCCTGACTGCCTCCACAGCCTTCGGTGGCATAGAATTCTATAGATTCACCACCCTCTGACTAAAGAAATTCCTCCTCATCTCCTTCCTAAAAGAACGTCCTTTAATTCTGAGGCTATGACCTCTAGTCCTAGACACTCCCACTACTGGAAGCATCCTCTCCACATCCGCTCTATCCAAGCCTTTCACTCTGCGGTACGTTTCAAGGAGGTCCCCCCTCATTCTTCTAAATTCCAGCGAATACAGGCCCAGTGCCGACAACCTCTCATCATAAGATAACCCACTCAATCCTGGGATCATTCTTGTAAACGCCTCTGGACCCTCTCCGAGGCCAGCACATCCTTTTTCTGAGATTATTGGAGGTTGGAGTGTTTAATAGCCTGATGGCTGTAGAGAAGAATCTGTTCCTGAACCTGATGGAGGTCTGCACTTAAATGTTTTGTGCCGCGCTGTTTGTGGCATGGGACAAGTTCTGCAGAGGGCTGAGAAAAGATAGTCTTAAAAAGGAGTGTGATGGTGAAGGCTATATAAATAGTTTCTGAGTTCAGTCATTCCAATGTGAGTGAATTCCTGGCAAGTCATAAATTGGAATAGACATAACAAATGAAGGGATCATTTATCACTTGCTTAAGATGAAGGTGGTGTAGATAAGGGCCCTAAAAGGGAGGATTTCCCAAACTATGAATTCCTTAGGAAGTAAGCGGAGTGTTTTAGTGATTGTGCTTATTTCACTGTGCGTACATTTCAGGATGCAGGCATTTCTGGTGAGCCCAGCCTTTATTGCCCGTTCTTAATTATCCTTGGTAACGTAAACAGCTGCTTTGAGCCATTTCAGTGAAGGAGCTCGCACAGTGGAGCTGGGCAGAGACGTCCAGATTTAGTCCCAGCACTGAAAGACTGGCGATATATCTCCAAGTCAAGATGGTTTATGATTTAGAGCAGGCGGTATTCCAACACTCCTGCTTCCCTTGCCTCTCTCTCATGGTGGGTGGTGTGGGGTTCCCGGGTTTGGGAGCTGTTGCAATAGCTTGGGCATGTTGTCAAGGATGTACTCTTTGTGTGTTGGTGATGGAAGGTGTGAATGGTTAAAATTGTAGAAGAGTTGATTTTTGTTCTCCCCCTGAAAGGTGTCGACTTACTTGAGAGTTGTGGCGAGCAAGAATAGGTGAAAGGCCAGAGAAGAGTATTTCATTCCACTCCTGACGTACCTTGAAGAAGTGTCAGGATGTGAGTTACTCTCCATAGTACATCTGGGCAGCTCTAGTAGCCACTATATTTACGCGGGCTGGTCCAGTTGAACTTCTTCAGTCTGAAGAAGGGTTTCGGCCCAAAACATTCCCTATTTCCATCGCTCCATAGATGCTGCTGCACCCGCTGAGTTTCTCCAGCACTTTTGTCTACCTTTGATTTTCCAGCATCTGCAGTTCCTTCTTCAACCAGTTCAACTACTGGTCAGCGGTGACCTCCATAATATAGATGGTGCAGGAGATGTTGAGGGCAATGGGCATCAAATATCATGGGTATTTGATTAGTCTCAGCCTTACCTGGTATGTCCGTAGCATTAGTGGTGTTTTTCACCAATTAGTCTGTATCTTCTCTCTTGTACAAGTATTGTTGAAGCAGATAGAGGCACTTCATTTTTTGAGGAGTTACGAGTGGAATTAAACACTGAACAACCATCAACAAAATACCCAACTTCTGATGTTGATGGAAGGCCATTGATGAAGCAACTGGAGAAGGTTGGACCTTGGATGCAACGGCCACACCGTCTTCCTTTTTGCAACACATGGGATTGTTTTCTGCTGGATGCTCATTGTCTTCCATTTCACCACAAAAGTTTGGTGCTGCACTCGCTAAAATGCTGCCCTGTAATCAAGGGCAGCCACTTCCACCTCCTCTCAGGAGCTTGGGCCATCTTGGAGCAAGGCTGTAACAAAGTCCAGAGCACGGTGGTCATGACAAAACACAAGGGTAGCAGCAGTGATTGGGATATTGGTCAGTGACTTCAGTGACTGTCTCCTGCCGGCATTTTGTTTTGTGTTTGAGAGAAGACTGAATTTTCCTCGGGTGAGTTTTCACTGCGTTTCTCAAGATCCTTGGCAATATCGCATCAGCCCGTGTCAGGATCAGTCCCTGGTGAGGTGCTGCCCTGTACTGAGGCTGTTCAAGGCAATGGCATCACAACTGCATGACTTGACTTCCTCACTCTTCATCTTGCGTTGTGTTTTGGAGTTGACTTTCCGAAGGGGATCTGGGTGAGACTTTTAATAATGAAGACAACAGCCGATGTTGAGTTTTCAATACAAGCCCTTTATTTGCATCTGCACCCGTAGATGGGAGAATGAAGATAATTTTAATGATCTCCACACTGCGAATGGCACCTCCTCTGGATAGCTTGTAACCTAACGGTATGAATGTTGAATTCTCTAATTTTAGGTAACTTCTACTGAACCCCACTTTCTTCCCTACACACTGCTCCTTCACTCCCTCCTCCTCCTCCCCCCCCCCCGAGCCCCATCTCTGCTCTTAACTATTTCTTCCCTCTATCTGCCCCCGACCCCTGTAGCTACTTTCCTCCCTCCTGCTTCACAACCCGCAACCCTTCAATTCATTCACACAACTTCTACTCCTGCATTTGTTCGTTGTTCCAACCATCAGAACCCCCCCCCCTCGTATATGCCCACCTATTACCTGCCACACTTTGTCCTGCCTCGTTCCTTTTCCAGCTGTCTTCTCCCTCCACACCCCCACCAACCCCCCGACAATCGGTCTGAAGAAGGTTTCTCAACCCAAAACGTAACCTATCCATATTCTGCAGAGATGCTGCCTGACCTGCAGAGGTACTCCAGCACTTTAGGTCCAATTGTGTATCGACCCATTGTGCAAGGTAGTCAAGTCAACTCAAGTTTATTCGTCACATACACATACGAGATGTGCAGTGAAATGAAAGTGGCAATGCTCGCGGACTTTGTGCAAAAAGACAAACAAACAAACAACCAAACAAACTATAAGCACAATCATAAACACACACATATTCTTTTACATATTAAATATTGGAAGGAAAAACGGAGTAAAGTTAGTCCCTGGTGAGATGGGAGTTTACAGTCCGAATGGCCTCTGGGAAGAAACTCCTACTCAACCTCTCCGTTCTCACTGCATGGCAACGGAGGCATTTGCCTGACCGTAGCAGCTGGAACAGTCCGTTGCATGGGTGGAAGGGGTCTCCCATGATTTTATTTGCTCTGGAGTTGCACCTCGTGTTGTATAGTTCCTGCAGGGGGGCGAGTGAAGTTCCCATAGTGCGTTCGGCCGAACGCACTACTCTCTGCAGTTATGTATTATAATGTAATTTTTCTGTTCTAAAACATACATTCATTGCACTTTGCGTATTTGACAGAAGTGGTATAAGGCCTAAACTGGGGAGAGGGGGTGGGGGGGGGGATATCTTTGTGCTTGCAATCACTTGCTTGCTTAACCCCTGGCCACTGCATGTGCAGGAGGTGCAGGCTTGAATTGGAGCGTGGTGCTGCCAGGGTGGTCCGATGGGAAGAAACATTTGGCACTTTCAGTTCACCGATCTGGTGCAGATCTGTCAGTACGGCTGAGATGGATGAGCCAACAGCACCGATCCCTCGTCCTGGTATATGAAACCTTCGCCGTTTTACAAGTCTTGTCCTCTCCTCAAAGCCTGCTCATATTTCAGCTCGAGGCTCCAGGCTCTGTAAATAAAGTTCCCGATTAAGGAGGATACATGCGTGTCATTGCCACCCACAGATCGGCTGGTGGTTCTTTCTCTCTGTGTTATGTCTGGTAATAGTCAGCCAGGGATGGGTGCGGTGAGTTTGTATCATGTGACTGATCCCTCTATTTTGTCAATCACAGGCCCCAATTTGCCATTACCAATTGCTATCGCCCAGGTTACCTTATCCCAGTGTAAACCACCGTGGGATTTTGTTTCTGCATTTACAAACCACTACACCAAGTTCCTTCCTGTTATGCTCTGGGATGTGTTTATATGGCTCTCTTCCTGGCCTGGGAACCACTTTGAGCCTTTAATCTGCTTTATTTGTGGCTCATAAAACATTTTAAAGGTAGCTTTCTTCAATTGTGGAGTTGTCCACTTTACGCAATCTGTGTCTTTTTGTAATGTGAAGCCAAAGGCTGTGAACTGGAAGGGTTTGATGTCACAATTACTGACTGAATGTGGGAGCATCTCACACAGAGACAAAAAAAACCCATCGACATCAGAATCGTAGTGGTTTGAGAGTATAAATCAGGTCATGGCATTGAAAACTAACTCAGTTGATTAGGGTTTATTTTGGATAGTGTTTGAAGTACGTAGGGATCATCAAAGATCTTGGTTTTGTTACAATATTCAAAGCTTTGTTAAAAGGAGTAAATTATAAAGAAATGTTTCCAAGAACAATTGTGACGATTCGGAGAAAATCAATTTATATAAGTTTACTTTGAAAAGTTCATACTGGTGGAAAGCCTGGGATGACCCTAATTATCACTGCCGCTCGGTGGTGGCACAGTGGCGCAGCGTAGAGTTACTGTCTTCCTGCGTCAGAGACCCGAGCTCGATCATGACTACGGGCACTGTCTGTATGGAGTTTGTTCTCACTGTGACCTGCGTGGTTTTTCTCCTGGAGCTTCGGTTTCCTCCCACACTACCAAGACGTACTACAGATTTGTAGGTTAATTGGCTTGGGTAAAATTGTAAGCTGTCCCTAGTGTGTGTAGGATAGTGTTAGTGTGCGGGGATCGCTGGTTGGCACAGACTCGGTGGGCCAAAGGTCCTGTTTCCGTGCTGCATCTCCAATACTAAAAGCTCAAATTGGGTTCAGTAATACTAAATAGGGTGTTGTCATTCATAGTTGCTGCATTTAAAGGCTTCCGTATTGCCTGACATGCTGAGTTCCTCCAACACTTTGTGTCTATCTTCAGTAGTTGTTTAGCCATAGAGAGGTACAGCATGGAAACAGGCCCTTCAGCCTCTTGAGTCTGCACCAGCCATCAAGCACGTGGCCAATTAACCTGCTCATCCCCACACACACGTCTTTGGGGTGTGGGAGGAAACCTCAGCACCCGGAGGAAACTCCCGCAATCATGGAGCAATGTGGGAGTTTATGTGCAAATTCCAGACAAACAACTTTGGAGGTCAACATGTAACCTGGGTCTCTGGCACTGTGAGACAATAACTCTACTAACTGTACCACCCAGGTTGGACTGAAATTTATAACCAAAACCAAATGATACGTTAGATTTCCAGCATACGTTAGATCTGAGATTTGCAGTGGGATTGAAATTCAAAAGAAAGAGGAAAACCTTTTAAACTTGGATTAACTGGCAGATTGTATCAGTTAAAGACATTTGTTTCCTTTTAACTTCTGCTTAACCCTACTTGCATGGCTGTGTAAATTGAGACTGTCTAATCTTTCTATAGTTCATGAAGGAACTGCAGATGCAGGAAAAGCGAAGGTAGACAAAATTGCTGGAGAAACTCAGCGGGTGCGGCAGCATCTATGAAGTGAAGGAAATAGGCATGCCTATTTCTTTCGCTCCATAGATGCTGCCACACCCGCTGAGTTTCTCCAGCAATTTTGTCTAATCTTTCTATAGATCAGGTTACAGTTATAACACTGCCTTTCTTTACAATGCCTCTCTAATCGTCAGGTCTCTTGCTCCTTAACCTAACTCCATGTGGTCTTTGGTCTCGCACCTCACTTCTCCACGCAACTCTGCTTTCCAAACTGACGGCCATCCACTCTTGCCCCCATATAAGCCCTGGCATGAATCATTAATGTTCTCTCTCCACAGATGCTGATTGACTATTTGAATTCTTCTAGCACTTCTCTTTTTGTCTCTATTTTCTATCCTTGTCCTCTCCAGTTTAGTTCTGCCGAGCCTTTGCTTTGTTGGAAACTCTATGCTTCACTACAATTTAATGACATCCACTCAAGACATTGGTCCCAAAACCTCTTCTGCTTTCTCCTCTTTGGATGTTCCTGTTAGTTTTGTGTGTTAATACATTCCTATGGTTCCCTTTTTGGGATACCTGGGAAAGTTTAACTACAATAAAGACACTATATATACACGATTGCTATTTGTAGAACTTTAAAGCATTCACATTTTGTGCAGTCTGCAGGTGGAGTTTAGTGAACTAGCCTCCTCCTCCCTTCACACTTTTCTTGTAGAAGGCATCAATGATATACAATGCTCTCTCTACCATCTATCTATGTACAACACATCACTGAGGGAAAGGGTGAGTTGCATTTAAAAAGCTTGTGTGACAAGTTTTTTGATCTCTTAAAGGGCCTGTCCCACTGTACGAGCTAACTCAAGAGTTCTCCCGAGTTTCCCCTGATTCGAACTCGGAGAATTACGGTAATAGCCGCTCGTAAGTACTCGGGGCTCTCGTGGACATTTTTCAACATGTTGAAAAATCTTCACGAGCTTCATGAGCTTCCCGAGTACCTGCCGTTATCGTTACGAGCCGCTAAGAGATGTCCCGAGCTCTGACGTACCCGCTACGTACATTCTATGTGCTTACCATGAGTTTGATTTTTTTTTTTAACTCAGGAAAGCTCTTGAATTACAGTGGGACAGGCCCTTTAGTCTATATCTCAAATAGTAAAAGCAAGGAGAGAGACAAAAAGCTGGAGTAACTCAGCAGGTCAGGCAGCATCTCTGGAAAAGAGGAATGGGTGACATTTCAGGTCGAGACCCTTCTTCAGACAAGGAACTGTAGATGCCTAGGGTCAATGTTGGAGGAATGTAAAGAATTTACAAACATGAACTATTTCTTAAGGATTCAGTGAGATTTCAGGTTTTGATTCAAACTGGGATTTTTCAAGTTTCACAAGTGGCTATTGATGAGTCTGAAGAAGAGATCGGACCCGCACTGTCACCTGTCCGTGTTCTCCGGGGGTGGGTGCTGTGTCCCGCCGAGCTACTCCAACATTTCTTTCTAAATCTTTCAATGGGTTGCTCGGGTCTCTGAGCAACAGTCACTCGTGGAACTTGGAAAATCCCTGTTTGGATCAATAACTGACATAGAATCCAGAAGAAATAGTTCATGGGCTGTAAATTCCGTGCATTCCTCCAGCATTGATCCTTGTTCGAAGGCGAGTAGGTGGGGGTGCAGAATCCTGATAATGATGTTTGTATAGAACATTGCAATGGCAGATAAAGTGTGGCCTTGCCTCCACAAAGACAGACTTCTTGTGTTTGATGAAATTGCTTTGATCTTTCCTGGTTGCAAAGAGGGTGGACTAGCAACCGTGTGTGACTTAAAAGCCGGCTCTTAGTGTGGGTCTGTATGGCCATGGTAACTTTCATCAGTGGACTGTGTCCAGGGTAGGGCAGCATAGTTGGTGGGGGGGGGGGGGGGGGGGTGTGGATGGGAGCAAAGAGTTGGTTAAGTATTGAAACAGACCGTTTAATCTTCTGGTTCCCTCGTAATGTTTCACATTAAATCTCGTGGTCTCTTAAAAAATAGCCTGTTGCCTGGGGTTCCATTCGGTGTAATCAACAGTTAACGGCCTGCATGCCTAACAGATTGATTCAATGTTATAAAAAAGGAAATGCAGATGTTAGTTTATACCAAAGATTGACATACAATGCTGGAGTAACTCTGCAGGTCAGGCAGCATCTCTGGAGAAAATGGATAGGTGACGTTTTGGGTCGAGACCCTTCTTCAGACTGGAGCGGTGTATTGGGAATGACAGGACTCAGCATTTAAAGAGTGTGAGAGTTTGGTTAGAGCATGGCTTATTTCTACTAATTCTTTCCCCTGATCCTACTTTTCGATCTCCTTCTCATTGTACCACCCATCCCATAACAATCGAACTGAACCAAACCAGACCACCCATCTCCCCCCCCACAATTACTTGCCAGTATTAGCCCCAGCATGGACTCTCTCTTCCAGATTTCACCGCCCCCCCTCCGCTCCATAAGTGAAGAAGGGTTCCGATCTGAAACACCATCTGTCCATTTCCCTTCACGGATGTTGCCTGATCTGCTGAATTCCTTCAACATCTTGTATTTATGTACTGTGTTTACTTGTATGAGGAAGGGTCTTGACCCGAAACGTCACCCATTCCTTCTCTCCAGAAATGCTGCCTGTCCTGCTGAGTTACTTCAGTTTTTTGTGTCTATCCTTTGTTCTTATATATATTTGTTGCTATGAATACATTTTCCACCATTGGTGCAGCAACCTACTGAGTTTCTCCAGCTGCTTTGGTTTTTATTTAAACCACTTCTCGACGTTTAGCTAAAATATTAGTGTATGCTCTAAAAATAATCAATCCAATTGTAATTGGTTGGCAAATGACTTTCTGAGAGTTTCGAGCATTTTCATGCATTATTTTTGCATGTCTTTATTGCCTTTCATCAGCTCGTGTCTCCCAAACTCACACAGACAGTGAAGTACTTCTGATATGTAACTGATGTTGTAATGTTTAGAATGCACCCTCCAATCTGTGCACTGCAAGCTTCCACTGGCATCCACGCACTATAGAGTGGGGCATTTCTTTCATGATGCTAGATGAAGGATGTATGCATCATAGATAGACATAAGGTACTGGAGTACCTCTGCGAGTCAAGCCGCATCTCTGGAGAGAAAGGATGGGTGACGTTTTTGGTCTGGACCCTTCTTCAGACTGCAGGGATAAATGCCTCGTATTCATTTTCTGGGTTGAGGTGCCATTGGTCAGGGCCAGCATTTATGGGTGTTCAGAAATGTTCTTGAGAAGGCGAGCTGCCTCCTGGAAACAGAAATATAGAACTGGTTAATACACCACAGGGCACAAAGTGCTGTCGTGACTCAGTGGGTTAAGCAGTATATCTGGAGAACATAGATAAGGTGACATGTCGGATCGTAAACCTTTCAGACTGAGGTCCTGACCAAAAGCGTCACCTGTCCATGTTCTCCAGAGATGCTGCCCAACCTGCTGAGTTACTCCAGCACTTTGTGTCCTTCTTGTGATGGTACCTGGCAGGTTTCTGCAGTGTATTTTGTAGATACCGGCTGAGAGTCTTTGCTTCAGTAGCTGCATGAGATGTGTCCTTTATCGCACTCAGTGTTTTTCCCCTGAACAGAATTTATGGCACTATCCACTCCACCAACGATCCCACTTAACCTTAAATTCTAAACACAACATTAGATTTTAACTAACCCTGAGTGGAAGATGAAGCCACTAACATTGTACGCGAGGCCTGGAGCGGGCAAATGCAGTGAGAAAGCAATAAAGACGATGTGATTTATGACGTGGCTTTCCCCGTCCCTTAGCTTCCAGGGGAGCATTAAATTACCTCCATTGTCGTTACCTCTGTTCACTAATTTCACCCATTGATGGAATTGACATTTAAACATTTTAGACTATAACGTGCATCCAAGCATGAAATCTTCTGCAACAGTTGGGAAATCAACTGTGTCAAAGGACTGTTGGCAGCGCAGTCAATGATCTTGCCCAGCAGTGATGTGAACATGAGCCAGAATTTGCCAACCCTTATTTCTGGCACTTCCACTTGTTTAAATCCCAGTTCTCCTGCCCAGGGTCATTCCCGGCATATTTGGGGAGAGTCCTGGCAATTGCAGCAAACGTTGACGGAGACTCTCACACTCCATGAGTGTTCTACTGGCCACTTGCCTGTCGGAGTGGCGCAAATTCTCTCTCTACTTGCTGCCCACTTTTCTAATTCTGAGAGGAATGTTAAAAGTCTGTAACCTTAGTAAAATGTGCTACAGACCACAGGACGATGAACGATGTTGTCCTGACTGTTGTAAGTGTTCGGCACGGACTAGAAGGGCCGAGATGGCCTGGTTATATGACTGTATGCTTTAATGACTTGTGGGCAAGTCTATTCTTACGTTTCTCCTCGTACCTTTGGCCAAGGGAGGAAGCGTGTTTGAAGACCAAGATCTCAAGCCCACGGCTTACAGAGCAGCAATGTTCTTGTCCACCCCCCACTCCCCCCTTCAGAGATGTGGACCATTTAAAACAGGCACGTTCTAGCATTGGAAAAGTGCCACCAACAATGTCTCTGCCAAATCATTCAAATCAACTGGCAGAGCAAGTATGCCAACATTGGTGACCTCCACAGGCCACATCCCTAGCAGGGAGGCTGCAGTCTTACCCAGACACCTGGAGAGTGGCTTGGGTGTCCAGCTGTCTGACACAAGATTTCTTAAAGGATCCTCCTATCACTTGTCAGGGTTTGTTCCAGCCCAGCTTCTTCATGCTCCACTACAATTAGAAGGGTCTTGGCCCGAAACATCATTTATCCATGTCTTCCAGAGATGCTGCTGAGTTACTCCAGCACTTTGTGTTCCATTTTTGCCGAGCATGGGTTTGAATCCTGTTCATGTATATATTTCTGCTGCCCTTTCAGTGATCGTATACCAATAGATACTGCTGGGGGAGAGAAAGGTGACACTTATTTGAGAGGTACATTTTTAAGGTACAGAGGTGGGATTCTATTGAGGTTGGTTCACCCAGTGCCTGATATTGCTAGCAAGTTTCAGGGACAAAGCAACTTTATACTTCTGGTCCTTTGGTTATTCAGAGGTGGGAATTGGGAGGGAATTGTTGAAGGAATGCAAGAGCCATTTGATGTGAAATTATTTGCTGAACATACTAGACAGGCTTTGTGTACTGTCTGCCATAAATCGCTGGGCACATTGTCATGTTATCACATTCTAAACCTTTTCTGTAATCATTTCAATTGTACTGAAGCAGGAGCCATCAGATAACATTTGCTTTGCTGTGCAGATTTGACTCTTTGCCAAGTAGTTTGCCTCCATGAGCTACTTGGTCCCAGCCCCGTCTGTAAGTGAGGCGAATGCAGTGGGTGCATGGGTTGGAGCATGCAATGTGGAGTTAACAAGTGTAATCAGCCAGACACAATGCGCTCTGCAGCATGAGGGAGCATGGTGCAGTCAAGAAAGCCAACAAAGCGTTAAGCAATATGGCCAAAACAATGGAATGCAAGTTAATACTCATGAAAAAAGGTTCCCTGAAGTGTGCGATTTTATCCACACATAAAAATGAGACAGTTCCAGGGCTATAAATTGTTGATGATTCTTCACATTGAAGGGTTATGTTATCAAGCATGCCTTGTGCTTTCCAGTAAATAATGAGAAGATGTATTGTGCTCAGTAACCAGAAGCCCCCGAATGAAGACAATCAGAAGTTGAACCGGAGTGGGGGAGCTTCATGTCCACTGTTCAACACGATGATCTTGAAAGTCTGAAGAAGCGTCTTGACCTGAAACGTCACCCATTCCTTCTCTCCTGTCCCGCTGAGTTACTCCAGTTTTTTGTGTCTATCTTCGGTTTAAACCAGCATCTGCAGTTCCTTCCCACACATGATCTTGCAAGTGCTCTCTTGAAACTAATTTGACGGCAATGTTTACAAGGGATTTGGAAAATTAGGAAGTTGTATGCGTGGGCAGAGAGCGGGGGATGGTGGTGTTTGGAGAGGTCTACCAAAGAGATACCACGTACATTAAAGGCATTCTTCTGTGATTCAGCCTCGAGAGGTCAGGGAACTGATTGTTTTAAGTCTGTAGAATGACTCATGGAATGAAAGGGTAAATACAGAAATACATCCTCAAGGGACCTAATATATTCTAAACAGTAACATGAAAGATTGATAGAAGGAAATTTCCACTAACGTGATAAAAGCAGAGGCAAATGGGGAATTTAGAGCTCGTTTGGGATAAAACACTTTTAATGGCTTGTATACATCTATTTCGTTCCCCATGTTCTCATGTTATAATATGCAAGGGAGAACTAGCATGTGGCTGAGCATGTGTCTGTGTCCAGGAGCAGTGAGCCAGTAACTGTAAGAGAAGCAATCTCAAAGATCCATGAATTACCAGGCGTCAAGGCATAAGCTGGTGTACATTGCAGCGAAGTGCAGGACACTCCGGCAGGAATGAGTTTACATGTGGGGAAAAAAGCCGGTCTAAACTTGAAGCCTGAGTCTCCACTCTGCATGGTTCAGCAAAGTTATCTCCATCCAGGATTTCAAGTGCAGGGAGTGTGCTCCTGTGGACCTGTGATGACGACAATTGAAGGAGTCATTCAACTGGTCTTGACATCCTAATGTGGAGCAGTGAAAATTGACTGTGGTTTTCGTGCCCCGTTGCATACGTGAAGTGTAGACGTGCTCAGACTGCCTTTCCACACTTCCTTCACTTTCGACTCTCAGCATGCTTTCTGAACTAATTTTACAGCAGATTATAGCAGCCAATAAACTTGGGATGTGGAATGAAACAAGAGCCCCCAGAGAAAGCTTGAAACAGGGAGAGCGTGCAAACTCCACAGAGAGTCGCTATTGAACATAGACCTCTGGGACATTGAGGCAGCAACTCTACTAGCTAATTGTGTCTTTTTTTTCATTTGGAACTTGGTAAAAGTCCCTTGAAGGTAATTTATTTGTTCTCATTAGAGCTGCTGTCTCCTTTTCCCCCTGAGCATGCTGAAGGATCCCTGTATTCCCTGATTTGTGCACCTGAGATCTGATGATGATTCTTAGCCAGGGATGGCCTCTCTACAGTTTGCTGTACACTGCAATTCCCCCTCAGACTTGGGTTTGCTACTTGGAATTCCTGCTATTCCCAGCTTTGCAGTCACCCAGGGGTGGGTGTTGGCCTTTAGTACCATGTCCAGCTTGTCCTCTGCCTATTGCCTAGAACTGGTGTTGATCAATAGGAAGGCTGCTGGTCCTGTCGCATGTGGCTCTAGTGCATCACACCCTGGTGAAGGCTGTTCTATCAGTGAAGAATGGTTGCACTATCTGTTCAATCTGTGCGCTTTATGGACTTCCTTTTACTTTTCATCCCAGCCCCTTTGTTTAGACCTGTGCCTTGCATTCTTCCTTGGATAAAGGGAACTGAACAAAAACTCATTGCACTTGGCAAACAATGGCTTTTACATTAGTCTGGTGACCCGTCAGTGCCTCGGGGCTCCTTCATTTGGCACGAGCTTAAAGGAAAGCTAGGCATTTTAAATGAGGCTGGCCATGGTTGTTAATGTAGTTGCCGTGGGCAGGGAGGGGGGGGGGGGAGCAGCAATATAATCTCTTGGGACCAGTTGCAGTTAACTGCAGCCTGGCTGTGTCACTCCTGCTGGCTGTTGTCACTCCTACCGGCTGTGTCACTCCTGCCAGACTTCCAGATGGCAAGAGTGCTCTGGTGTGTTTGACATCTTCTGTCTGTGGAAGCTGTCAGATCGCACAGCTGAGAACTCGCTGTTTGGTGAAACTATCACCCTTGTTAAAACTGGCATGATCTTGGCCCCCAGCCCAAAGGCAACGCTCTTGCTTTGTTGCTTTGAGTGCCTCTCTGAGCCTTGAGCGAGGCATGTGGGGTGTCAACTGGTAGTTCACCTTCGCGGGTACCACTTTTCAAGTTGAGACCATAAACACGTCTCCTCTGCCCTGCTGGGTTGTAAGAAACGCTACTTAACACTATTTAAAGAGAGTGCTGAGGCCAGCGTTAAATCCGGAACCAATACTAGAGACGTTACCTGGCCACATCACCAGGTGGTTTGTGGGACCTTGCTATATGCACCCTGATTGCCACATATCAATCTTGATGATGTGTCGGAAGGAACTGCAGATGCTGGCTTACACCGAAGATAGACACAAAATACTGGAGTAATTCAGCGGGCCAGGTAGCGAGTGTCTCTGGATAAAATGATGGGTGACATTTTGGGTCGAGACCCTACTTCAGACTGAAGAAGGGTCCCGATCTGAAACGTCACCTAATCCTTTTCTCCAGAGATGCTGCCTGACTCGCTGAGTTTATCCAGTATTTTGCACCCATCTTTATAATGGTGAATGCAATTCTAAATCTTCTACTGGAACACAGCAGATCAGGCAGCAATTGTAGAGGGAAATGAACAGTTGACATTTTGGGTTGAGAGCATTCATCTATCCACCTTTGTCACCCCCATCTTCCTCAAAAGATTCCTGACCTACTGAGTTCCTCAGCAGCTCTCCTTTCTTTGTGCCAAATTCCAGCAGCTAAAGTCCCTAGTGTCTTTAAATGTTCTGCTTCCTTGGCTGTGGAGCACTTTTGGACAGCTTGACAATCTGTATTACACATACACATTTCTTATTTCCTCCTTTCCTGCTCTGAAATATTTCCGTCTGCGCGATTAGGCAAACAGCTCCTCTTGACACAGCTGCTGCAGTGAAGACAAAATATACTAGATGCATGGACAAAAAACAGAACACTGGAAGAACTCAGTGGGTCAAGCAGCATCTGTAGAGGCAGAGGGTTGAGATACAACAAGGCTATGGTGGCAGTACTGGCCACATGAGGGTCTGAATCCAGTAAAAATTGGAGGAAAGTTAAGGAAACACCATCAGTGAGAAGTAGAAAACAGGAACTGCAGTTGCTGGTTTATAAAAAAGAGGCACAAAGTAACTCAGCGGGTCAGGAACCATTCTGCCATTGCTGAGAATGCCAAAGGGCCTGTCCCATTGTACGAGGTAATTCAAGAGTTCTCCCGAGTTTTCCCCTGATTCGAACTCGGAGAATGTCCGTAGCGGGTCCGTAGGAGTTTGTGGATGTCTCGTAGCGGCTCGTAATGCTAACGGCCGGTACTCGGGAAATCTGGTAAACTCGTGACGTTTTATCAACACTGAAAAATGTCCACGAGTAAAAAAATACTCGTGATGAAAAAAATTGTTACTTTTTACTCGTAAGAGCCGCTACGAGACATCCACAAACTCCTACGGACATTCTCCGAGTTCGAATCAGGGGAAAACTCGGGAGAACTCTTGAATTACCTCGTACAGTGGGACAGGCCCTTAACTTGCTATCCATTGTGGGAATTAAAAACTTCAATGAATGTCGTGAAACTGTGCACAGGTTCTTGAAAATTATTTATTGAAAAGTCTTGATCCGAACCCTGTAAAATATTGGCAACATCTGCACCCCATGTACCTTACAGTCACATAACATGGAAACAGTCCTCAGTCCAGTGTCTGCATCATCCATCTATGCCCATTTACATTAATCCTACACTGATGCCATTTTGTTCACCCGCCATACCATTCAACTCTCCTCAGATTCTACCACTCACCTACACATTTAGTTTAGTTCAGAGCATGGAAACCACCCCTTAACCCACACCGACCATTAATAACCCATTCATACTACAAATTACAGAGGCCAATTAATTTACAAACCCGCACGTCGTTGGGATGTGGGAGGAAATCGGAGCACCTGCAGGAAACCCACTCGATCCCAGGGAGAGCATACAACACACAGACAGCATCAGAGTTTGCAATTGAAACCGGGTCTCTGGTCCTGTGAGACAGAAACTGTACCAGCTGCGCCCCAGTGCCACCAATTTGGACTATTTATAGCAGCCAATTAACACAATACAATACGGTTTTATTCGTTATACTGACCTGAACATATTTGGGATGTTAGTGGAAACCGGACGTTTCCGGGGGAAACCCACTAGATAATAAAGAATGTCAACTCCATACAAACAATACCCAATGCCACAATTGAACCTGGGTTACTGGATTTTTGAGGCAATAGCTACCTGATTCTAAAATTCAGATAGAGGTGGAAGATTCTAAAACATCCATAAAATGCCAGTGCATAAAATATACAACCAGTACATTAAAAAAAAATTCATTGGCTTGGGCAACTGAGCACGAGAGGAAAGAGTAACAGCTTCAGTCAACCTACTCCTGACCAAAATGTAGTGGTGTGTCAAAACGTTTATCGAATTGTGGATTTTAAGCTGGCAGTTTTGCTGTCGTGAATGAATTCACGTCTCCTGCAGTTGGCAGTCTCAATTGATAGAGCAGTATTCCTGAGGTTACTATCCTTGTTGATTCATTTCTTTCAAAGTCTGACTTGCTGCTCTTGTGCTGTGGGGAGCTGTGCACTATTGCACGTAAAGCCCTGCATTTTTGCCAGAATTTATCAAAGGGTGCTTCTTAATGTCCTCATGTTATTTGTAAGAAATGTAAATGATTAATGTTGGATTTTTTCCCCCCAATAAACCAACAGCAGCGATTTTATTTTGCAGTTTTTTTTTAATGAAATTTTGAGTGAAGAGTACTGGAGTTGATTGTGAGAAAAAAATTGAAATATGTTTGTATGGTGTTTTCTTGTCCCACTATTTCCAAGTGAGGAACTGATATAAAGCAAGTTATTCTGGACAACTGTAAGGGTGACTTGTGGAGTCTGATAGATGTGCAGTACTGAAACCAGCCCTGTGGTCCATGCTGTTCTTTTTGCCCATATACACTGATTCCTTTTGCCTGCATTAGTTTTGGACTCTTCTGTACCATGCCTATTTATATTTAGACGTCTCAAATGTAGTGATTGTATTTGATTCCAAAACACCTCTGGTGGTAAGTTTCAGATATCAACTGGTCTTCGTACAAAAAAAACTTGCTACACAATTCCCTTTTAAAAATCCCTTCTATCATCTTAAACCCTCTTGTTTCCCATACCCAGCGAAAAAGGATTTTGACTGTTTACCCTTTATAGGCTTATAATTACATATCCCTCAATCTGGTACTTTGGTCACTCTGCTATAGGAGAGATGACATTAAGCTGGAAAGAATGCAGAGGGGATCTATGAAGATGTCAGGTCTCTAGAGTCTGGGCTGTAAGGAGTAATTATGCAGGTTAGGACTTAATGCCGCGAGGCGCAGAGGGATGATCTTATAGAGGTGCGTAAAATCATGCGGGGAATAGACAAGATGAATGTACAGTCTTTTTCCTAGGGTTGGGGATACCTCGGTTTAAGGTGAGAAGAGAAATATTTAATTGGTACCTGCCGGGCAACTTCCACACATATGGTGGGTATATGGAACAAGCTGCGAGAGGAAGAGTTGAGGCAGGTACTATAACATTTAATGTGTAAGAAAGAACTTCAGATGCTGGTTTCAATCAAAGGTAGACACAAAATGTTGGAGTAACTCAGCGGGTGAGGCAGCGGGTTAGGCTCTGGAGAGAAGGAATGGCGTAGTTTCGGGTCGAGACTTCTTCAGACTGAAGAAGGGTCTCAACCCGAGCGTCGTCCATTCCTTCTCTCCAGAGATGCTGCCTCATCTGCTGAGTTACTCCAGCATTTTGTGTCTACCTTCGACTATAACATTTAAAAGACATTTGGACAGGTACATGAATAGGAAAGGTTTCATCTGAACCTTCAGACTGAAGAAGGAATCTGAATTCTTCAGATTCACTCTGAAGGGTCTCGACCCCTTCGATCCAAATATACTGCCTGTCCCACTGCGTTACTCCAGCATTTTGTGTCTATCTTCGATTTAAATCAGCATCTGCAGTTCCTTCCTACAAGGTATGGGGAGATATGGACCGAAGATGGGCATATGGGACTGGCCTAGATGAGACATCTCGCTTGGCATGGATGAGTTGGGCTGAAGATCTGGTTTCCAGCCTTCCAGTCACCTTGTGCTCTGCGATTGAGGAGAAAAGCTCCCATTGTGTCCTTCAGAGCTGCTGTTGCTGGCCCATCTTGCAATCACGAGATCCTGAGTGGGTTAGTGTGTTGTATTTAAAAGCGCAGGAACATTTAGCTTCAGGGATCAAGCTGTGGCTCATCCCCAGTGATAACCGGCTGCGGTGAGAGCAGATGTCTGTGAGTGTGAGTGTTTGCTGCAAAAGTTTGTGTTTGCATGTTGGAGCCTTGACAACTCTGTTGTTTCCTATCAGACTTTGGACATATTGACCCAGAAGCAGCTGACCAAAGATGAGCGCATTGGAAATGCATGTAGTTGTCATTCCCCAACGTGGAATACCCTTATATTACCCAGAGGTTTGCTTGCCTAAATGTTTATCTTGCTTATAAACTGATAAACTAACAATAAAGTAAACTAAGGCTAAGATTATGAATTATAGGAACAAATGAAAGTAAATAAATAGAATACAACTTAACAGTCTGTAAACAGTATCGTTGACCAGAAGAGCACCCGGTCGGGAATGTAAAATGTCTGCTTGGATTGTTTGCTTGTGTTTAGTTATATTTCTCCAGAGGTATTGGTCTATGCTCCTTCACTTGTTTGGGGAAAGATGATCCAAGATGACCCATGGACGATAAACCAGCTGCAGGGAGGTCTCTCCTAAGGACATTCAAGAACCAGTGGACCTAGGTTTAAGGAAAGATTTAAAAGCAACCAGAGGAGCAGCTTTTTTTTTACACAAAGGGTGGCAGGTATATGGAATGAGCTGCCATCGGATTTAGATGAGGCAGGTATTATCACAACTTTTAAAAGACATTTGGGCAGATACATGGATAGGATAGGTTTAGAAGGATATGAGCCAAACAGGCAGGTGGGTCTCATGTAGATGGGACATGTTGGCCGGTGTGGGCAAGTTGGACCGAAGAGCCTGTTTCCACGCCGTAAGACTCTGAATCTTGAAATAGCACTGATTCAATAATCTTCATCCAAAATTATACTCTGAAACTGGATCCCATTATTAAGATCTGGTTACTTTGAGGATGTGCTGAGAAGCAGTGCATTGATATCTTGTGAGGGGAACAAACCTCAATCTTCAAGAGTGCTGGAATTAAACCTTTGCCAATTCCCTTTCCTCCTTATGGTAAAATCCAACAATTAGGTTAAAGATCCTGGGCCCTTGCCACAAATCTATATTCTGTTAAGAAGATCCTTGGCACTCTTTTTAGGGTAAGTATGAGTGTGGTATGAATCCTACAGTGTGGAAACCGGCCCTTCAGAAGGGTCTCGACCCGAAACGTCACCTATCCCTTCTCTCCAGAGATGCAGCCTGTCCTGCTGAGTTACTCCAGATTTTTGTGTCTATTTTCAGCTCAACGTGCCCACGTCAACCAGCATGCCCCATCTACGCTAGTCCCACCTGCCCGTGTTTGGCCCGTATCCTTCTAAACCTATCCTATCGATGTATCTGTCCAAGGTAGACAAAAACGCTGGAGGAACTCAGCGGCAGCATCTATGGATAGAAGGAATAGGCGACGTTTCGGGTCAAATGTCTTTTAAACATTGTGATAATAACTGCCTCAACTACCTCCTCTGGCAGCCCATTCCATAAACTATGTAGAAAGAAAAGTTGCTCCTCGGGTTCCTATTAAATCTTTGCCCCCTCACTTTAAACCTCTGTGCTCGGGTTCTCGAATGTCCTTGGGTTCTCCAATGTCTCCAGTGTGTGGACGGACTAAAGGGTGCCAGTGCATTAATTGCGTCTGGAGCCAGAGTGCAATGTGGTTTCTCGGGGCAGAGTGAGGATAATAATGATTGTTCACAGACTGTGCACAGTGGGTGGGCAGTGGGGACTATCAGTTCCTTTGCTTTAGGTGAGCTGTTTGTCTCCATGATCAGCAAAGAGGACAAAGAAGGTGTGTTATATAAGATCTCACAAATATTTGAATCCAGTCCTTTTTAGGTAATGAATTTTTCTCTGCCGTTCTTTTGTCTATTCTTGGTGCATTTTAATTTTGACTCAAGTGTTGGCAAAGGCCGCGGATTGCTGCAAAATGACTGTGGGTCATTTTCTTTCACTGTTATACAGTCCACGTCAGTCAGTCTGTCTGTGGTTTTGACAACCCCCAGCAGTTCCCAGACGCTGTCACCAGTGACCACTGTAATGTTTGTCTCCAGCTTGAGTAAGTGAACATAAATGTACAAATCATTGCAAGTCTATGGAAAAATCCAGCAGTCCATGTGTTATTACGAGGTTGCCTTGCCCCTATAAACATTGCAGCTCTCAACATCATGCCTTGTTGTTTCAACATCATGCACTTCATATGCAAAGGTCAGGAAAGCCACCTCACCTATCCATGTCCTCCAAAGATGCTGCCGGATCCGCTCTATTGAATTGAATAGAATAGAATACTTCAATTTAGTTATTCCAGCATTTTGTGCTCTATGCAAGATATATCGATGCCCACTTTAAGGCCTTCATGATTTTTGGACTTTAGTTCTTTGACAGCACCCTGGCTTCTTGAATAAGATGGGCTCTTTTAGGGATCTCGTGAATTGATGAACTGATGAATCACGGTAAGAGGCCTCTACTCAAAGATATCAAAATGACAGTAAAAATCCCACCGCAGCAGTTAAATTTGCACTGCATTGATTGAATAATCTGGAATGTAAAAAAGAACTACACTTGGATGCTATACCCTGGGACCACCATATTGTCCTAAAAACCCCAGGGAGATGGGGATCTGCCCTCCGTACCCAGCGGCAAGACTGCAGAGCTTCAGGGCCACCTCCTCAGTGATGGCTTTAACAGCAGCTGAGTGGTGTTTGCATGACTTCCCTGTACCTGCTTTTCCTTTACATCCCAAAGACGTGCAGGTCCATAAATGAAGTGGCCGCTATAAATTGCCCCAGTGTATGGCTGGGTGGTAGAATCTTGGGGGAATGTGAGGAGAATAAATGGAATTGGAGTAAATGTGTGTGTTCGATGATCAGCACGGATAGCCTTTTTTTCCACAGTTGGTCTCTATGAATAAAATAGCAATGTCCCTGGGGCGAATCTTAGCATTTGTGAAGTTTGCGCAAGATCTGTACTGATCTGTACTGACTGGAAGTGTTTTGGGAAAATAAAGGAATTCCCTCGTGACTGGTCATGAGGAAAGATCCTCAACAAAACACATTATCTTTGTAACTTTCTCATCACAGATGCTGCCTGATCTGCTGAGTGTTTCCAACATTTGCTGTTTTTATTTTCTATCTATTTTGTTTATTTATCCTGCAACTGCAGAACTTTTATCCTCCATGAATTCTACATTAAAGGGATTAGAGGTTCTGTTGCCCTGTTTCTGACGTCAAGGAGGAAACCATGCCACATTGTTCCTCAACTTTGATCTGACCGACATCAGACGATGAGTTGCTGCAAACCTGTGATAACAATGCCCAAGAGGTGCATGTAGGCAATGAGTCTTGCTTTGGTCTGGAACTCTGTATTCCAGCCAGGAACATCAGCAGTCCTTATTCCAAATTGACTATAGATCACTAGCACTAATGCTGGCTGGTTTTCCCAATATCCAGGCCCTTGGCGGCATGCCCATTCATCGAGGCCTTTATGAAAAGATGCAGCACCTTCATAACTATTGTGCAAAGCGTTGGTTCCGCCAAGGCTCACTTTGATAGCTGCCACCAGGTTGCATGACCTTGATGGTTCATCCTGTGAGATAAATATAAACCAAATTTCCTTTCTTTGTGCTAGATTCAAATAGCTAAAGGAGATGTGCGGGGCAGGATTTTTTTCGACAGAGGATAGTGGATGCCTGGAACATAAATAAGATTCCTGTGATTGCCAGATTTGATAAGCAAATATGCTTGTGATTCTTTCCTACTTGTTTGATATTCCTCAATGGCTCAATCTGTATTATTTCATCTTCTTAATCCTGTCACACACTTTTTCTTTTTGACCAAGTTCACAATCTCCTTGGTCACCCAAAGTTCTCTTGCCTTGCCATCCTGATCCCTCCTCCTTACTGGAACATGCCGGTCCACAACTTTGATCAATTGGCCTTTTAAACTATTCCCACATGTCACATGCAGAATTTCCCAACAACAATCGCTCCTTATTTATTCTCCCTAGCTCCTGCCTAATAACGTACTTGGCCTTACTTCAATATAGTACCTTCCCCTGAGGTCCAGACTTTTCCCTATTCAAAACAACCTTAAAATTAATGGAGCTGTGATTGCTGTCCCTAATAAGCTCTTCCACTGAAACTCCAGTCACCAGTGGGATTGTAGACCAACGCGATGGGCAAGTGATGGCATCTTGTGATCTCGATCATTCAAGCAACAATGGAATGTGGGAAGGAACCAGGGCATCCGGAGGAAACCCCGGTACTCGTAGTGAGAAGGTAGACACAAAAATCTGGAGTAACTCAGCGGGACAGGCAGCATCTCTGGAGAGAGGGAATGGGTGACGTTTTGGGTCGAGACCCTTCTTCAGACTCGTGCATTACTCCATGCAGACAGCAGCAGAGGTGAAGGCTGAACTCAGGTCTCTGTAGTAGAGAGGCTGCAGTTCCACCAGCTGCCCTACTCTGCTTAATAATTGGATGGTCTGTTTAAATAATGGTTGAGGAATAAATATCGGTCAGGATTCCAGGCAGAACTTCCCATTGAAACCGTGCCATGGGATTTTTCAAGATGATTCACACGCAATGTCTTGCCCAAAAGGCTGCAACTCAGGCACTCCACTGGTGACTCAGCACGGCATTGGTGACTCAGTCCAAACTTCGTGCTCAAGAGCCTTGGATTCTCAACCTTTGGACTCCGAGTTGAGGGAGATGTGTGGGCCCATTATGTTTAATTCCTTTTTAACGAGCATGTGGGTTTGGGATTGTTTGCTTTAAACAGTCACCATTATTTCCATTACATCTGATGAAAGAATGGGTCAGGGATGACCATGGGGACTGTGGGGTGTTTGTGGTGGGAAGATTCAGACTACAGTGAGGGGTGGGGCTGACTAGAAACTGAAAATCAGCAGAACTGGGGAAAGTCAGCGTGTAACTACTTTAGTTTTCAATTTTGGTACTTTTTATTTGTAATTTTTCACATCCTGATGGTACTTTCTGTATTTGTTTCAATGACGATTGATGCTTGATACCTTCTTAATTCAGGTTTTCTGCCACAGTTACTGAACTTTTGCCCCATTAGTTATGGACGCAGCCCAGTACATCGGCCTCTACCCTCTCCCCCCCAGCCCACACGTTGAATCCATTTGTACGTCAAATGGTCTTGAGAACACAGCAATATAATCAACCACTCACACACTGGGCATGCTTGCTTCACCCTCTCCAGTCAAGCAGATAGTACGAAAGATTAAAAGCACATGCCACCAGGTTCAAGAACAGCTTTGTGCTGCTATCATACTCGTGAACGGACTTCTCATATACTAACAACGTTCGAATCTTCCAATCTACCTGATCGCGGCTTTTGCACTTATATTTTCCTGCAGCTGCAGCACTATGTTCTGCATTCTGTTTATTTTCTATTTTACACTGCCTGGTGCCCTCATGATGTACCCATGATATGGTATGATTTGCCAAGATAGCACGCAAAACAAAGCTTTTCTCTGTATCTCAGTTCACGTACAAATAATAAACCAAATCCTGTGCTGTTTGAGGAATTTTGCCAAGTCCTTATATAAAAAATATTTCAAAAATATTTAATTCGATGTGCGACTCTTGAAAGGCACTGATGAAGCAACTTCAAGCCTTTGGCTTCATGGTTTCTCGGTGGTGGGGACTCAATCTGGGGCTCAGCAACTCACTGGGTAGTCTGGGTGCATGCTTGCCCCTGGATGTCCCTGCTGGAAGATGCTTTTGAGAAGTGATTAAACTGTTGGGAATGAACAAGCCCATTTATAGAAATATGGAAAGTTGTCAAAAGATGACACAAAGAAGTAGTTGACCAGATGACTGGTTAGCTCCTGGAATGTGTTGCCTATTAGGGTGGTGGCGGAAGATACACGCAGTGGAGTCGCTGCTTGCAATGGAGAATAAGGGTCTGTGTTTCAAAGAGAGAACAATTGTGAAGTAAAGGCGGTAGAGTTGCTGCTTTACAGCGCTAGTGACCTGGGTTCGATCCTGTCCACGGGCGCTGTCTGTATGGAGTTTGTACATTATACCTGTGACCGCATGGGTTTTCTCTGGGTGCTCCGGTTTCCTCCCACACTACAAAGACGTGCAGATGTTTTGTAGGTTAATTGTAAATTGTCCCGAGTGTGTACTGTACAGGGTGATTGACGTGGATTCAATGGGCCGGAGGCCTTGTATCTGTGCTGTATCTCTAAAGCTGAAAGTCTAAAGAATGGGCAGAGAAATGCCATTGGCTGCATTGCTGTTGCAAAGGGCCAGTATGGATTGGAAGGGCAGAGAGGTCACCTCTGGAGAGTTAGTATTCTATGACTGTGAAATAGCCATTTTAACCATTGTCATGTGAAATGTGAGATCCACAGGAATTGTTGTGAATACCATACATTTATTGGAATTCAAAATAATGCAGATGTTGAAATCTGAAATGAAAACAGAACTGGACATACTCAACTGGTCGGGTAGCAGAGGAAGGGTCACCTACCTGACAAAGTTTAGAGTCATGGAAGCATGCCCTTCGGCCTATGTCCACTACGACCAACATGTCCTGCACTACACTAGTCCCACATGCCTGCGTTTGGCCCATATCCCTCTAAACCTGTTTTATCCATGTGACAATTTTGTTTGTTTTATTCTCACGGATGCTGCTAGACCTGTTGAGTGTTTCAAACATTTCCCTGTGCCAAAAGTGAAAAATGGTTTATGTCTGCACATAAACTATGTTAGTTTACTGAGGGCTCTAATGCTGGATATAACCGGCTGGTGCTGGGCAGAAACCAGCTTCAGATCATTGTGTCTGCTTTGTGTTGTTTGAAGAGAAGAGATAATCTATGAAAACATTCACTGCTATTAATCTGATGGTAGGAAATGGCCAAGCACATTTGGGCAACGTTCAGTTATAATCTTTGCAAGGCAATCATTTATTTGGGCACATTTACAAAGTCTTGTCACATCCATCTGAAGCCAAACTAAAATTAGACTTTCCATCTTTAGTTCAATATTACACTGTACAGAACTTCTCAAGTTTCATTTGTTTGGGCAGTGGAAATTTGGGGAGTGGAAATCTCACCTACCAGTAAGCTGGGCATGGTGGGTTAAATCAGGGCTGCCACTCTCACGCATTGAGCATGAGAATCATGCAATTGGCCAAAATCTCACGCTCTCACGCTGATCCCAATTTTCTCACACTTTGTCGTGAGAAATTCTGTGATTAACGAAAATTTCAAAACTCATATCAAGTGCATGGGCAGCGGGTGTTGGAGAGCCGGGGCTGAGTGAGGGATGGAAGCAGTAGCAGCGGCGGGGACATATGCGGAAGGAGAGCCAGAGCTGACGAGTGTTTGCCGGGCTCGCGAGTTGCTTGCTGCAGCTCTGGCTCGGGGCCGCCAGAGGCTTGCACTCCGGCCATGGAGCAGCTTCAGTTCAAGCCTCGGGGCCGTTGGAAGCGGCCGTTGCGCCGCTGCCATGAGAGTCTCTGAGCCAAATTCGCCCAGGTGACCGGCATGGATCAGGCTGCGGCTCGGTGCATCCTGGAGGACAACCAGTGGCTGCTGGAAGTAAGTACCAAGCACTGGGTAGAAATGGTGGAAGATAGTGGCCTTCAAATGGGGGTGGTTGGAGAAAGCATCCTGCTTGCCTGATAGATTTTCACATACTGCAGGACAAATGTTCCCGATGTTGGGGGAGTTCAGAACCAGGGGTCACAGTTTAAGAATAAAGGGTAGGCCAGGTAGGACTGAGATGAGGACACACTTTCTTCATGCAGAGAGTTGTGAATCTGTGTAATTCTCTGCCACAGAAGGCAGTGCAGGCCAATTCACTGAATGTTTTCAAGAGAGAGTTACATTTAGCTCTTGGGGCTAGCGAAATCAAGGGATATGAAAAAACAGGAAAGAGGTACTAATTTTAGATGAGCAGCCATGATCATATTGAATGGCAGTGCTGGCTCGAAGGGCCGAATGGCCTATTCCTGCACCTATTTTCTATGTTTCTATGCTTGAGTATATGGCAATAAAGCTCGACCACTTGATTTTGAAGCATTCATGCATGGTGGAGGCATAATGTAGTCATCGAGTGATACAGTGTGAAGTCCAGGCACACTACATCCACTGGCTCTCCCTTGTCCATTTTCCTAGTTACACCCTCAAAAAATTCCAGAAGATTAGTCAAGCATGATTTCCCCTTCGTAAATCCATTTTGACTCAGACCGATCCTGTTACTGCTATCCAAATGTGCTGTTATTTCATCTTATATAATTGACTCCAGCATCTTCCCCACCACCACCGATGTCAGGCTAACTGGTCTATAATTCCCTGATTGCGTTTTCACACTTCTGCACTTTTTGCTTGATGAGAGAGGGAAGAAGAGGGAGTGACTAGAGTGCGACTCATCCTTGATTATACTGGTGGCCTTGTCGAGGCAGCGTGAATCAACGGAAGGGAGGTTGGGTTGTGTGATGGAGTGGGTTGCGTCCACAATTCTCTGCAATTTCTTGCAGTCTTGGATGGAGCTGTTCCCAAACCGTCCTGTGATGCATCCCAATAAAGTGCCACTTCTCCTGTACACCCCTGAGACCTAATGTGAACTCACACTTTATCTCATGCCCTCTGGACCTTGTTTTTTTTCTCCCTTTCGTTGGCAAGGACATTATATCAGTGTGGCGCACACTGCGGTCATTTTGTGTGAAGGTACAAGAGCAAAGATAATGATTCTGAGCAAACCTCTCACATGCAACAGGATGAATGAGACCAGCCAGCCCATTGTGCAGCCAAGTTCGTAAAGAGACATTATCCAAGATTCTTATTTTTTCCTTTTGGGAGATAATTTCATCTTTGGGACTTGAAATGTGGACAAAAAATAAAGAATTTCCCGTTGCAGAGGCCTGATGCAATTTCCTTTGCACTTTGAAGCACAGATTGTATTGTGTAGGAACATGGCCTTCCACATCTCCCGAGACTAAATAGTCTTTCCGTGGGGACAAGCTGTCAGCCGTTCCTTCCGCTCCCAAATACTCTCTCTCTCTATTCAACTGGTGTTCCATTAACAGCTGAGACACTGGGACATAATGCTGTTGTGCAACCCATATCTGAACTTGTTAACTTCCTGCTTTGTCTCATTTACTTTAACATCAGAATGTGAAGACCTCCACTTTGTTTTGAACGCGTGAAAAACTATCATCTGAAAAGCCTACTTATGAATTGTCGAGTGCATGAAATTGTCAGCAGCAGTTTTGACGCTGGTGTGTCTGAACACAAGTGTGATGAATGCTTGGTTTGTGCTGAGTGTCGTGAAGAGGAATGATATGGAGGGGTAACCATAAAAAAAGGGTCACATTCACTCACACACACTTCTCATGCTGTAGAGTGTCACATGCTGTTGAACTCTGGAATCCTTCTGGACCTGGGTTGCAAGTTCATTAGTCCAACAGAGGGTAAAGAGGGTATCTAATTGTTGCTGTCCCAGAAATGAGAGTGCCCAACATCCAGTGAGAAGAGTGGAGTGCATTGAATTCCACGCATCTTTAGACTTTAGAGATACAGTACAGAAGCATGCCCTTCAGCCCACCGAGCCCATGCCGACAAGCAATCCACCGTACACTAGTGCTATTGAATTGAAGCTGATTAACCTACAAACCTGTACATCTTTGGAGTGTGGGAGGAAACCGGAGCGCCCGGAGAAATCCCAATGCAGTCACAGGGAGAACGTACAAACTCTGTGCAGACAGCACCCGTAGTCTGGATCAAACCCGGGTCTCTGGTACTGTAAAGGGCCTGTCCCACTTAGGCTATTTTGAAGGCGACTGCAGGTGACTAGGCGGTCGCCAGGGTGTCGCCTGTATGGTTGTGAGTAGTCTCCTCACTCGCCCAAAGACGTAGCATTTTTCTGGTCGCCGCTGGATTTTCAACATGTCCAAAATTTTTGGCGACAGTGGGTTGACGCCAATGAGCGTAGCTTGACTTTCTCCTGTCATAGGTTGTCGCCAGGTGACATAGGTTGTCGCCAGGTGACATAGGTTGTCGCCTGTGCTGACTTTGGTGAATTCCATTGGCGACTACATACTTCAACCTACGTCAACCAGCAACAGGTACCAGTAACTGAATTGTCTTGAGTTGTCGCCGAAAGGGTTGTAGGTGGACTTCGGTTGTTGTAGGTAGTCGCCTGTGTGGTCATAGATTGTCGTAGGTGGACGTCCCAAGGGGTCACCAGTTATCGGTAGCTTGACGTCGACTAGGTTGTAGGTTGTTGTAGCTTGTCGTAGGGGGACATTGTCGTAGGGGGGGTCCAGGCGTCGGTTTTTCGGCGACCTGCTACAGGTCTTTAAGGCTACTGCTGCGTCACTGTACCACCTTGAAAACAGAATAGTGCTGCAGGGATTGTAATTTAAAAAAAGAGATTACGTGCATTGATGTATCTTGATGATCAGCTGATGCATCTTATTTTAAAATATGAATTTAATCGAAGCCTGTGGTTTGGCATTTCAATGTTTGCAGAGTGTTACGGTGAAACATTCCTGACAGCCCACATCTGAAGCAGTTGGCGTTTTGATTCCTGATTTGCACCATATGTTCCATCTTCGTTGAATCAAGCTCATTACTGGAAGGAAGTTAATTCGAGATCAATTTATTTTCTCTTTCCAGTTACATTTTAAACGCGGGTTGAAGTATTTTTACTGAAACATTCTTGCAAAGTTTGTTTCAGTAGAACAGTGCAGCATAGGAGCGGGCCCTTCTGCACGCAATGCTTGTGCCAAAGATAATGGCAAGTTAAACTGATCTCATCTGTCTACATGGCCCATATCCCTCCATTCCCCGCATGTCCATGTGCCTATCTAACAACGACCTAAACGCCACTATCTGTCTCTCTCCCCCACTACCCCAGCAATGCATCCAGGTCCCCCACACATTGTGTTTAAACAAAACGTGCCCCACACATCGCCATTAAACTTTCCCCCCTCTCACCTTCTAGCTATGCTCTCTATTGTTAGATGTTTCCACCCTATGAAAAAGGTTCTGACTGTCTACCCTATCTATGCCAGTTCTTTTTCCCCCAAGATGTGAACTAGATCAATCCTCATTTTCTCTGCCAACATTGTACCACATGAGAGTTCAAACTGTTGTCTATCTGGGCTTAGGGCTAGAATTATGGCATTTTTTTTTTTGATTCAATTTATTGTCATTGCACTTTTCAGTGCAACGAAATGGTTTAGCCTGCAGTCATAACATAGAATAAATAACAAACACTCAACACAATTTAAAGTCCCAAAGTCATTGTCTCTTCCCTCCTTGCTCTCCCTCTCCCTCTGCGCTGAGGCAATCCAAGCCTCCGATGTTGTGACCCCGCCGGGTGATGGTAAGTCAGTCCCGCGGCTGAATCCGTGCTCCGCAAACGGGCCGGTTCAAACTCCGCGGCCCGGGGCGGTCGAAGCTGTCGAAGCTGCCGCCCTCCAGTCCAGCGGACGCAGCTGTAGATGCGGGAGCTCCGGAAAACAGAACTCGAGCTCCCGATGATGTCGTCCACTGGCCCGCGGCCGAGCCTCCGAGGCTCCAAAGTCGGGTCGGAAGTTGGGTCGCACCGCAACCACAGCCCCGAAGTCGACCAGCCTCGTTGGTAAGTCCTGGCTCTGCCTCCGCAGCCTCGAGGTCGGTCGCAGTTGGAGGCCGCCAGCTCCGCGATAGGCCTCAGCGCAGACGGACACGGAGACGGGGGATACGGCAGGAAAGGTCGCATCCCCCCCGAAGGAAGAGTCATAAAACATGTTACACCCCCCCCCCCCCCCCCCCCACACACATACATAACTAAATAAACCGAAATAAACTAAAAACGGGACAAGAGAAAACAAAAAACAGAAAAGACAAACGGACTGCAGGCGAGCCGCAGCTGCAAGGCAGCGCCGCCACTTCCGGAAGCATGTCTTATTATTTATTGTTTCCGCTGCATTCGTCGAATAAATGCTCCTTCCACTTGACAATTGCAATCAGGAGAATGCTATCGACTCAGATCGTAAAATATTTTTTGAAGTTTGGACACCATTCCCATGAGAGAAATGTTTAGTTTATTGTCAAGTGGACTGAAGTAATAATAATAATAATAATAAATTTTATTTAATGGGCGCCTTTCAGACATCTCAAGGACACCTTACATAGTAATCGGAATAAAAACATATAATCGGAATAGAACAGGTAAAAAAGACATCACAGAGACACAAATTAAAAACAGAATTCAATCCAAAAACAGAAAATCAAAAAGACAGTGTGAAGAGAGAGCAGCGGCAGCCAAAGCGCGCCAGCGTCCACTCTCTCTTCACGGCAGCCATCTTGGACACAGACCTACAGGACTACAATTACACAAAAAACATCATCCCCCCACAGTGGATAGCACTGTGGAGGAAGGCACAATGTCCAGTCCCCACCCCATGTTCACCCCAAAGTCAGGCCTATTGAGTGAAAACCCTTTGTCGTGTTCTTACTTGTCACCAGAAAGACAATGCATGATTACACTCGAGCCATCCACAATGTTCAGATACATGATAACGTGAATAATCTTTAGTGAAAGCTAAAGTCTGATCAAAGATAGTCCGAGGGTCTTCAACGAGGTAAATTGTAGCTCAGGACCGCTCTTTAGTTGTTGGTAGGATGGTTCAATTGCCTGACAACAGCTGGGAAGAAACAGTCCCTGAATCTGGAGATGTGCGTTCTCATACTTCTATACCTTTTTCCCAATGGGAGAGGGGAGAAGAGGCATTCAAGGTCCCACAAACATAAGAACATAAGAAAATAGAAGCAGTAGGCTGCATCAGGCTTACATGCCTGTCTCACAATTTAACATGGTTGTAGCTAGGCTAGGTCGGCCCCAACTCTTGTTTAGTGCCAGTTCCCCATCACCCTTAAATCATTGATATTCCATATTCATTCACCTCTAACAAATATATAATGGTCTAATCTCCACCACCCACAGGGGCAGAGAATGCTAGAGATTCACTAAGCAATTTCTGTACCCCACAGTTTGCACAACAGTGTAATAATAACCATGTTTGTTTTCCGCTGATTGTCAGTAGAAGTAGAAATATTGTCCTGGACACCAAGAAAGATGTTATAAATCCTCAGTAAGCGAGAGAAATGCAGTCAAACTTCCAGGCTGCTGACCCAGGAAGGACAGTAATAGTGCTGAGAGCATTTACCTCCACAACAGAGAGCACCCAGGGCCTTGTTATAGTCACAGAGAGAGTCCTGGAGAGACACAGTCCAAATGTAGAAACAAGGAACTGCAGATGCTGTTTTATGCAGAAGGACATAATGTGCTGGAGTATCTCAGCGTGACAGGCAGCTTTGGGGGAGAATGTGGAATGGTGATGTATCTGAGAAGGATCCCGACCCGAACGTTACCTATCCATGTTCTCCAGAGATGCCGCATGACCCACTGAGTTACTCCGGCACTTTGTGTCCTTTTCAGCATGGAAACAGGCTCTGTGAATCACTGTGTCCACGCCTTCCTTCAACTAATACTATCTAGATTTGACAGTGATTCTGACAAACAATGTTTGTGGGAACCACTTGCAAAGCCAAAGGAAATGTGACCCATTTTTTGGCTTAACTCTTATTGTGTGATGTGTAATGCCACTTCCCATGTGCTCTGGACAATATTCCAACCGATTCTGTGCACAGCTGCTCTGAGCTGGGACTGACTTGGAGAGTCCCATTACCCTGAGCTTGTCTACAGCCTCAGCCAGCCACAGTCGGTGAGTTGGGCCGGCTGGTGGTCATTTCCCCTCTCAGCTGCCTGTTCCTTCACGGCGCAGACTCGTATCTCAGTTGGGAATGTCAGATCTTAATCGCAGTTTGGACTGAAACCTTTGAAAGAGTGGAATGAATAAATACCTCACTCATAAGGCAGCTTCAAAGGAAGGCGTCTGTTTTGCTTTGGAAAAGCAAACGGAAGGACAATCATGCTGATTCAGTGGCTGTTAAAACAATTAGAAGCATTGTGTTTGTGGAAATGTGTTAAAAGTCTGCCCGCTACTTGTATCGCCTGCATTAGTTTTCATTTTTTGCAGAATGGAAATCAGTGGTTCAGAATTAGCTTGCTCCAGCCGAACCTTGTCCTTTAGGGACAATGTCGCTTGGCACCGCCCTTGTGAAAGCGGACACAAGGCAGGTGGATCCCAGTGAGGATTCTGGCAAAACAAACTTAATGTCAAAACACCAACCTGAACGTGCAGAGTGTTAACAGGGCAAAATGAATCAGTAGGAACGGTAGCCCTCATGGGGATAATGAAGAACTCTGCTCTTTTGTGAGTGTACTCTGGCTCCTTCCTTCCTTCCTCAATCAGTTGCAAGTCACACCCTCTTCAATTTCCCACTGACTGGATTAATCTCTTCCTTTTTAGGTTGTACTTTTTATAATATATACCCTTCCGACATGTCCACACACTGGGGATAATAGTGAGCACAGAGGAGATACCAGACCAGACATGGTTGTAAGTTGGCAGGCTTGGAGCATTGTGTCCCGTTTATTACGCTTCAATCAATTCACTTCACCTCCAGGTACCTTGCTCAAGGCAGTGCACGTTAGATCAGGACAAGCCCTGGGCTCTTTTCTTAATTGAAGTTGTGAAAGGAACCACTCCCGTGTTTCTATTGGCGAATGGAAGGTGTGGCACCAAATACGGTTCTGGATTTAAAACTCGTCACAGGTTCAGAAATCCCGGAAGACACCAGAAATCACTCCCACGATGCAGCTGATTAACAGTGTTATTATTTATTGTTTAATGACAGCCTTTTGTTTCACATCCAACTCTTTTAGTTCACTCAGGCCACGGACAAGCCTCTTTTACCCAGTGAATTCTTTTCCAGAGCTGAGTAAATAAGAAACATAGCAGTTTGGTCCAACCAAGGTTCCGCTATCAACAATGTGGAAATGGTCATGTATGTGTGTGTCTTTGTGTGTGTGTGTGTGTGTGTGTGTCTTTGTATGTGTGTGTGTCTTTGTGTCTGTGTGTGTCTGTGTGTGTCTGTATATATATATGTGTGTGTGTGTGTGTCTTTGTATGTGTGTGTGTGCGTCTTTGTGTGTGTGTGTGTGTGTGTGTGTCTTTGTATGTGTGTGTGTCTTTGTGTCTCTGTGTGCGTGTGTGTGTCTGTATATATATATGTGTGTGTGTGTGTGTCTTTGTATGTGTGTGTGTCTTTGTGTCTCTGTGTGTGTGTGTGTGTGTGTCTGTATATATATGTGTGTGTGTGTGTCTGTGAGTGCGTGTGTGTCTTTGTGTGTGTGTGTGTGTCTTTGTGTGTGTGTGTCTTTGTGTCTGTGTGTGTCTGTGTGTGTGTGTGTGTGTGTCTTTGTGTGTGTGTGTGTGCGTGTGTGTGTGTGTGTGTCTGAGTCTTTGTGTGCCTGTGTCATTGTGTGTGGGTCTTTGGGTGAGTGTCTTTGTCATTGTGTGTGTGTGCATCTTTGTGTGCGTGTGTCTTTGTGTGTGTGTGTGTGTGTGTGTGTGTGTGTGTGTGTGTGTGTATGTCTGTGTGTTTGTGTTTTTGAGGGGTGAATATTGGCGAGCCATATGAGAAGTAGTTCAGTAGCTGAGTAACGGAGTCGCCTCCTGCCGTGCCAATGGCTCTATGCTGCAGACTCTAAATTCCCATTACCCGCATGGGATTGGGGCACGGACCTCCAATAGGTAACAGAAAATGCAGCTACCTTTTAAGGCCATCTCCATCTATCCAATACAATCTCCAAGTAAATACAAATATGTCTGTAATGTTCGGAAAGCATTAACATGCAGTAATAAATATATTAAAATAATTGAATATCTAAAAGGAAATATTAGCTAACAAACTGCGTCAATTGAAATTTATATGCAATAATTGATTTTGAAGTCACAAGATGCGGTTCTGTAAACAAAACCAACCGTCTGTTTTAATAGCACAGAGTTGGGAGCCACTTTATGCAAACGATTTGGAAATTTATCCCAGTATTTGTGCAAAGGGGGTGCTGAATCTGTGGAATTCTTTGCTACAGAAGGCTCTGGAGTCGAAGTCAATGGATATTTTTGAGGCAGAGATAGATAGATTCTTGATTAGTTTGGCTGTGGGGTTATGGGGAGAAGGCACGAGAATGGGGTTAGGATGGAGAGATAGATCAGCGATGATTGAATGGCGGAGTAGACTTGATGGGCCGAATGGCATATTTTTGCTCATATAATTTATGAACTTATGAGCTGACAATGAATGTGAATGCACTATAGGCCCTGCTGTCCCCAACTTATAACTGCCCTGTGGAAGCATTCAATAAATGGTTCCCTCGTTCTGGGATTTGCATTTGAGACTAAGCCAGACAAATGAGAACAAGCCTATGCCTCCTCATGATTTCACATCTGTGTAAACTGAAGTTTCCACAAGGCAGTAAACAGTGGATGAAGGAAGAAGTTCTGACTCAGTGAATGAGATAATCGTACTTTGACTATTTGATGGCTTGCTGCCTGTGAAACAGATAGATTGCATTGTGAATTTTTGGGGGCTAAAGAGCTCACAGAGCAGTGTCCCAATATTTGGTATATGGGTGTCACTAGTGTACGTCTGGGGATTGATAAAACAACAGCGAGAGTTGGCAACACCTGTGCAGAAAGCAAGAAAGGTTTCTGGAGACTTGAGTATGTAGGAAGGAACTGCAGGTGCTGTTTACACCGAAGATAGACACAAAATACTGGAGTAACTCCATGGGACAGGCCGCCTCTCTGGAGAGAAGAAATGGGTGCTATTTTCTGTCGAGACCCAGAAGATCTTCCAGAGATGCCGCCTGTCCCGGCTGAGTTACTCGAGCATTTTGTGCCTATCTTCTGGAGATTGAGGTTACCACTTGCCCAGTCACAGGTTAGGCTGGTGCGATGGTTGACTAGTATGCCCACTGCAGCCTTATTCCTCAAAATTCAGCATCAAACAGGACCTCTCCGTATGAACCAGTTTAAGCTTAAAAGAGCAGACTTCTCCCAGAAAGCATGACAAAATGGTCAGTGAGAGAGTTAAGATTCTCGGATGAAGTACTAGCCATTCTCAGTTGAATTCCCCATTGGTGGCAGCACCAGAAGCACACAACTGCCTCCACAATTCTCAGTGTACGTAAATTCCACGCACTTTGTTTCAACACAATTCCCAGTTGCTTCCAGCTGTTCCACACAGCTGCTATCCGACAGAAAACAACATTCTCCATTTCGAGTAGGAGTGCGCTGTTTCAGTAGCTTGAGCTTCGTCCACTCCGGTTGGGTTCTGGAGAAGGTTTCTTGCCGTTCCCTCAACTCCAAGGCTCACTGAAGAAATTAGGCCTGATGGGTTGGAGGGTGGGTGGCATTGAAGTGAACGGTCAGATGGAGACAATTGCTGTCCTTTCCCTCTGCCGCCCTGGAATGGCTGTGCTTTGATTTCCGGTGATTCTCTGAATAGTCATTAAGAAGGTACACTTCCATAATGTATTACCAGTTTACCCACCACTGAGAATCAACAGCTTAGAAACATCGTTTTAATATCTTTCGGAAAATATATTTTCTAAACTGGCTTACATATTAATAGCTCAGAAGGAAGGCATTTAGCTCATCGGCCCAATACCAAGACAACAATTCCATGTGTTCCCCCCCTTGTGGCACAGCAGTAAATCCTGACTACGAGTGCTGTCTGTACGGAGTTTGTACGTTCTCCCTGTGATGGCGTGGTTTTTCTCCGAGATCTTTGGTTTCCTCCCACACTACAAAGGCATACAGGTTTGTAGGTTAATTGGCTTGGCATATATGCAATTTGTCCCTAGTGTGTGTAGGATAGTGTTAATGTGCGGGGATCGCTGGTCGGTGCAGAATCGTTTGGCAGAAGGGCCTGTTTCTGCACTGATTCTCTACACTAAACTAATAATAGTGAACTGATAGTAACAGAGAGAGAGAGAGATGCAAGGAACTGCAGATGCTAGAATCTTGCATGAAACACAAAGTACTGGAGTGACCTGCCGAGTTACTCCAGGACTGTGAGTTGTAAACTGTTGGTACTTGGCTACTGTGGAATATCTCTGTGATGGCTTTATACTGATTTCTTAAATTACACTGACAGAAACAGCAGTAACCTGAAACGTGTGCAATGATTTTAATGCAAGAGGACTTCCCAGAGATTCAGTGATCACAAAAAAAATGGATAGTCATAGAGCCACCTAGCATGGAAACAGGGCCCTTTGGCTCAATGTAAGCACGCGAGCCAAGATGCTCCACCTACACTAGTCCTACCTGTTCACGTTTGGCCCTTATCCCATCAAACCTTTCCTATCCATGTACCTGTCCAGGGGACAAGAAGTGTTTGAGGAATATGCCATAGGAATTGAAAGATATTGAGAGGTATAGTGCGCAGGAAGAAGATCACAGTTGTCGGTTGTGAACTATAGTCAATGGAGTGGATGATGTTGTGTGAGACTGCTGGTGGATACAGAATTATCGATGAAACCTCGTGAAAATGCTAACTTGTTCCTATTTCTCAGCCCAATCTCTGCTTCAGCGAACCATTTCCATTTAGTAATGAAGCAGCTGGCTTCACCCCACTGAATTTTATTTTTCCCTTCCAAGTTAAGTTTGTACTTTTATGATGGAATTTTCCCAGTTGGAACATGATTCTAAACAGTCTTGCGGGCTGTCCTGTGAATTATCATTCTCAGTCTCAGGGAACGTGGAAGTTAAGGTTTTAGCAGGACATCCTTAACAAAACTTCTAAGGTACCAAGACGGGTTGTTTACTGGATGTATTCATATTTTTGCTAATAGGCTCTTGATATGCAGCGAAAGTTGAGGTTTTGGTCAAAGATCTCAGCCAGCAGGTAAAGGTCTCTCTGGATATTCAGGAGAGAGAGGGGTTTTGTGCATAAATGGGAATAGACAATAGGTGCAGGAGTAGGCCATTTGGCCCTTCGAGCTAGCACCGCCATTCAATGCGATCATGGCTGATCATCCACAGTACCCCATTCTTGCTTTCTTCCACATGTCCCTTGACTCCGCTTTCTTTAAGAGGGAGTTAGATGTGGCCCTTGTGGCTAAAGGGATCAGGGGGTATGGAGAGAAAGCAGGTACAGGATACTGAGTTGGATGATCAGCCACGATCATATTGAATGGCGGTGCAGGCTCGAAGGGCCGAATGGCCTACTCCTGCACCTATTTTCTATGTTTCTATGTTTAAGAGCCCTAGCTAACTCTCTCTTGAAATCTGTCGGAATCTCTCCCCTGCAGCCATCGGCTGATTCTGCCTTAAATTGGTAACCCTTTATTTATTAAACAGCCAAGCCCTGGTTCCAGATTCTCCCCCATGAAGGAACATAATCTCCACATCCCCATATCAAGGTTCCTCCAGGTCGAAGATAGAGGAAACAGGGTGGTTGATGTTTCAGATTGGGACCCTTCCTCAGACTCTCCATGTCCTTCCATGTTGTCTGTGTTTCACTCATTTCTCCACTCACTCTTCGCAGATACCCAGCAGATATAACCCTCACCTGCCCAACCTTTCTTCATAATGCAATCTGCCCACTCCAGGTAGTGGTGTTATAAACCTTCCCTGAACTACCTCCAATGCATTCACATCATAAGGGGACCAATGCTATAATAAGCTCTCATGAATGCTCCTTTAATTAATCGGGCTTTTCCACAAGCAAAGTAAGAAGGGCTGCTGGACCAATTCAACGGTCAGGCAGCATCTGTGGAGGGAAATGGATAGTCGCTATTCTGGGTCGAGACCCTTTACCAGTCCAGGTTAGGGATCTCAACCGAAAAACATCAATGGTCCATTTCCCTCCACAAATGCTGCTTGACCCTTTTGTTCCTCCATCAACTCTTTCATTTGCTGCAGGTTCCAGTATCTGCAGCCTCCTGTGTATCAGGGCCTTTTTCATAAATCTGACTTAAGATGTTTACAAAATTTGCGAGAGGCAACACAAAGGTTTGTACATCTGGGCAGCTGTGCCTGCTGTACACTTCCTGTTGTTGCCTCATTTGCACAGTATGCAACGAGGAGCTACCTTTGGCCAAGACCCAGAAGACTTCATTTCCACTTTTCCATTGCCACTGGAGAGAACAGCTCTGTTTCCCATCTTCATTACGTTTTTTTTAATGCCCAAGCACAAATATGTCCTTTACTTCTTACTGAATCTTGTGGCCGTAATACTGTTCTGAAGAAGGGTCTCGACCCGAAACGTCACCTATGTCTTTTCTCCACAGATGCTGCCAGACCTGCTGAGTTACTCGATATTGTGTCTATATGCTGTTCTTTTCATCCTGTCTCCATCTTGTTAAATTAAACAGGAATTCTTGCATTCTGTGGGGGTTTTTTAAAGGCACATTTTTTCCCTCACGTTTCACCAAGAAACTTTAATATGTGGCATCACCTTTACACTGCACCATTGTATCCAGGTATGCAGAGTCTAAATCACAGCATAGCTGGCTGCAATCTGGGTGTAACGGAACTGATGGGAGTGGCAGCTTGCTAAAGCGTTGTCTATTATGGTAGCTAAATCCACCAAATGTAAACTATCTGCTGAATCTTTGGCCCACAGTCATTCCTGACCCATGCTGATGGAATACTCTTCACTTGACTTGTTGCACTGCACCCACACATGAGATTCCACACATGGGATAAAGCAGTCATCTTGATCCACAGTGCATTGACAATCTCAATATCCACTGCCATCACTATAGCCACACTGTCTGTAGTGTGCACAGTGGTAAAGCAACTCCCAAATGCTCAAGGGCGGCTCAGTGGTGCAACAGCAGAGCTGCTCCCTCACAGCCCCAGAGACCGGTGTTCGATCCCGACTATGGGCGCTGTCTGTGCGGAGTTTGTACTTTCTCCCTGTGATCATGTGGGTTTTCTCCGGGTGCTCCGGTTTCCTCCCACATTCCAAAGTTGTGCTGGTTAGTAGGTTATTTAGCCTCTGTAAATTGCCCCAAGAGTCTAGGATGCGATGGTGGGATAATGTAGAACTAGTGTACGGGTGATCGATGGTCGGCGTGGACTCGGTTGGCCGAAGGGCCTGCTTCCACGCTGTATCTCCAAACTCTGCACGTTCGACCTTTGTCGCTTCGAAAGGCAAACGACAGCAGGGGTGTGCGGGAAAACCATTACTACCTGTTTTCCCCAAGCCACACAACACGTAGTGAAATGCATCACCTTTTATTCATTGTTGTCACGGCAAAATCCTGGGACTTTCTAATTAGTGGGAGTGCTTTAATTTCATAAACTGCAGTTGTTCAAAAGGTTGCTACCCACCGTCGCCACCTCCACGTCAGGAAATGAAGGATAGGCAGAAACTGTTGTCGGCACCCTTTACCTGAAAAATGAATACATTCAAGATCATGATGCATTAGCCGAGTGACTGGAAAGTAACAGGGCTCAGCATCGATTATATTGCCCATTGAGTATGGATGGGTAGAGTATAAATGTGACTGAAAGCTAATGCTGGATGGAAAAGTGTGCATTCATAAAGTTGCAAACTCATTGGAAAATGTTGGATGTACATACAGGATGAAGGATCTCTTATTTTAACTAGAAAGGAGTGTGCCTGTTGCTTCGTGTAGCTGGAAACTCTGTACAGGACGCAGAGGCAGGCCTGCTACGAAGTATTGTATGGTAATATGACGCGTGCAATTAAGTTCATGTCATAGGAGCAGAATTAGATCATTTGGCCCATTGAGTCTACTCTGCCATTCAATCATGGCTGCTCCATCTTTCCATCTCAACCTCATTCTCCTGCCTTCTCCCCATAACCCTTGACATCCTTTCTAATCAAGAATCGGTCAATCTCTGCCTTAAAAATACCCAACGATTTGGTCTCCACAGCTGTCTGTGGCATGAATTCCACAGATTCATCACCCTCTGCCTAAAGAAATTCCCCCATCTCCTTTCTAAAGGTATGCCATTTTGTTCTGAGGCTATGGGTGGGAGAGTCTAGGTCCTCTGGTCCCAGACTCTCCCACTAGTGGAAACATCCTTTCCACATTCACTCTATTCAGGCCTTGCACTATTCGGTAAGTTGCAATAAGGTGCCCTCTCATCTTCCTAAACTCAAGTGAGTACAGGCCCATTGCCATCAAAAGCTCATCATACGTTAACCCAATCATCCCTGGGATCATTCCCGTAAACCTCCTCTGGAATCTTTCCAGTGCCAGCACATCCTTCCTCAGATATGGTGCCCAAAGCTGCTCACAATACTCTTAATGCAGTCTGATCAGTGCCTAATGGTGCATGGTGGCCAAATGGTTCATTCAGAGTTATGCAGATTAATTGAATAAAACCAATTGTTCTAGAAACTGACTATAACCTATTTTGTGTCTCCATGTACCACATATTGCCCCAGTTTGGACCATGGAATTCATGCTCACACACACACACAAACACAGAGATTCAGTGCAAGTTGATGACCAGCATAGAAGGATAAGAATAAGAGAAACAAGGTGTTTGAGCCCATTGACAAGTATGTCAGGAAGGCAGCCTTATTTTAACTCGTGCAATTTATTTATGTCCACAGCAAGCACAAGGAGAATGGGATGAAAAGTGCAAGAGAATTAAGAACAGATTATCCTCAAGCAGAAATGCTCATGAGGGTGGAGGAGGAGGGAGGGCTAGAGGGGGAGTGGGGGGAGAGAGAGGGGGGGAAGGGGGGAGAGGAGGGGGAGTGGGGAGAAGGGGGGGGGGAGAGGAGTCCTCAGAAATCCACGCAGTCATAGGGAGAATGTGTAAGCTTTACACAGACAGGACTGGGGATCAGGATTGAACCCAGTTACTGGAGCTGTAGGACAGCAGCACTACCAGCTGCGCTACTGAGTTTCAGCAACTCCCCATTTTCCTTTGTGTTTCTGTATTGCTTGGGTTCAAAGTATGGATCGTGTACATGGACATTGCCTTTGTGTGTTGCACGTGTGCCATGGAACAGCTTGTTTGCTGACCTCGTTGGTGGAAAAAGGAGTGAAAATTAGGCCTCGCAATTGGAAGTCAGTCCTTTTGACCATTTACTTTTTCTACTAAATTCTTGTGAGTTTACTTTTATCCCTATTCTGTATAATCTGTACAGAATTTTTGTACTAAAATAACTTTGTTTACTTCAGAAAAAGCATTGGAATTAAAATGATGTCCCTGCCTCCAGTATATGCTCCAACCCTCTCTAGATGCCTGAAGTAACCGCATATTATTTGCTGCCCTGAGAATTTGAATGATCAAAATATCCCTCGAGACTGAATCGGTCGGGATAAGCTATGGATTTGGCTCTTCCCCTGCATGACTAATAGATTCAGATTGAACGATTACGATGGGTATTAATTTTTTCTGCCCGTGGGGCTGGTGTGACTCGCAGATGTAAAGCAAGCAGAGATCACCGTGGCGATGGGCGAGCATGTCGCAAAGGGTCTCACGGAACATAGTTTATACGTACACCTGTATCAAATATGATGTAGTGCTTAATTTTTTCCATGTTCTCTGGTTGTTTTGTATTTGTTTTTTAGTCTGCTTTGTGGATGGCGAAGGCAGTAGAAATTAGACCGAGATATGAGGCGCGGTGGCACAGCGGTTCAGTTGCTGCCTTACAGCGTCAGAGACCCGGGTTCGATCCTGACATGCGGGTGCTGTCTGTACGGAGTTTGGTCATTCTCCCCGTGACCTGCGTGGGTTTTCTCCGGGAGCTCCGGTTTCCTCCCACACTCCAAAGACCTACATGTTTGTAGGCAAAATGGCTTAGTAAAATTGTAAATTGTCCCAAGTGTGTGTGGGATAGTGTTAGTGTGCGGGGATCGCTGGTCGGCGTAGACTCAGTGGGCTAAAGAGCCTCTTTCCGCACTGTACCTCTAAAATAAACAAAATATGAAGGTGATGTGTCCCGAGCGGCCATGGTCAATTGGGAGTGATTGTGTGCTCCTTAAATCATTGTATCTTTCTGCACAGAGAAATACTATGTCTCCTCCATGCTCTTGGGCAGCAGTAGCAAACTATAGCACATATCAACAGGACGCTGCCAGGGAGTTCCAGTGCACCTCTCTGTCACTCTCAGAAAGCACCTGGGAGGTCCAGAAGTGTGCGAGAAGCTGTTTTTTTTCCCCTTCACTGATCAGATCGACCAGTTCATGCATCTTTCCACGTATGCAGTCAGCTACTAATCACAGTCAATTCTGTTTGTAAAAATTGAGATAGTCAGTAAATGAGAGGCCAAACTTTAAAGTTTAAGAACACTGAATTCTCTGATATTTTATTTAAGCAACTTTCTGAAGAAGGGTCTCGACCCGATAGATCACCTATTCCTTTTCTCCAGAGACGCTTCATTTAGTTTATTGTCACGTGTACCGAGGTACTGTGAAAAACGTTTGTTGTGCGTAAACCAGTCAGTGGAAAGGCAACACATGATTACAATCGAGTGAAAATGCGACCTGACTGACTGAGTTACTCCAGCATTTTGTGTCAGTCTTTGAATTAATAATGCAACCAGACAACTAAGTAACAGCTTTTATTCACCATTGTTTGTTCTGTGAAGGACAGTATATTTTGTGAAGCATGCAGGAATCTCTTTGACTTTCCACTACAAACCAATTTCAGTTTACTACTGCAATGTTTGCCAGGTGCCTGGCAGAGATTGATTCTATCTGAACTTGTCACCAGCCCAGTGATACTGCACAGATTTGTACTACTGTCTGAAGAAGGGTCTCACCCTGAAACGTCACCCATTCCTTCTCTCCGGAGATGCTGCCTTTCCCCCCTGAGTTACTCCAGCATTTTGTGGCTATCTTCAGTGTAAACCAGCATCTGCAGTTCCTTCCTACACATTTGTACTGCTGCTCACTGGATCTTGCCATGTGGATCAGTCATCACTCCCTCCCGCACTTCTCCCTGGAGTGATGGAAATTGTAATTTGATGCTGTTGAGAATTCTCCCGTTTCCAATCTGTTACCCATGTCTGAGGTTATGCATTTTTTCCGGTTACGTGTTAGTGTGGGAGCAGTCTCGCGTTGGAAGCTGTAACGTTCTAGAATCTACTGTGTGCTTTTATTTCCACTTTAGTGTAGCCAGAGTTACGGAAATAAAAAAATCACTTCATATTGTGAACATTTTCATTGGTAGTTAGGTTTTATGGTTGTGCAACTGGCTACAGTGGTTCAAGCATGTTTGAAATTATGTTGGTGAAATTAAGCTCAGAATTATTCATTTTATTTATCCCCTTGTTACCCATAACAATGGTGAGTCACTCTTAGTGGCCCATTTAATGTCTTAGCTTTGTAAATTGCATTTTATTCGAGTGGAAACTTATGAACAAACTTGCATGAATGTGGTTTACATTTTTTTTTTCATTCTGCTGTTTCGCATCAGTGACTGTGTTTTAAAAGTACTATCGCATGCCATGTTCAGTTTAGTTTAGAGATACAGCACGGAGGCAGGCCCTTCGGCCCACTGGTCGGCACCGACCAGCGATCCCCGCATATTAACACTATCCTACACCCACTGTCACAACATTTGGACAGGTACGCGGATAGGATTGGTTTAGAGGGTTAATTAGACTCTGTAAATTGCCCCAAGCATGAAGGGACTGAATGTGGAGGTGGGATAGCGTAGAGCAGGTGCGAATGGGTGATCGATGGTTGATGTGGACTCTTTGGGCCCATTACCAGGCTGGATAATTTTTCTAATTGGGTAATTATTACAGCACCCATACGTCATTCCTGGGCCGTAAACTTCATTTACATGTTCTGACTTTGTTGTACCAGGGGACAAATGAGTGTGCACCACAAACCAGTTCTTAAAAGGAATCCAGAAAATTGATATTGGGAGGCCCTAGTTTTGGTTCTGTGAGTGTGACATAATTTTATTTTCATTTGCACTTCAAACATTCTCTTACCACAGGAGGAAGGCAGTAACTAAGCTAATTTGCAGTGCATATTTCTTGTCGGGTGTAGGTGGCTTATGTATAATAACCGGTGCATTAAAAGTGTAGGAAGAAAGAGGAGGAGAACTTCTGCAAAGTATACACCTCACCCTTCCATATCTCTACGTCTCCCTCTCCCTTGACTCTCAATCTGAAGAAGGGTCTCGACCCGAAACGTCACCCATTTCTTCTATCAGGAGATGCTGCCTGTTCCATTGAGTTACTCCAGTTACTCCAGCATTCTGTGTCTATCTTCAGTGAATTAAAAACTGCTTATTGCTGAAAGAGATGTTCCCCAAGGAGCAAACGTGGACATGGGGGGAGGGGAGGGAGTTGTGGGGGGGGGGGGGGGGGGAGTAGGGGGGGGGGGCGAGGGGGGAATTGGTTCTCTGAGCGTTGTGGTTTGTCAACGAATGTCAGAGTTAGGCTACCTTGTTCCACGGGTGCTTTGTCTGTGCATAATAAAGGGTTTAGGGCTGTGATTTTTCAAGCAGGCCAATTTGGCAAAAAAAACAGAAACATATGGGGAATTAAAATGGCATTGAGGGGAAGGAGTTAAGTAAATGGAAGTGAAATGAGTTGATTGTTTAAGTAATTCTACTGTTATCATGCAACAGATATATTTAGATGTAATTACTGTTTCTCCCTCATCCATTCTCTCTGCCCCACAACACACTCCCTTCGTATGCTCCTCCTTGCTCCTCTTTTCCTGCGTTCTGATCTGCTTTTACCATTCCACAGACTCATCCTGTTAGAACATGCACCCTTCACAGTCTGGGCAAAACTGTTAATACTACTGCCAACTTCTAGTGTCTGTCTCCTGATCTTAGCCATGCCAGCCCTTTGCCTCCCCTCTCGCAACCATGATCCTGGGTTTGATCCTGACTACGGGTGCTGTCTGTACGGAGTTTGTACGTTCTCCCTGGGACCTGCGTGGTTTTGTCCCAGGTGTTCAAGTTTCCTCCCACATTCCAAAGACATACAGGTTTGTAGGTTAATTGTAAATAGTCTCTAGGGTGTAGGACGGTGCTATGTACGGGGTGATCGCTGGTCGGCACGGACTCGGTGTTTCCACGCTGTTTCTTTAAACTAAAATAAAAAATCGAAATCAGCCAGATTCGCAGAATAAAATTCTGCTCCCTCATTTATTCATGCCGTAAGTGTTAGATTAGATAGATTATTCCTTTAATAATCCTTTTCAGGAAATTACAGTGCCACGACAGCTTCAAGACAAACATAACACCACGCTTTCATACATAACAAGTTAAAATACGTTAAAATACAAGTTAAAATACAATTAATTTAAAAAAAGTGCAGTTATTTATGCTCATTATAAAGTCTTATAGCAGCTGGTAAACAGGACTTCCTGTATCTCTCCGTTTTGCACATTGGTGCAATCAGCCTCTGGCTGAAGATGCTGCTCTTGATCACCTTCAGGGCATGGAGTGGGTGAGTGGGGTTTGTCATTATGGAACCTAGTTTATTTAGAGTTCTGGCCTCTGCCACCTGCTGGACCGTTCGTTGCTCAGCCCCGACCACTGAGCCGGCCTTCCTGATTAGTTTGTCCAATCTGTTTTTATCCGCTATACGGGCGCCATCTCCCCAACAGGCCACAGCAAAGAACAGAGCACTGGCCACCACTGAATGGTAGACACTGCACAGTAGGGGTTGGCAGATATTAAAAGACCTCAGCCTCCTTAAAAAATACAGTCGGCTTTGTCCCCTCCTGTACACCGCCTCCATATGACACTTCCAGTTCAGCTCACTGTCAAGCTGCACCCCAAGGTACCTGTGATTAGCAACCACCTCCACCTCAGTGCCCTTAATGGTGATCGGCGTTGCTTGAGTCCTCCTCCTCCCCCTCCTAAAGTCCACCACTATCTCCTTTGTTTTTTTGGTGTTGAGATGGAGATTATTGTGTGCGCTCCACTCCACAAAGTTACTTATAATGTCTCTGTATTCCTCCTCATTGCCCCCTTTAATGAGGCCGACAACAGCTGTATCATCCGAAAACTTCTGCAAAAAGCAGCTGTTGGTGTTCCATTGGAGATCCGCTGTGTAGATGGTAAACAGGAACGGAGCCAGCACAGTTCCTTGTGGAGCCCCTGTGCTGCTCAAGATGGTGCCCGAGACACTGTTCTGTAGGCGCACGTACTGTGGTCTGAGGGAAAGGTAATCCAAACACCACAGTACCAGTGATGGATCCACTTTCATCTTCTCCATCTTCTCCCCTAGCAGTCGGGGCTGAATAGTGTTGAAGGCGCTTGAAAAGTCAAAAAAAGTAATCCTTACAGATGCATCAGCAGTGTCCAAATGTGTGTACACCCTCTGCAGCATGTAAATGAGGGCATCATCGACACTGATGTTAGGCTGATATGCAAACTGCAAAGGATCCATGTGATTTGACACACTAGTCCTGATGTAGGAAAGGACAAGTCTCTCAAATGTCTTCATTATGTGAGAAGTGAGCGCTACTGGTCTGTAGTCATTGTAGAGAGTGGGATGGGTCTTCAAAGTGGATGGAAAGGAGTGAGAATGTGGGCAAGACCTTGACTCCTCGTGTAATTCTGATCTTCTGTGTCTGTGCAAAGCGTGGATGTGTCTACTACAACTGCAAGCCCCTCTTGTTCTGCACTCTCCCCACGACAGGAATAACCTCCCTCGCCCTTGATCCTCGTGTTTTCATCCCAATTATTCCATGCGCCCATCCTCCAGCTGTTACTGATTTCCATATTTATCTCCCACATCTCGCTACTCACCCTCTGTTCCAAACTTATGGTCCTTTTGGGTCCAAAGTAGTTAAATGAATTCTCCTGCTAATCAGCGCTTGACTTGGTATTAGCATTTGCTCCTAGTGTGCCTAGTCTTGAACATAGCACTACAGGCAATATTTGCAGAAGCCCTGGAGCCAAATTAAATCAGCAGCTTACATGTCAGTGGTTTTCCATCTGTTAATCTTTCATAATTTGTAACATAGTCATAAAGTCATAACAGCACGGAAGCAGGCCCTTCGACCCAAATCGTCTTTGCTGGCCAAGATGCCACATCTAAGCTAGTCCCACTTGCTTGGGTTTGGCCTATTTCACTCTCAACCTTTGCTATCCATGTACTTGGCCAAGTGTCTTTTAAATGTTGTTATTGTAACTGGGTCAAACAACTTCTTCTGGTAGCTCGTTCCATTATACACAGTGGGTGGTAAATATTTGGTGGGTACTTGGCAAGAGGAAGCAGCTGGGGCAGGCACGACCACGACACTCAAGACTCTTGGACAGGTCCACGAACAGGAAAGGACCAGGGGGATATTGTCCAGGCATCGGCATGTGGGATTAATAGTGGGGAATATAATGGAATTCTATGTAAAGTAATTTCCATTCACACGGTCAATGAAAATGAGTCATCCTGATGGTGAATGTTAACATACAGGGAGCTGCTGGTGTTGTCAGCATGGGAAAATAATGCTGCTCCCTGTTGCCTTTCTTAGGCATTCAGTTTGCTGTAGTGAGCCCAGATACAATGCTGTTCAATTGTAAGCAGCGCATGTGAATACTATAGTGTGGGAGATGTGTTAACTACCTGAACCTGGTTGGTTGATATTATAATACTAAAAACAGATATACTTTATAGTATTCTGTACATAGTAATATAAGAAAGACACAAAAAGCTGGAGTAACTCAGCGGGATGGGCAGTATCTCTAGAGAGTAGGAATGGGTGACGTTTCGGGTTGGGACCCTTCTCCGAAACGCCACCCATTCCTTCTCTCCAGAGATGCTGCCTGTCCGGCTGAGTTACTCCAGCATTTTGTGTCTATCTTCGGTGTAAACCAGCATCTGCAGTTCCTTCCCACTCAATAGTGCAGCTTAGTTTAGTCTAGTCTAGAGATACAGCGTGGAAACAGTCCCTTCAGTCCACTGAGTCCATGCCGACCAGCGATCTCCATATATTAACACTAGCCTACGCACACTAGGGATAATTTTACATTTATAACAAGCCAATTAACCTACAAACTTGTACGTCTTTGGAGTGTGGGATGTATCTCGGAGAAAACCCACGCAGGTCATGCACAAATTCTGTACAGTCAGCACCTGTAGTCATGATCGAAGTCCAGCCTCTGGCGCTGTAAGGCAGAAGCTCTACTCCTATGCCACCCCAAGTCTGGAGCCAAGCCTTATCAGTAACATCTCCAAACTGAATACAAAAAAATTCTAAATACAGTGGTTCAAACCCTGAAGATGTTCTAAAGTCCAAATGGCTCAAATTAACTCCCACTGCCAATGATTGTTCAATTGCTCCTCCCTCAGTAAGATGTGTGTCCCAAGTCATGGTGTTTAGCGTTTGTGTCTTCTTGCCTCCTGAAGCTGGGTGAATATGGAAGCTGGTGTGCAGTTTCAGCCAGGGTTACGTTTGCACGGCCCAGGGTCAGCATTCCTTGGGCAGTTAGTTCCTGCCGCACATTTTGGAATGCAGTGTCCAGTTTCTGTGTCCCAGATGCAGAATTAATTTGGAAAGCCTAACTGACAAAGCCAGCTGTGAATTCCTTTTTGAAAATGATGGAAATTCCAGCCTGCGCTATAAGAAAAGATTAGGCTTTGAGTTGTATGTTGCATTTCCGAGGAGGCTGTTGGTTATCTTCCAGGCTTTTGCACTGGGATTATCTCCCACACTTGGGGAGTAAATTGTGTAACATGACCATCTCTGGTTGTTTATAATCCTGCCCAGCCTTTGATTTTGGATTAAAGATCAACTGCTGGAAAACATTGCGTCATCTCACAGAAAATTAGACCGTGGATTCAGTGTCTGAGCAATGGTATTGTCAGAAGAAGAACACACAAAGCTGGAGTAACTCAGCGGGTCAGGCAGCATCTCTGGAGAAAAGGAATAGGTGACATTTCATTTGTTCTTTGTACCTTTTCCATATCTGAGGTGGTGGATAGAGCTTAGTCTAAACGGTTGCATCTCTGGTGCTGGAGCAGTCCTGCAGTACAATGGTGGAACATGGTTTGTGTCATGACATCTCTGTGGTGGTACCTACTGGACGTGGGTTGGGATAGATGGGGGAGGTAGCAATAAACGGTTGCCATGATGGGGCTGAGTAACGTAAGCGTGTGTCGGAGTTAGGTGAGAGGTAGAAGTTATAGAGTGATCTGAGGGTGAATGTTTTCACCCAGAGGTTTATTGGAACCTGGAACCCACATCCCGAGGAGGTGGTGGAGGCAAGTACCTGAAGCAGTATTTAAGTAGCAATGAGACAAGCACTTGAATTGACAAAGCATAAAGGGACAGACCGCATGTGGGTCAATGGGACGAGTGTAGATGGATGCAATGGGAAGGATGGACATGCAGTTTCTGTGCTTCTATAACCTGGACCTGAATACTTCTGATCCAGATGTGTGCATGTAAGCAGCTGAAAAAACGCCCTGTCCTTGAAGTGATTGAGATTGAAGGGCACACACACATGGATTCCAAGTCAGTGATCATCTCTGGGTTAAACTCCAGCTAGTTAAAGCAGGACATGCGCCATTTTGTTTTTGTTTCTTTATTGGTGAGCTGATCTTCGTGTTGTGGCCCATATTTAGTTTTATTCATGGGCAGAGCCAGCCGTGATGAAGTGGTTATGAATTAACCACCGTAGAAGGACATTAGGTGAAGCTGGCAGCAGTGAAACTTGGCGATGAAACAGGACAATGTGCCAAGTTTTCAATTATAAATTACGTCTCTGACTCATTGCAGAGTGAGACCAAAAAAAGGGTCATGGTGTATTTTTTGTTCCTTGATTTCCTTGCCATTGTTACAGAATTAATTCCTTTCTCTAACCCTTTTTGCCTGTGGGAAATCTGTGTGGAATTCCCACAAAAACTAGTGAAAGACACAAAATGTTGGAGTAACTCAGCGGGTTAGGCAGCATCCCTGGAGGACATGGATAGGTGACCTTTCTGGTCAGCGCCCTTCTTCAGTAATTTCAGGGGTGACCAACGATTACCCTGTACACTAACACCATCCTACACGCCAGGGACAGGTTGCAATTTTATAGAAGCCAAATTAACCTACAAACCTATACGTCGTTGGAATGTGGGAGGAAACATGAGCATCCGGAGAAAACCAACGCAGTCACAGAGAACGTACAAACTCCATACAGACAGCACTCGTGGTCAGGATTGAACCCGGATCTCTGGCACTGCAAGGCAACATGTCTACCGCTGCATCACCCAGCCGCCCCTAGTCATGGCTCTCAATGCTTAGTGCAGAATTGGGCCCTTCAGCCTGTAGCAACCATCATACTTATCCCAATTTATGTTCTCCTCATTCTCAGTAACTGCTCCCTGGTTTTATCACTCATCCACACACCAGCAGTCATTTACAGTGACCAACTAACCTACCAACTTGCACATCTTTGGGGCTCTGGGGAATGTGCACACTCCACACAGACAGTATTGGAGGTCAGGATTGAACTTGGGTATTTGGAGCAGTGAGGCAGCATCAATGGTGACTGCATCACTCTTCTCTCTCTCTGTAAAAAAAATTCCCACATCTCTCCGCACATTTTTCATTGCGGCATGATGTAGTACTCAACAGTGAATGCAAGGATCCAGATAGCCAGGCTTTTGCAGTTTGAGTCGGTTTGACTGGTTCTGTTTCTGGGGCCTACTTTGAAGAAGTTCTCCTCCTCAGACGAGAGTTCTACAACATCCTTTCTCGCTGCACCCCCTCTTGTGATTCCTCCTGCTCTCCAGCTCAATGACTGAGTTTCTTTGTCTGTGTAACTCGTTATCACCTAGCCCACAGCCAACAATGGACCATTTTGTACTCTACCTTTCCTTCATCATTACCTTTTTACTTTTTTGCATATCTTTCATTCATTTATTCCATATCTCTCTCGATATCACCGTCTATGTCTCTCATTTCCCCTTCCCCTTGACTCTCAGTCTGAAGAAGGGTCTCGACCCGAAACGTCACCTATTCCTTTTCTCCAGAGATGCTGCCCGACCGGCTGAGTTACTCTAGCTCTGTGTGCCTATCTTCTCTATAAGGCCTATAAAACTGAACTGTTTGGGCATGGAAAAACGAGTGTCCCATTCATACCCTTGCAATGTACCCCAAAATTATACAGTGATGGGTCATGCCCCAACAGTACTGTACCCAGTGTTATGTAGTTATTTTGCTTTTGCCATGCTCAAATGTCTTTAAAAAAAAATGTAATCATTGCCAAAGGCATGGCTTTAATCTATTACCTGCAAACTCTGTATGAGTCATTTTGACTATTCTGCCCTGGTGTCATTATGTGTGTTTTATTACCTTTAATCACAATATCATTACCTTTAATCACAATAATTTCCTAGCATGAATATTCTAGCTTGAACCAGTACCACTGCAGAAAAGCTGATGTAACTGCTTTTTCAATTAACATGCTGGATCTGGAATTTTGCTTTGCAGGGATTCAACATAGAATAGTACAACACAGGAAGAGGCCCTTCAGTCCATAACGTCTGTGCCGATTATGATGCCACATTAAATGAATCTCATCTGTCTTCACATGGTCTTTATCCCTCCAGCCCCTGCGTGTTCACATGTTTGAATCAGTGTCTCTCCACCCTTGCTGTTTTATCTGCTTCCACCAGCTCCCTTGACAACCCATTACAGCCACGCTCTACTCGTTGTGTAAATATAATTGCCTCACGTGTCTCCTTTAAACTTTCCCCCTTTCACCTTAAAGTCGCGCGCTTTGGGGCAGCGGGGTGGCGCAGCGATAGACTGGCTGCCTTACAGCGCCAGAGACCCAGGTTCGATCCTGACTATGGGTACTTGTCTGTACGGAGTTTGTACGTTCTCCCCATGACCGGTGTGGGTTTTCTCCGGTTTCCTCCCACGCTCCAAAGATGTACAGGTTTGTAGGTTAATTGGCTTGGTAAAATTGTAAATTACACCTAGTGTGTGTTATTGTGCGGGGATCGCTGGTCGGTGTGGACTCGTTGGGCCGTAGGGCCTATTTCTGCGCTAAATCTCTAAACTAAAACTACACTAAACCAATATGTGACATTTCCACCCTGGAAAAAAATACTGTACCCTAGCTATGCCTATCATAATTTTATTTACTTTATCAGGTCATCCCTCAACCTCACCAGCGAATAAAATCCATATTTACCAAATCTGTAAATCGCACACGCTAATCTCAGCAAATCATGATGGAGCTCTTCTGCATCCTCTCCAAAGCCTCCGCATCTTTCCTGTAATGACTGCCATGTTTTCATGCATTGCCACAGGGTCTGGAGGGTTTAGTTGAAAGTAAATTATGGTCCAAGCCATTATATAAAATGAAACGTTCTCAGTTCAGCCTTCTGTTCGAATACATTTTTATTCCCAATGGTGTTGATTAACTTTCTTCCAGGGGTTTAGATTAGGAGACATGTTTCTTGCATTTGAAAAGTATGATAAAATGCTTTGAATAATTTCAGGCCACAGTACTGTGTGTAAAACTATGATGTAATTTGGACGGCATACAAACATTCTGAGAGAAACCAGGCAGTGCATTTACCAGGTCACACCTAGTGATTAGTTATTTAAGATTTCATAGAAAGATAATTCTGCATTTGATGTGATTACCGCTAGTTAACTCTCTCGGGGTGAAAAGCAAATGATCTTGTCGTCGGCAACAAATGGTTTCCTGTTCCTTCTGTGTAGAAGGACTTTGAATCATGCTTTTCCCACCACTCCATTGAATTGAGGCTGGGTGTGCCAGTATCTTTTATTACTAATAGAAAGCAGAATTAAACAAGCATCAATTAAGCTTCTTCAGGAATATTTATTAAAATTGGGGCAGCACAATGGCGTAGCGGTAGAACTGCTGCCTTATAGCACCAGCGACCTGGGTTTGATCCTGAATACGGATGCTGTTTGTACACTGTTTGCACATTCTCCCTGTGACCACGTGGGTTTTCTCCGGGTGCTCCAGTTTCCTCCCACATTCCAAAGACATACAGGTTTGTAGGTTAATTGGCCTCGGTAGAATTGTAAATTGTGCTTAGTGTGTACGATAGTGTTAGTGTACGAGGTAATCTCTGGTCGATGCGGACTTAGGCCAAAGGGCCTGTTTCTGTGCTCTATCTATAAAGTATAATAATTGTATAGGCAATAAAACTAAAAGCAGAAGATGCTTGAAACATTCAGCAAGTCAAAGTGCAAGTGTGGAAAAATAAACTGTTAATGTGCTTCAGTTTAGTTTAGAGATACAGCGCGGACGCAGGCCTTTTTACCCAACGAATCGGCACCGACCAGCGATCCCCGCACATTAACATTACCCTACACGCACACTAGGGACAATTTTCCATTTATAGAAGGTAGACACAAAATGCTGGAGTAACTCAGCGGGTGAGGCAGCATCTCTGGAGAGAAGGAATGGGCGACGTTTCGGGTTGAGACCCTTCTTCAGTCTGATGTCACGGGAGGGGACGGGACAAAGATAGAATATAGGCGGATACAGTAAGACTAGTGGGAGAACTGGGAAGGGGATGGAGAGAGAAAGCAAGGGCTATCTGAAGTTCTTATACATTTATCGAATTGTACCAAGCCAATTAACCTACAAACCTGTATGTCTTTGGAGTGTGGAAGGAACGTGAAGATCTCTGAGAAATCCTACACAGGTTATATGGAGAATGTACAAACTCCGTACAGACAAGCACCCATAGTCATGTTTGAACCCGGGTCTCTGGCGCTGTAAGGCGAGTAGCTCTACCGCTGTGCCGGTCAGGTCTAGCACACTACATCAGAACTTTATTTCCAGCATTGCAGTTTTTGATTTTCTATTATTTGCATTTCTAGTGAGCAGGTTCTGGTTCCAGCAAGGGGACCCTTCGCTCCATAGATGCTGCTGCACCCGCTGAGTTTCTCCAGCATTTTTGTGACCCTTCTGAATTGTTGCCTTCAGTTCGAAGAATGTCGAGAATTGACCAGTGGCCTGCGATGGGTGGTGGAGAGAAGGGGAACATTCGGAGGAACGTTACAGGAGAGATGAGAAGAATTGTCTCTTATTGCTCCAGTTATATATATCCTCCTTGGACTTGGGTGCAGAGGAGAAACAGATGAGATGCATATCTTGTTTTATAGTGTGCATACTTACACTGTTTAATATTCCACTGCCTTGGGTATTTAGTAGAGCTTTAAAAAGTTGAATTGCTTGCTTGTATCATGAAGCTCAAAGTATCGCAGCTGAATTCTTGGATCATGCACTCATGTTCTTGGAGGGGGAGGCATTTGGAAACTTTTTGACAATTTCCTCTGTAAATAAGCTTTTTATTTAAAAAGAGCTTTGGGGATGCTTGTTGCATTTCGTCATCTTGGAGCATGACGTGGCTCTTTCAGAATTCAGGCTGCAGTGTTGGTTAACAAGGCTTGCTAAAATAACCTGATATTACATCTTGAGCGATCACGTTACTTAATATGAATCATGTTACTCTCATTTATTTGGGCCTCTGTATGAATAGCTCAAGACAGATGTAAAATTAAATAAGAGCATCATTTGAGGCTCCTGGCAGACTTGCAGAGAGAGGCTGCAGACAAAGTCACACAGCACAGAAGCAGTCCCTTCAGCCCATGTCCATGCTAACCAACAAGCACCCATAGAGTCATAGGGTCATACACCACAGAAACAGGCCCTTCGGCACAACTTGTCCATGCCAACCAAGATGCCCCATCTACACTAGTCCCGCCTGCCCGCATTTGGCCCATATCCCTCCAACCCTTTCCTATCCATGTAACCATTAACACTAATTCATTAACCAGCACTTGGGTTGTGGCCCACTGTGCCTTTGTAATTTAGTGCTGATCGAGATACTACCTAAATGTTGTGAGGGTGCCTGCCTCCACCTCTCCGTCAAGCAGTGCCTGAAAAATGCACCTCTAAACATCCTATCTCTTGCCTTAAACTGAACTCCAAAATCCTCCAATTTTAGAGTGAACAGTTTCTCACTATCTGCCTGAGATATGCCCCTCATAATTTCATATATGTAATATTTAGGTCCCCAATCAGCTTCTTCTGCTCCATGGAAAACAGACCCATCCCATCCAATTCTTGTTGCTGAGATGCTCCATCTTCGGCAATATCCTGGTGAATCTCCTCGGATTCTCACTAGAGCCCCCTCTCCCCACTTGCGTGCACTCTCACCCGCAGCTCCATCTCTGGACTTTTTTTGAGTATAAGATGTTAGGGAAGACATGTTGGAGCTATGGAACATGTTAGTTAGGCTGCATTTGGAGTGTTGGAGCTTTGGAACATGTTAGTTAGGCTGCATTTGGAGTATTATCTGCAGTTCTGATTGCCCCTACAGGAAGGATATGGAGGCATTGAAAAGGGTGCCGAAGAGGTTTACCAGAATAATGTCTAGATTAGAGGGTCTTAGCTATAAGGAGAGGTTGGAAAAAGTTGGATTGTTTCCTCTGGAATGTCGGAGGCTAAGGGGAGACCTGATAGAAAAACATAAAGGTGGGAGAGGTATAGATAAGGTAGACAGTCAAAACCTTTTTCCCAGGGCGGAAATATCGAAGACCTATGGGCATACTTTTAAGGTCAGAGGGGCAAAGCTTAATGGAGATGTGGGGGGCACATTTTATATGGAGAATGATCGGTGGCTGGATTGCCCTGCCAAGGTTGGTGGTGGAGTTCTATCATATGCAGTCAGAAAAAATGAGTTTCCTTTAGCATCATGTTTGACATGGATATAATGGGCTGAAGGGCCTGTTCCTGTGCTGTACTATTCTATGTTGAATTGAATTGAATTGAATCCTTTATTTGGTTGTGGCGGTTCAAGAAGGATCTGCAGATGCTAGAAAATCGAAGGTAGACAAAAGTGCTGGAGGAACTCAGCAGGTGCGGCAGCATCTATGTAGCGAAGGAAATAGGCAACGTTTCGGGCCGAAACCCTTCTTCAGACCCTGTACTATTCTATGTCCTGTTGGCAATATTTTTCTTGTTTGCCACTATTGTAAGTTTTGAAGTTAGTGGATCTTCTCGGAGAAAGTGATCGCTCATTACCATCTTAAAAGTTGGGTGATAGCCCATAGTTATCACTGTTTATGTTATACCGGAGATCGCTCCGAACAGTTGGCATGTTTGGCAAGAATTTCTGCTGACACCCTGCAAAGTGCTCCTCTCAATTAACGCTGCTCAGTCTGGGTAAAAGGTCGCTGAAATGGAGTTTTACTCTTAAAAAGCATTAGTGTTATTAGCAGAGAGTGGTTGCTGACGACTGACATGTCAGAGTAGCCTGTGTCAGTGACCCATTCTTCTGGGCATTGGCAAAAGATCAACCAACTATTTTCCAAATATCTACACTTAAACTCTTGATAACAACTTCCTAATGTTATGTTTTTATCCACGCCCCCTGTTTGGAACCGATTACGTTTTACACCCTGCTTTGAAGTTCACGTTCAAAGAGTTTTATCACGGGAGCTCTGAGGGTTGCATTGCGGTTGCGGCAGTTATCACGATGAATATTTATTTGTTAAAGAGCTCTCTTGCCGTGCTTGGTTTGTCCCCGGCAGTGTGAGTTTGCCTCACTCACCGCTCTGTCCCCGTTTAAAAACCAAGAGCACCGAACAAGCGAGCAGGTGAACAACAAGTGAGACTGAGCAATAGTTAGTGACCAAGGCTGAACCTGCTCTAAAAATCATTGCGATATATCACAACCCATTTTTGCAAAGTCATTGAAGAATGCTGTTGTCTGACTGTTACTGAGCTAATGCACAACAAAAGCCAAAGTCCACAGCGGTATAAAGTGGCTTATTGCTCCACCCAATGTTCGGCTCATTCTGCAAAGCTAATGCGCGTGGAAGTGTGCGGGCATACCACTGCCCTGCACACATGAGTTTAAAAACCTATTGCCCTTTGCATTGGATTTGCAAATAGAACATAGAACATAGATTAGCACAGCACAAGAACAAGCTCTTTGACTGGCAATGTCTGTGCCGAACATGATGCCAAGACAAACTCTTAATCTACCTGCATCTAATCCATATTCCTCCATTCCCTATATATCCATTTGCCTATCCAAAAGTTCCATGAAAAAATAGAAAAACTCTGTGATTAATATTTTCGTGCATATCCAAGAACAACTTTGATGAATGGCATGGATTTTACCCCCGATTCTCACCTTTATGATTAGTCGAGTGACCTTATCTATCATGCACTTTGAAAGAATATTCCAGACAGAATTTTTACTATTGAAATTAAGTATAACAGTATGAGCATCTTGGGTTAAAAGAGCATCTTTAACATCTGTCAACTGCCATCTGTTTTTTTTTAAATGAGAGAAATAATTAACAAACCAAATGACCAAACAAGTGTTTAGTTTGGTTTAGTTTAGAGATACATCGTGGAAATAGGCCCTTTGGGCTACCTTCCACACCGACCAGCGATCCCTGTACACTAACACTATCCTACACATTAGGGACAATTTACCCTTTCTTTTTACCAAAGCCAAACAACCTACAAACCTATATGTCTTTGGAGTGTGGGAGGAAACTGGAACACCTGGAGAAAACCACAGGGAGAACTTATAAACTCCATACAGACTCCATACAGACAGGAACGGCAGTCAGGATCGAACCCTGGTCTCTGGCACTGTAAGGCAGCAACTCTACAGCTGCGACACCTGGTGTGATGTAATTTTCATGGAGCATCTGATGGGAGGAAGATTGGTTGGAGTAGAACAGTGAGGGCAGCCCGAACAACAATGAAAACCTTCAGAGAGTTTTCTACAGCATCCAGATGCATTTGTATATTGCAATCATTCATAAATTGTGGCTGATGTTAATTTACTTAACCCAGTAATTGGGAGACTGTCAGGATCAGATGTGAAACTGGCCTCACCATTATGGTACACCCCACCTCGGACTCATGCCACGGACATATTATCCAGTGGGTCACCTCTAAGCCCTCTGGCTCTTGCTCATTGCGGAACAATGTTAAAACAGTGTCCCGGGGAGCCGCGTGCGTGGTGGGATTGTCCCGGGGAACCGCGCAGGCCCGATCCACTCGCCGAACAACCGCACCACCGACTGGATCGCTCCCCGTTAGGCCCGACTCGCTGGAGAAGCCGGGCGGCGAGGCCTGTTTGGGCCGAAGGAGCTGAGGCAGCGATGGGAGCCTCGGAGGCCACAGGAGTCTCAACGGTGGTGGGGCCTCGGTGGCAACGGGAGCCTCGGAGGTGTGAGGGCCTTGCGATCGACCCTCGATCAACGGTCAATGAGGGTGAGGGGGGGATGGGAAGAACAATGGAGGATCCGACGTGGGGGGACAACCAGCCAACAGTCGCATTACTTTTTCTTTTTGTTTTCACTTTTAATATCAAGTTTTTGTGTACCTTGTTGTGTGTTGTGACTGTTGACAGACCAATTTCCCACCGGGGATGAATAAAGTGGTATCGTATCGTATATCCTGGTATTTACACCAGTTGTTTATCTAATGCGATAAACGTTTATGTTACATTTAAATCTGGATTTTGGCTCAGGTTGCCATTGGAGCATAGCTGTGCGTTTAAAAAAAAAAGAACAAAGATTTCACTCCAGCCAATAACTGTTCCAACTTTTACTTTCAATTGTATTAGCGTAATGTCAGCAGTGATATTGTTTAGCACTTATCCATCATTAACAAGCTTGTTCGTACATGGATTCCACTGGTTCCAAGCAAGGGAATGAGTGTCCTTGTGGTGATGTTGAAATAGTAGTGGTTTTAGAACTATTTCATGGGCACAGTCAAAGCTTTGGCAGAAGGATGCTAAGTAAAATCTGTTTTGTTTTTTATAAAGTTCAGACAATGAAGACTTTGAACAGATAGTGGTCTAATCGTGTCCTAATAACATTCACCGAATTGTAGAAATCTACTGCACAGAATGAACTGACAACCAGTGATCTGCTAAATCACTTAAGTCCATGCCCCTGATTATGGCGGCTCTGTGAAGATAGATCAGCCATGATTGAATGGCGGAGTAGACTTGATGGGCCGAATGGCCTACCTCTGCTCCTGACCTAAGAATACACGTCATCACCATGCTGAAAATGACAATTGACGAGAAACTAGACCAGGGCCAGACTTCTTGGCTGCTTGCGGCTTTATGCTCGGCAGAAAGTAATGCAGCCCCCAACTGCTCAAATGCTTGTTGCCACTTGCATTCGGATAGCAGCGAAGTGGCAGCCTTGCTGATCAATCTGGGTGAGTGCAGTCTGTTCCTTGAATGAAACCATCACTCAGTTGTTATTGTAGAGTCAACATCAAAGGAACTTCCTGACTAGTGAGAGGAAACCAAAACAAAGGAGCATGCTAGTTGGCGCTCTTCTTTCCTGTTGGTCATAATTCTCTTCCCTTTCACCATCCTCGCCTTCCCAAATGCAGATGTTGGCTCAGCGCCCAGGTAACTCTGCACGGAAGTGGCCATCCTCATTCAAGACAAGTCTGGGCACATGTTTGGGCTCTCCGACGGCAGGAATTAGAGAGAGTCCTGCAGTTATAAAGTGTCTTTCACCCCGCTAGTTCTCCCAGAGCTCTCCACGCCCAATTAACTTGATTTTTATTGAAGTCTAGGCATCATCCATACAATGGTTACAGAAGTCCTCACGGACTGGATTATTGCGTGCACTTCACTTACGCTGCATATCAAAGCCATAGATTGTTCCCAGTAAAGAATATTAAAGTTATACCAGGGCATGTCTTCAAAGGCAGGCTGCAGATGAAATTCAGAGCTGGGCACTTGAGAATGTCGTTAAGAACTACAATTTGTCAGTTGTGTGGCAGTGAAACTTCCTTTCATCGTCAACCCCTTCCTCCCCAGCCTTGGCCATCGGCGATACGGCGCATCCTCATCTGTAGCTTTTAAAAAAAAAAAAGCTGATGAATTGGAACAAGTCCGAGGTCAAGGGCAGATGACCTGGTATGTCCAATTTAGCCTTGCTGAACCTGGAGAATTCTGTCAAGGTTCCCTGCGACTGTACAGAAGGGCCGGTGACTGCCGCCCATTGTTCCAATCTTGATAGAATGTTCCTCAGCATGGGGTCCACTTACAAAAATGTAGTTGATTATTAGTTTGAACTGGCTGCTTTATCACATATTCTTGAACAGCTGGAATTGAGCAATTCTTGCGCAGAGCTAAGAACTAATAATTTTCCCACGGTGTAATCGTCTCCGATGGTAGGACGGTGCCTGTGGGGAGAAGGGAGGAGGAGGTGGACGACCTCCGGTAGGTAGGGAAGTGGAAGACAGTGTCTTGAAGCCTTGGCTGAGGGTGTAGAAACTACATTTGTTTAAGGCCTAGACAGGAAAGAGTGAAAATGTACATTTGCTTTTGGGAGATAAAACTATTGTCACGTGATTGGGAGTTTTCTACACTTTAGTTACAATTGCAATCCAGTAAACAAGATTGGCAGAAGATAGACACAAAAAGCTGGAGTAACTCAGCGGGACAGGCAGCATCTCTGGAGAGAAGGAATGGGTGACATTTCGGGGTCGACACTCTTCTTCCTAGACCTGAAACGTAGCCCATTCCTTCTCTCCACAGATACCGCCTGTCCCGCTGAGTTACTCCAGCTTTTTGTGCCTACCGTTTAAACCAGCATCTGCAGTTCCGTCCTAAACAAAGTTGGCAAGTGATTTGTAGAATCAAGGAACTACCTCACACAAAAGGACACAAAGTGCTGGGGTAACCCAGCGGGTCAGGCAGCAGCTCTGGAGAACATGGATAGGCAACGTCTTTCGGGTCGGGACCCTTCCTCAGACTCACCCGCAATCCATGCTCTCCAGAGATTCTGCCTGACCAGCTGGGTTACTCCAGCACTTTTTGTCCATTTGGCTTGTGATTTGTATAGAGCTCTTTTTTATTTTTTGGTGCTTCTATGGGTTGAGAAGTCATACCTTGATTGATGTTAAGTCAACGGAAATGTAAGGCGCCTGTTATAGGGGGAAAAGTTTAAAAGAGAAGTGCAGAGCAAGTTTTTTTTAATGTCGGTATTGGTGGATGCCTGGAACATGCTGCCCAGGGTGGTAGTGGAAGCAAATGCAATAGCGTTGTTTAAGAGGCTTTTAGATAGGCACATGGATATGCAGGCAATGGAGGGATATGAATCATGTGCAGATGGAGATGAATTTAATTTGGCATTGTGTTTGGTGCAGACATTGTGGGCAGAAGGACCTATCCCTGCACTGCACTGCTCTACAGTAGATTTGCACCTGTATTTGGAGCAAGGGTTTACCACCAGCTGCCCAGGCGCATGCCCCTCTAACAGCAGTTGAGATTCTTTTTGTTGTCCAAGGATTGACTTTTCTTGACAAGTGTTCTGGCTTCTGGCCAGAGCGTAGGTTCAAGACTTGTAGCAGGGTTTGAGTGCCTGCTATAGTTTGACACTGCAAGCATTCATCTCCATTCATACTATAAAGCATTCAATTCATCCTCAGGTTGAGTGGGTTGATAATCCTATTGTGATGGTACAATATCAGCGTTTTCCCGAGTTCCTTCCTCAGGCAAAGCGGCTCGAAATTAGACGGTACGGTAGTGATTAGTGTGCGTTTGCCCGTCCGTCTCTGTGGCACACTGCCCATGGTTCATTGACAGATTGACTGCAGGGGGTAAAAAGTGAAAGTTTTATCACTTTGTACTTTGGTGTGCCAGGGATTAGTTCCAGCCACAGGGTCATCGGGTCAGGGTGATATGTGCTCTGGTGTAACCTTAACCTTGGGTGAGGGTTCCCTTTCTTCTGTCATGACCCAGGGTCATTGGGTAAGGATGGCCTGTCCTCTGTCATGACCCAGGGTCATTGGGTCAGAGGGACCCTGTGGTAGAACATATTCTTGTGTGATACAGGATTGTCGGGTCCGTGTGACTCTATACTATGTTAGGATCCAGAGTCATCAGCTCAAGGTGACCCTGTGGTCAGGGTTATCGTGTCACGGTGACTCCGTGGTCTGGTGTGAGCCAGTGACCATCAGTTCAAGATGTACTACAAACCCTGGCGTGATTCTGTATTTTTGGGTGTGACCCAGTGGTCATCGAGTTAGGGTGGCCCTGTGCTTGTGCTATGCAGGGTCATCAGATCAGGGTATGCATCCCTGAGCTAAACTCCATGAGTGGCGAGCTGTTAAGTAACATCTGTGCTACAAAAGTGCAGACTTTGACTGAATCCCACACTTACACCGAGGTACAGTGACATTTTTTTTTGCATACTGTTCAGTAAAGTATTACTATACGTAAGCACTATCCTAAATTAAGTATAAAGTGTATAGAACTTGTATAGAAAGTGCATAAAGTCCACTGAGACAATATACAAGAGACGCCAGGTTTAGGCGCCATTTTCAGGGTCCAAGTTGCTCTAAGTGCAGCTGGCCTTGTGTTGGCGGAGTTACAAGGTCGGCCTGGCCAAGCAAGGTTGTAGACGTTCTCCGCCATTCTGTACTGCTGCAGGCCGCGTCCAGTCCGCAAGCTCAGTCTCTTGCTGCTCAATCCAGCCAAACCCTAGGCTGCTGTAGGGCCTCCAGCAATTGCCTTGGTCCAGACCCTCGCATCGGCCAGTGAACCGTCATCCCTCTCCTCGCCCGGCCACTATTCAGTCCTTGTGCCCGGGAGGTGCCTCCCGCAGCCGACCTTGAGGGCGGGGAAGGTAAGACCCTGGTTCCTCTTACCTGCACTTTGTTCTTTGCCTCCGCTGCCGCCTCCACCATCTTGAGTCTCTCCCCCTCCTCTCTGGTCCTCAGTGGACGAGCAGAGGCCGGGCTCTGCGTCTTCCCTCTCGAAGACGGGCTTCTCGGCTCCGCGGCGGGAACCAGGCCTGATGCCAAGGGATAGGCACGGCACCGCAGTACTTTAGCAAGATGAACTATCGAGACTAATTATGGCAGGGATTTGCCAACAGAACAAGGCAGCCAGCTTGCATTAGCTCAATTTTGGTTCTGTTGCAAACACAATCAGCTAATGATGTTAACAAAAGGGTTCTATAGAGGTAATAATATCCTGTAGATTATGGAGTGTGCACAAAAGCACGTAATAAGTAGTTTGATGACGCTTTGTGCTTTCCTGTAAACCTCAGATGGAAAATAGAGAAGAAAAGAAACTTCATGTGAGCTTGTGCTGTGAAAGATGAATGTAATTCTTGAGTAAAGACGTGTTCTGACAGGCAAACCCATTCAGTCACATTTGCCGATTGACTTACAGATATGAAAGGCCTGGTTGCCTTGAGCCCACATTCTTGCGTTAGCCATGTATGTCCTTTGTAAAAGAAAGGCTGATTTTTTTTTGAGATGTGCAGCTTCATTAATTTTTATCTTCTCATTTTGTGTCGGCTCAAACACCAAAAATAAAGCTTGTCTGATTGGGTGGATGCACTGGTGGTGTCACCATTAACCAAGCACTCTGGCAAAGTCCAGGAGTTAATTCTGACTTTTTGGTCAATGCAGTCAGACTGTAGTTTTTTAGATCGGCTGAATTCTTGCGGCCACCAAATCTCTAAACCCCTGCGATCTGTGGAGAGGAAAAGCGGTCTTGTGTACCAGCCTTTCAGATCCACAAGCCCGGCCTCTCCAAACCTGCCTTCTTTTCTTCAGCCTGTGCAGCTCATGTTCAGGCAAGGAAGAGATTGCATAGTCCAATTGTCAAGGCAGGTCGTGTGCCTTGGGACTCCTTTATGAGTTTTGCGAGTTTTTTTCATTGCAGTTCGTTAGTTGGCCATCTTCCCTTTCTCGTCATTTGAACATCACCTCATCTGCAGAAAGAATATCTTTTCAGGTGTAATGCTTTAATGTGGGGCCACGTGGATGTCGTTTTAAGCATGGCAAGATCCCACAAGCAGCAATGAAGTGTCAACTGGTATCCATCGCCAAATAATTCTGGTGATGGATTGGTAATCCTAGTTCCTATTGGGTTAAATTGCAAAGCTGATTGACCATGAAAGTAGCATATTGCTACACAAGCACTGGTGTCTTGTCCACGTGTGAATACAAAAACATAGGAGTGGTAGAAGGTCCCTCAGCCACTCAAGCCTGTTTCCCCATTCAATTTGTGTAGGAAGGAACTGCAGATGCTGGTTTAAACCGAAGATAGACACAAAAAAACTGGAGTAACTCAGCGGAACAGGCAGCATCACTGGAGCGAAGGAATGGATGACGTTTCGGGTCGAGACCCTTCTTCAGACTCGCCATTAAATATAATCATGGCCATTCTGCTCCAGGCTTCACCTCGTCTGCTGTACCGAATCCCCACAGTCCATGATCTTTCAGACACTTACCCAGTGGGTATGTGGAGAGGATGTTTCGTCTATTGGTAGAATCTAAGACTAGAGGGCATTGCCTCAGAGTTAAAGGATGTTCTTTTTGGAAGGAGATGAGGAGTCAGAGGGTGGTGAATCTGTGAAATTCTTTGTCACAGATGGCTGTGGAGGCAAAGTCAGTGGATATTTTTAAAGCAGTGATAGATAGATTCTTGATTAGTACAGATGCCAGCGGTTATGGGGTGAAGGCAGGAGAATGGGGTTAGGAGGAGGAGATAGATCCGCTATGATTGAAATGCGGAGCAGACTTGAATGGCCTAATTCTACTCCATTTTTCGGAGGCCAGCTACGGCTATGGCAGTCACCTAAAAAATTGCCTCAATGGGACAGGCCCTTTAAACTGTAGGCTGGGAGACAATCTTGGTGAATGACACTAGGCTTCAAACATTTAATACAGAGCAACCAACATGATTGAAGTTCTGGGTTGTAACCCTAAATTAAATCATGCTGAAATTACATCTATGATCTCAGTGAATTTCAGTGTTGGCTCCAAGGTGTTAATACTCCTTGTGCAGTGACATATCCACAGCCAAGAAGTCACTGGCTTTTATTAAATGTGGAAAGCCCACAATAAGCAGCGTGCATTTTCACCAAGGTTCTTTTCTCTGTTCTGGTTTTTCATCCTCATTTAATTTTTCCAAATGACAGCTTTGGGATTGTGAGAAGTTTGCTGATGCAGTAAATAGTTTATTTAATTTAAAAATGCCCACTGGGATTTTGTTTTGGCACAACCCACTGATCGGGTTGTTCGTGTGTTTGGGATTGCGGGCGCTCTTAACGCTTTGCAAGACGTTGCTGCACAGCCAGGGTGGAATAACGTCATCATTCCTGATCAAAGAAATGTGGGTGGTTTAGAACAGAGAGCAGTGTCTCTCATTAGTCCCAGGGGGAACTTGGGATTAATACCAGAAGCTTCATTCAACGCATTCCCAGTCTTACTTCAACATGGGGGTAAATTGTGAAACTGACTCACCTTGAAAGTTGCATAGAATGCAAAGTGCTGGAGTAACTCAGCGGGTCAGGCAGCATCTCTGGAGGACGTATAGATGTGACTTTTCGACTTTAGACATACAGTGCGGAAATAGGTCCTTCGGCCCACAGAATCCAAGTTGAATAACGATCACCCCATAGCACTATCCTACACACTAGGGACAATTTACAATTTTACCGAAGCCAATTAACCAACAAACATGTCCGTCTTTGGGGTGTGGGAGGAAACTGGAGCACCCAGAGGAAACCCACATAGTCACAGGGAGAATGTACAAATTCTGTACAGACAGCACCCGTAGTGAGGATCGAACCCGGGTCTCTGGCGCTGTAGGGCAGCAACTCTACCGCTGTGCCACTGTGCCACTGTGCCACTGTGCCACTGTGCCACTGAAATACCTGAAATGTTACCTATCCATGTCGTCTAAAGATGCTGCCTGACCCGCTGAGTTACTCCAGCACTCTGTGTCCAATGAAAGATTCCAAACATCTGCACTTCCTTGTGTCTAACTGTGAAAGTTCCTGGAGTGCTATACAACCCCATGGTGGGACTGAATGAACACTTGGAGTTGCCCGGCCAAGTTGAAGTCTATCATAGGTCATTGAATTGGCTTTAAAATCAATGTGATGCGTATACCATGAGGCAGAAATCTGTTTGCAGTTATGAGCTGAACATCTTGATGTAAAACATCAGAGTAAAGACTGTGGGACAGTTGGCTACAGGATGAAACTTGGGCTGGAAAACACTGATGCTGCTAAGGGAATGTTTAGGACATACGGGATTGAAGGAAATTACAATTAAAACACAATGTACTTGTACTATAACACTAGGATAAGTCCTCAAACAAGATAACCAAGCTCAAAGTACTGTCTAAACTGATTATACAAACTTATGCTAAGGACAAAAATTAAATCCATATAATCAGCTACCTACATGTTAACAAGCACACAAAAAAACTGATTGTGTGGATGAATGAGGTGATTACTTAGAGCATGGATGCTGGTGTGACTACATTAGCTGAATATACAATACTTTTGAGCTGTGCATCCTGAGTAATTTTACTTCGGAGTCACGTGAGTGACTACGTGAAGAACCCGCTCAGTGCGCAGGCGCGGCATTACGCCAGCAGTGCAACAGCGGCTTGCAACGGGAGCTAGGCACTCTCGTTACAGCATGAACCGGACCGTCAGGTGAGTACCCTGAGGTCGGGTTTTCTTTTACAGGTGAGCCTTTTTCTGCTTGTGTTTTTACAGGCAGAGAAAAAGGCTCTGGAACAAAACTGTCCCCCGTTTTCCCGTTGGGGAGGGGGGCAGCAACAGGCGGTAGGAGCATTACCCGATGTTCCGTAATTCCCCGACACCGTGCCGAGGCCAGCCCGCTAGTACCTGAAGCAGCGGGCTGGACGCATAGCCACTCGAGAGGCATCCGGCAAGTGTTCCCGATGTCGGACGGGACGTCTCTCCACCCGCACGGGGGGAGAGAGAGCCGCCTGAGCCGCTGGAGCGGCTCACGGAGCAAGTGCCTGCGAGACGCGCTGCTTGAGGGGCGCTCTCGCTACTACAAGGCAAAAGCTCCAGAAGAACCTGTCCCCCGCTCGACTCCAGCGGAGGAGCGTTCCATTGCAGGGGGGGCAGCAACAGGCGGTAGGAACAATAACCGGGCGCCCCGCTATCCCCATCACCGCGCCGAGCCCAGTCCCGCTAGTGCCTGAACTGCGGGCTGGATGTCTAGCCATCCGAACAGGCATCCGGCCGGTGGCGTCCGATTCGTCGGACGGGGACATGTCTCCACCTAAATGGAGGAGAGACAGCCGCCTGAGCTGCATCCAACAGCAATTGGAGCAGCTCCAGCGAGATGCGCAGAAAGAGCGCTCTCGCGGAGGGAGGTCAGGCACCCCCTCCACAGTGCCTCATGCACTGCCCTCTGCTCCCTCATTAATGGAGGATAGCATTGGTGACCAGGGCTGGGCTGGTCTGGAACAGGGGCAGGCGGACGAATTCGGGAGTATGCCAGGGGTGCAGGAACATGAAGAGCTGTTGGGTGTGATGGACCGCTTGTAGCAACCCCACGGGCTGGGGCACCGCTGGAACCAAGAATGGCGGCCAGCATCAACCATTACTGTAAAAGGTGCTCGCTGAGGTGCTGAAACAACACAGCACCAGAAAACGGTGAGGCCCTCAAAGTAAAAAGTGTCAACAGCCAAATCTGGGGGCATGTGGGTCACACATCCAGACCCAAGAACTCAAGCTACAGCGGATCCTAAGGCTCCTGACGTCAGCCATCACAGCCTTTGCTCGTTCCGTGGAGACCACGGAGATGGATACCTGCCAGCAGGATGTGCTGGCATTAATGTGTACCACACAATTTGAGATCAACAATCCCCGGAGGGAAACATAAGACCTGCCCTCAATCCCAAATTTGCTGGCTTGTGTAAAGCCCCAGCTGCGGAGACGGACGCGCTGCCATTTGGGAAAGATTTCAATAACAACTGAAGGAGATGCAGGAAGCATCAAAAACCTTCGGCCTAATGAGGGCAGGCCCCAGGACGAGCAAACCAAGACCTCCGATACCCAAGTGGCAGCACCCCACGGCATCCACCAGTCGACGTCCGCAATATGGGACTGGTGAACGCTTGGGGTCCGCACATTATCCCCAAAGATCTTTCAGATCAGGGCCCGCAGCGGACCCTCTGGAAAATGCGCCTCCCCCCAACATCGCCAGCACAGTCAGAACAAAATCTTCAGGAAAATGAAGAAACAGAATCGCCAATAACCATGGAGGTAGGTGGGTCTGGTCCCTACCAGCATATAGAGAATAAGGGTGCTTTATTAACAGGGGGGAGATTACACTTGTTTAAAGAAGCATGGGGTATGGTCACGAGTGACAAGTATATACTCAACAACATTACAGGATATAAAATACAATTCATGTCAGAAAAAACGCCGCCAGTTCAACAATGGCCCCAAAGGGTATTTCTCCCTCCGTCAAAGAGAAACGTGAGGGACAAGCTGAACTGGTGAGACTTATCACAAAGGGGGTCATCAAAAAGACCAAACATGAACCTTTGGAAATTGTATCGAATATATTCACTAAAACCAAAAAAGATGGTGTCTGTCGCATCATCATTGACTTAACATCACTAAACAAATTTGTTAAGTATATACATTTCAAAATGGAGACATATGTTACTGCCAAACAACTGAATTCCAAAGGACACTTCATGGCAAGCATTTATCTTAAAGATGCTTACTATCTAGTACCCATATACAAGGATCATCGCAGATACCTAAAATTTATCTGGATGGTACAAAGCATTGCTCTATGGGCGAACTTCAGCCCAAGATTATTCACCAAAATATTGAACCCAGCCATGGCAATACTAAGAAAACAAAAACATATTGTCATGGCATATCTGGAGGATATTCTCATAGTAGGGAAAACGATGGAATTGGCTGTGGCAGCAGTATCAGCTACAAAACAGCTCCTCGAAACTCGGGTTCATCCTACATCCAGATAAATCTAAGTTGAAGCCATCCACTATCATGGACTACCTGGGCTTCACAATTAACTCAGTCCATATGACTGTTACCTTGCCAAAGGCAAAAATGGTTGAATTAGCCATCAGAACAACTTGATGAGCCATTGTGAATTACCTCCTTCTTGGTGCAAGACTCCGCCTGTCCTGATGCAACTAGTTTGTAGCCTGCAACAAATTAATGGTCAACGAGCGACCAACTATTCGACAAGTAGCAAGAGTAATTGGGGAAATGGTAGCAGCATTTCCGGCTACACAATTCGGACCTTTGCACTATCAAAAATTTTTACAGAGAGCAAAGGTACGGGCAATAAAACGACATACAGGTCACTATGATCGTGTCATGAACTTACCCACTGAAGCAATATCAGAGCTACAGTGGTGGGCAGAAAACGTTTGGCATAGTTTCAGCCCTATCTTTATCACTAACCCTACTTTAGTTATTCAAACAGATGCCAGTGCTCAAGGCTGGGGAGCGACTAACTCCATATCCAGCACAAATGGTAGATGGACTAAACTAGAGTCATCATTACTACTTACACTGGGCATTAACTATCTAGAGATGTTGGGCGCCTTTTATGGTTTAAAAGCATATGTATCTAATATGCAGCACTTGCATGTTCGGTTACAAATTGATAAATACTACGGTGATGGCTTATATTAACCATATGGGTGGCATAAAATCATTATCATGCGACAAATTGGTCAACATGATTTGGCAATGGTATGTCGAAAGACATATTTGGCTATCAGCTACTTACCTACCAGGTAAGCTAAACACCCATGCCATGAGAAAATTAAACGCCAGGGTTGCAAGTTTGAACAGACCTGACCTGGAACTGGGATTGTCCAAACAAACCATCACCACCATGTCGGCATCCCTTCGAACATCCACCAAGAGGCAGTACTTAACCAGCATCAAAAAAGGGAGAAGTACTGCCAGGAAACATGGACAACATACGCAACAGCTACAGCCACCAACATACTGGAGTTCCTGGCCATCTACACCACGATGTAGGGATCAGCTACAGTGCCATCAACACAGCGCAGAGTGCTCTTTCTGCTTATCTCAAACCAGCGGCAGGACAACAGGCGATGGGATCCCATCCACTGGTGGTAAAACTGATGAAGGGCATTTACAATATCAAGCCCTAAGCCCAGGTATACCCATATTTGGGATATCAGTGTGGTCCTGACATATCTCAGGGAATGGCCACCAGCCAGATCCCCCGGCCTCGAGCAAGCTACACTAAAGACGCTTAGGTTGATGACACTTGTATCCGCTCAGAGGGTCCAGTCACTACACCTATTGCGACTGGACAACATGATCACAGCTCCAGACCAGATCTGTCGTTATCCAGCGACTGGTCAAACAGAGCAGACCAGGAACACCTAATCCAGTTGTGGCTTACCCACCAGAACCACGGTTATGTGCCATGACCTACCTACTATCCTACATAGACACAACCAGAATATTCGAGGGAGATGAAAAGCCTTGTGGGTCAGTCACAAAAACCTTATGGTGGGGTACGAGCCAAACCATTGCGAGATGGCTCAAGCAGGTGCTAGAAACTGCTGGGATAAACACTAACATGTACAAATTTTATTCCACCAGGGCAGCATCCATGTCGACGGCTAAAGAATGGACATGCCTATACACCACATCCTGGCTACAGCAGGATGGTGGGAAGGGAAAAGACCGTTCAGAAATTTTATAATAAGCCGTTGGCAAAACCTGGTTTATTTGCAGTAAAGATTTACGAACTGCAAATATTTAATTTAAGCCCAGGGGAGCAACTTAATTCTTTGTTGTTATTGTTTAAAAAATACCATTGTGTTTTTCTACAAATAGACTCATTGGTTCATTACGATAACACTTCCTCCCTCAAGAACTTCGGCAGTGAGTGAAATGAAACAGTTACACGGTTTGAAATCACAGAGCTTTGAAATCTTCACGTAGTCACTCACGTGACTCCGAAGTAAAATAGTAAGATTAAACGAGAACTTACCAGTTTGAAGTTTGATCTGTATTTATGAGGAGTTACGATGAGGGATTACGTGCCCTCCGCTCCCACCCTCATTATATGGATCAAACTAATAAATTGATGTCTCCTTATCTTTACTATGTTTACTTCAAAATAACTGTGTCTATCTGTGATTCCACACCGCTGCTTGGAAGTATGCCGCGCCTGCGCACTGAGCGGGTTCTTCACGTAATCCCTCATCGTAACTCCTCATAAAATACAGATCAAACTTCAAACTGGTAAGTTCTCGTTTAATCTTACTATTTTACTGCATTGCCATCAGAACAACTTGATGAGCCATTGTGAATTACCTCCTTCTTGGTGCAAGACTCCGCCTGTCCTGATGCAACTAGTTCGTAGCCTGAAACATCACCAATCCATGTTCTCCAGAGAAGCTGCCTGACCCGTTGAGTTACACCAGCACTTTGTGTCTATGTTCTACATTGTGTTTTGTTTTCCCCTTTGTGCTACCTGATATACCTGACATGCCTTTCTTCGGACTGATTGGTCCAGACCCGAAATGGCACATATCCATGTTCTCCAGAGATGCTGGAAAACATGGCTAGGTGACATTTCGGGTCGGGACAGTCTGAAGATGTGTCCCAAAGTAAAACACCGCCTATCCATGTTCTCCAGAGAAGCTGCCTGACCCACTGGAGTTACTCCAGCACTTTATGTCTAAACTTATTAGTCATTCGTTCTTCTCTTTGCAATTCTCCTGGAAGTTGAGGAAAAGACATTCTGATTCTGCGGCTTTGCGAACATTCAACCCTTTAAGCTTGCGGCGTTTTCCCGTGGTAAATGGGGTGGATTTATACTGGCTTTCGCACTGATCTACACGTGCTGGATCCCAGCAATGCTTTGTGCAGGCACATTTGCCAACAAAGGCTGATCCAGCTGTTAGACTTTATTATTAAAGAGCAGCCAGTGGAGATTAAACGTGGGATTCATTCGGTTTGACAATGCCAGGCCGAGTTGTTTGTGCTCCTCGATTGAAGTTATCCAGCTGTGGCGGTTTTGCCTGACAACAGCAGGCTTGCACACAGCAAAGGTTGATCAGACCACCTCCTCAGTCTCCAGCACCACTGCAGACTCAGCCAAGTGCAGGCTACAAGTCAAGGGGTTAAAGGTCAAAGGAATAATTACTTGCCGAAGAAACGCAGGCCCCTTTTAAAAGTCGTGCATTCTGTTCTTATTTTTCAGTCAATTTATTCGTGTTATGTTAAACAGCAAAAAATGATGACAATTTTTTTGAGGTGGCGGGTTTAGAGTTGGTTGGAAGTATATACATTTGGCGGTGAGGAAAAGACGATTGAGGCTAATCATGTCGACTGCATTCTAATACTTCATGCTGCATGTATAATCAATACTCACTCCCTCACCGTCACCCCTGCTCTGTCCAGCCTGGCAGCTCCGTAATCTCCTGGGACAGGCAGAAACAACAGCGAGAGCCCAGGGCCGAACAGGGAAAAGCTCCTCTGGCACATTCCTCCCCAGAGCCAACAATCTAAAAGTGCTAAGCGGCACAAAATGCACAGGCATTGTCTTTGTTTAAAGAACAAAGGCTCGTCCTCTCTCACACCCCATCCTCGCTCCTGCTCTACCTCCACTCAGCCTCGTCCCTCCCTCCCACTCCACCCTCATCCCCATCCTCTGCCCCTACCCCTGTCCTAACCCCCATCTCTGTCATTCACCACTCCCCAACCCCCCCACCCCCCCCATCCTTACCCCCACCCTGGCCTGTCCTTGGCCCATTCCATCCTCACCCTCCGCCATCCCACCCTACCCCGGTCTATCCTTCCCATCCCCTCTCCCCACCCTCTGTCATTCTTCCACCCGACCCCTGCCCTTCCCCCATGCTCCCCCATCTCCTGTCCTCCCCCCGCCCCCCCCCCCCCACATCCCCTGTCCTATTCCCCCTTCCCCCCGCCCCCCTGTTCTTCCCCCACCCCACTCCCATCCTTCCTCTCCCCCACCCCCCCAAAACCCAGCTCCAATCACACCCAGCCTTGGCCACCCCATCCCCCACCCCAGGAGCAGCATTGCATTCAGACTCTGCCCTTGGTGCTCCAGGGTAGGTACCTCCCTGTTATCTGTGTCTGTGGTCTCTCCCTCCATCCATCATTGGAGACCTACCCCAGCTCAGCTTGTTTTCCTGGTTTGTATCAACATCTTTTGCTGGTTCATTCATCATGCTGGCACTTTACCAGACCACCTGACTATTTCCACCCAGGGCTCCTTTCTCCGTACCCTTGTCAGTTTTGCTCGTCCACAATGCATTTTCCTATCTCTGTGTTGCAGGCCACAAGGGAATCTGTCTCTACCGCATCAATAGGCATTGCACTCCAGGTTCCAAACATGCGGCGTTGAAAACTATAGGCACACATTAGCTTTTTTGGAATAATCAACAGGGAAATACAAGGTTTGAACCTCCATCTTCTCCAGCCATTAAGCATTCAAACAATGGTTACCTGTCCACTGGAAAGCTAATGGCATGTTGGCCTTCATTGCTAGAGGATTTGAGTTTAGGAGCAAGGAGGTCCTACTGCAGTTGTACAGGGCCCTGGTGAGACCGCACCTGGAGTATTGTGTGCAATTTTGGTCTCATAATTTGAGGAAGGACATTATTGCTATTGAGGGAGCGCAGCGTGGGTTCATCAGGTTAATTCCCAGGATGGCGGGACTGACATATGATGAAAGAATGGGTCAACTGGGCTTGCATTCACTGGTGTTTAGGAGAATGGGAGGGGATCTTATAGAAACATGAAAAATTCTGTAAGGATTGGACAGGCTAGATGCAGGAAAAATGTACCCGATGTTGGGGGAGTCCAGAACCAGGGATCACAGTTTAAGAATAAGAGGTAGGCTATTTAGGACTGAGGTGAGAAAACATTTTTTCACCCAGAGAGTTGTGACTCCTTGAAATTCTCTGCCACAGAAGGCAGTGGAGGCCAATTCACAGAATGTTTTCGAGAGAGAGTTAGACTTAGCTCTTCGGGCTAAAGGAATCAAGGGATATGGGGAAAAGCAGGAACGGGGTACTGATTTTAGATGACCAGCTATGATCATATTGAATGGCTCGAAGGGCCGAATGGCCTAGTCCTGCACCTATTGTCAATTGTCTATTGAATGTGCAACCAACAGCTGTGGGTAAAAGATGGCTGGCTAAGGATGTACGGAGGAGAGATACGAGGAATTGCAGATAAAATGTGCAGAGAGGAACTGCAGATGCAAGTTTAAACCGAAGACAGAAGAAGTGTCTCAACCTAAAACGTCACCTATTCCATTTCTCCAGAGATACTGCCTGACCTGCTGAGTTACTTCAGCTTTCTGTTTCTGTCTGAGGAGCTGCAGAGACTGGTTTACAAAAATGGTCTGAAGAAGGGCCCCGACCGGAAACGCCTCCTTTCCATGTCTCCAGAGATGCTGTATGACCCGCTGAGTCACTCCAGCACTTTGTGGGTTTTTTTGTTGTGCAGAAGAGTGAATACAGTTGGCCAGGAATTTGGGATTTTGATCTGATTTGAAATGGATCAGTCTGACCCGAAACGTCACCTATTCCTTTGCTCCACAGATGCTGCCTCACCTGCTGAGTTTCTCCAGCATTTTTGTCTACCTTCGATTTTTCCAGCATCTGCAGCTCTTTCTTAAACATGAAATGAGGTGGAGGTGGGGCATGTGCGTAATATTTCCACAAGGTATTGCAACCAGGTTTATATTACATTGGTATCTCTGCCAGAGCTATTAACTGTACAATTTGAAAGACTGGTCAGACTTACTAATAACACAGTAGGTCAGAGTCTAAGATCTCCAGGCAACTCGCTGCAGTCTGTCCCAGGCCTCTTGTGCATAGTTGGCGGTACATTGCATGATGCCATTGCCCAAAGTGGGGCTAACTTGAGAGCAGTGCATGTTAATATTCGATTACCTTTTGTAACTTTGTCGGTGCCAGAAACGTGGCGACTCTTGTAAAATGCCAAGGTGAGGTCTGCTGTAAGATTTTGTTGGTTGCAAAACAAAGCATTTCACTGCACCTAGGTACATATGGCAATATATTATCATTAATAATAATAATAATAATAATGTCTTTATTTATATAGCACATTTTTAGTCAACTTGCATTGACCCCAAAGTGCTTCACACAATTACTTCCATACAGACAGGCAAAGGTGGGTGAAGTGTCTTGCCCAAGGACACACACAGGCAAAGGTGGGCGAAGTGTCTTGCCCAAGGACACAACGACAATATGCACTCCAAGCGGGATTCGAACCAGCTACCTTCCGGTTGCCAGCCGAACACTTAGCCTATTGTGCCATCTGTCGTCCATCATTGAGTAGAGTCCATGATTGGGCAGATCGTCCAAGGCCAATGGAATGATGTTTCCAACTTTTATAAACCAGGTCAAACAGAAGATTCTATGTGCTCAATAACTTCACTGTTTAATAAATTCACTGTTTCAGCTCCATAGGCACCATAAAATGCACATTTTAAGAATTCACCAGTTGAAATAGCTGGATAAATCCTGTCATGCCACAATATATTTGTGGATTTTGTCTGTTGTTCTTTTAATTGCCGATGCCAATTTGTAAACTTCTCTTCGTTTAAATGGGTGTGGATTGTAATAATCCTCCAATTTCTGGGCCACTGATGTAACGGAACACAAAATGTTGGAGTAATTCAGCGGGACAGGTAGGATATCTGGATAGAAGGAATGGGTGATGTTTCGGGTCGAAACCCTTCTTCAGACTGTTGTTCTTTTGAAGTCTGAAGAAGGATCTCGACCCGAAATGTCACCAATTCCTTCTATCCAGAGATGCTGCCTGTCCTGCTGAGTTACTCCAACATTTTGTGTCTATCTTCGGTTTGAACCAGCATCTGCAGTTTCTTCCCACACATGTAAATGGAACACTTGGCTTTTTGATCGGGCTCCAGATTAGTGAGCCTGAAGGATCACTTCTTGAATCTGGCAGTGCATGCATTTCAAGCCTTTGTATGGTCTCCCCAACAGGGGAGGGAGAAAAGAGAGAATGACCTGGGAGTGAGTCATCCTTCATTGTGTCTGAACACTGTTGCAGGGCAAGTGATCACCCAATTAACCTGGAGATTAACAAGGTTTTAAATATATGCTTACTCTTTATTGAAGACAAGCAACAATCACCTCATACAATGATGTCCTCGTATCACATGCACACAGCTCATTTACAGTCAGATACAGATTCGTGTGGTGAAGCTTCTTATTGTGCAGATGCTACTTGACTTCTGAAGAAGGGTCTCGACCCGAAACGTCACCCATTCCTTCTCTTCAGAGATGCTGCCTGTCCCGCTGAGTTACTCCAGCTTTTTGTGTCTACCTTCGTGCTACTTGACGTGCTTCAAGTGTTTCAAGCATACATTGTTCATGCTTTAGATTCTCAACATTCACTGTACTTTGCCTTCTACTCTGCTCCCTCCTGCATTTGAAGCACCGTCAAAGTCAGAAACATTCCTTCCATGTCTCATGCGTTTTACTTCCTCGGGAAGGGGTCTGATTTTTAGTCCGAGCTCCAGTGTTGAGCCCAGTTGTGGTTCTGAGGGTAACAGCAGTCAACAGATGGATCTGACAGCTCACTGCACCTGGTGCACTTGTACTTCAAAGGCCTTCAGAGAAGACGTGCTGTAACTCTAAACTTTATTTGGACGGGAACATCTCAGAGGAATAATTTTGAGTCTGCATGTCGAGAAATGTTGCGTGGATTTGCATTTTGCACGTTACGGCGTAGGTTCAGCTGCCTTTAAACATCCTGATCCTGACCCAGGTGGATACTCAGTGGTGGAGGATGCAAGGGTCACCCAACTGGATGAGCAGCCAGGGTCATAGATCATAGAGTATTGCTGCACGGAACCAGGCCTTCCAGCCCATCGAGTCTATGCTGACCATCAACCACACAAATACATGAATCCTGTTTTATTCTCCCCTCATTCCCAACAATTCCCCCAAGATTCTCTCACCAGTACTCTTTAACCAATAACTTGAAAGTCCTGAACCATTGATTTAGGGAAATGTGTTTAACTTCCCTTCCCACCACCAACAATCGCTGGGGAACTTAAATTCAAGTAATCAAATTAAAGAAAACTGGAATTAAAAATAACAGAAAGCTGGTCTGAGTAACAACAGTCATGAAACGATCAAATTGTTGCTAAAATCTCAGCTGACTCATTATTGCCCTTCAGGGGAGGAAGCTGCCATGTTTGCCCAAATTGGATTATTGTATTTGCGTGGTTGTAAAAGAGCACAGATTCGATGGGCCGAAAGGCCTGTTTCCGCTCTGCAATATCCTATGATCTCCATGACCCACCAGTCTGAACTCCTGCATTCATGGGTAATTAGGGAGAGACCAAAGTGATGGCGTTGCCAATGACACCCACGTACTGAGAGTGAAGACAGCACATAGCCTGACATTAAATGGGCTTCACAAACTAGCAATACCTGAATTTAAAGAAGTGCATTTTTATAAACACTGTTAAAGCTAATATATTAGGATGGGCCCCACCCTAGGCAGCCTTCCGGAAGATTGTGGATGTAATAGCAACAAAAATGACCTTAATTGAGCCATGGAATTCTCGGACACTTGTTTATGCGTTTATACTCTCTCCTGAGTGTGAAGGCAAAATTAGGACACGGGCAGCCAAACGCACAAAGCATACATGAATGGAGGAGTCGTATTGCATTTGTCTGCACTTTTGAGGTGTGTTTTAGTAGAATTTTGCTCTGCAGCTGTTGCTATGAATGACATTGGAGTGGAGCATTGGAGGATGGTTTAACAAACTGGCTGGGCTTTTCTAAACAGAACACATTGATTTAGACTGGCTCGCCATTTTGTTGTGATGGCTAGTGCTTGTAAACAAAATACCATAATTAAAGTCTGTGATGAAACTGCTGGCATGTTAGAATCTCAAACATACGATCACTCCATAGACTTTCAGGTTTGTAGGTTAATTGGCTTCGGTAAGCATTGTAAATTAGAGAGTGTAGTATGGTGCTAGTATATGGGGATCACTGGTCGGCGCAGACTCAGTGGGCCGAAGGGCCTGTTTCCGCACTGTATCTAAAAATGTGCAACATTCAAAGCTGGCCATTTGGCCCATCCTGTTCATGCTGGCTCTTTTCCTTAGACCTACAATTTTCCAATAGCTATGCAGGTTCTTCATTTTGAGGGTTATCCGAGTCCCTTTGAAAATAATGTCTGAATCACCTCCCACCTCCATTTCAGGGAGAGCTTTCCAACTCTCCAATAACATAAGGAAAATGTTACTTCGAGTCTCCCCTCTCTCTGTCACTGGCAATTTGAAAGCTGCAACCTCTGGTTGTTGACCTGCTCCCCACAGGGAATCATTATCTGCTCTTTCATCTTGACGACCTTTTATTAAGTCACCTCTGAGCTTCCTCAGTTCTGCTTTGAGATGCCCTGTTGTAAATGTGACTGGGAATCCACTGCTCAACCCTTCAAGCCATCTCATTTAAGTTGTAAAACTAGCTGTAATTTGTTGGCTGCGTTCAATAGGCCAACTACCAGAAAATAGAATAGCTGACACTATGGGGAACACATTGAGTCTGTAAATAACATGACATCCTGATGGAGAGAGCTGCCATTACATCTGTCACTCGAGTTATTTTCAGTGCACACGATGCATGATGGTGTCGGAGCATAAGGCAGGGTGGGCCAATTCACTGGATGTTTTCAAGAGAGAGTTAGATCTAGCTCTTACGGCTAAAGGAATCAAGGGATATGGGGAAAAAACAGGAACGGGGTACTGATTTTGGATGATCAGCCGTGATCATATTGAATGGCGGTGCTGGCTCGAAGGAACGAATGGCCAACTCCTGCACCTATGTTTCTAAAATGGCTTTTCCCCCCCTTTTGTCTGCAGACTGTGAACGCTTCGAAGGTTTTGGATGAAGTCTTGATTCCAGTGGATGCGGAGCTGGACCTGAGTCACCAGAGTTACCCAGAAGGATCTGATGATGAGGATTTCGGATGGTCTGCTGGTAGGTGGAGAGTAGTCAGTGGAAAGATGGACTGAAACGGCCATTACCACCAGAACGTCTTCTCCGTTCCCCACACATGCTGTATTGCAGCCATGAGATTAGTTTAGTTTAGTTTAGAAATACAATGCAGAAACATGCCCTTCAGCCCACCAAGTCTGCACCAACCAGCTAAACCTGCACGCTAACACTATCCCAAATTTGCAAATTACAATTTTTACCAAGCCAATTAGCCTACAAACCTCTACATCTTTGGAGTGTGGGAGGAAACCGTAGCTCCCAGAGAAAACGTGCGGTCACAGGGAGAACATAGAAACTCTGTACAAACAGCACCCCTAGTCAGGATCGAACCCGGGTCTCTGGCGCTGTACGGCAGCAACTCTACCGTTGCACCACGGTGCAGCTTCACTGGCCTGAGACTGAATGGGGCTTGTCCGTCTGGGTTAATAGTCACTTCCACAGTTATGAGAGAACTCCTCCGCCATAAGTAATGTCACAGTTCGGATTTGTGTGTCACCTACGGCCTGTACTCTCGGATGAGGGTACTGGGGAGGGAGTAAGCACCAGAGCTCAGGTTGGGCAGCACAGTGGCCTCCCATGTTGTAAGAAAATATAGTTACAGAATCTGCCATCCGCGGAGTGTGTCTAGGGTTGCCAACTTCCTCACTCATAAGTAAGGGACAAACGGTCAAAATAATGGACAAATTCCCACGGCAATTCGTTGACCGACTCGGTCGTGGCTGGATGAATGATGAGTTGGCCCGAGTGCCAGACTGCACACGTCGTGTGCAAAGTCCGGCACCCCATCCAACTCATGAACCGGTCATCAGTGGTGGTGTCGGCGGTAAGCGGAGTCCGAAGGTCGGACAGCTGGCCGGGCTGCCGACCGACGGAGCCACGGGCAAGGCACTGCTGCACTCCATGGGCTGCACTACGTCGGGACGGGAGAGGTGGGGCCGGACGTGGCGCTCCGACCCGACAGTCCCCTCGACCCAAGTAGTAGCAGTCAAATACGGGACAAGGGCGGTCCTGTATGGGACAAGCCAATTTAGCCCAATATACAGGATGTCCCGGCTAATACAGGTTAAGGATTGGCCTTTTACATCTCACCTTGAATCTAGTTCCAGCCACTCTTTAAAGCTGCCCCCTTTCCCTCTGCAAAATGGGTTGAGCAGCAACTTATAAGCACAATAATGTGCTTAATCCTCGCCTTAATGTGGATGACGTGTGCAATTTGGAAATGCATTTGAAAATCACTGGACAAATAATTGACAATGACAATTAGTGCACAAAGTGACCCGAATTTATCTGAGGAGCTCCGTGCACCCAAAGTGATAGTCAGAGACCTCAAAAGCCTGTTCCTTTCCCCTGCTTTGTACAATCATCTCTCGTTAAAAGACATTTGGACAGGTACATGGATAGCAAAAGTTTAGACGCATATGGCCAAACACGGGCATGTGGGAATAGTGTTGATGAGGCATCTTGGTCAGCATGGGCAAGTTGGGCAGAAGGGTCTGATCCCGTGCTGTATGACTCAAACCCTATCCCTCAGTTGTGCATTTCTCATTTAGTGTAGTTTAGAGATAAAGAGCGGAAACAGGCCCGTCGGCCCAGCGATCCCCGCACATTAACACTATCTTACACACGCTAGGGATAATTTACATTTATACCAAGCCAATTAACCTACAAACCTGCATGTCTTTGGAGTGTGGGAAGAAACTGGAGATCCCGGAAAACCCACACGGTCACAGGGAGAACGTGCAAATTCCATACAGGCTGCACCTGTAGTCGGGATCGAACCCAGCTCACTGGAACTGTAAGGCAGCAACTCTACCGCTGCCTCCATCCACCTATAACCCTCTGGCTTTACATTTAATTTGCCCATTCCTTATCTGACATCCTCTTTTCTTCTTTTCAGCTCCAGCTTTTGCCACTTTCTCCACCCATTTGCCGATCAAGTTCTCCCCCCCCCCCCCTCCTATATTCACCTATCACTTGCAAGGCTTTGCCCCACTCCTGTCTCTCTCTCTTCAAGCTTTCTCTTCCCGTCTTCAATCAATCACCCCAAACGTCATATTTTCCATTGCCTCCACACCCGTTGCCTGACCCACTGAGTTCCTCCAGTGCTTTGCTTCCATTCAAGATTCCAGCATCTGCAATTTCTTGCGTCTGCAGGAATTAATATCTTTGTTTTACTATTCCTTTGTACAGAGGGAAGCACTGATATTGAAGAGGGCAGCACACCAGGCATACCCGGTGAAATTCCAACTACCCCATCTAACAAAACAGGTAAGAAATTTGTTGGATGGTCTTGAAGCCCTCAATCATATTTTCTGTAAAATTGAAGCTGTCAGAACGGAAAAAAGATCTTGTGTTTGTATCGCATTACTGTGAACAAAGTGTCGCTTTATAATGAGTCATCTTGTGCTGCTTTATGATGCACAGTTCCATCATGTAGTCTTAGCAGATGGGTCAGTTGCATCTGCTCTCTGAGATAGCGTGATTAGAATCAGCTTTGGTGATGTCTCCAGTCCAAAGCCTTGTATCTCAATCAAAATCCGCATCCATCATAATTATATTCCTTAGAGTAGGAATGCAGAATGACTTTTTTTCTCACGTCAAGTGTTCAGATGATGGCTATGAATTGAATTTCCATTTTGTACTTCACGTCATCTGAAGATCACGCTGAGATTAGTGCCACGTATTACATTAGGTGCGTACCCCCATTCCACTGCGTACATAATAAGCATGTGTTGCATGTAATTGCTGCTTTGTGTGTCCATGTGAAAACATCTTCAGACTTGGCCTGAAGCTATTTAAATCGCATTCCTGCTAGGATAAAAAGTCCCGTGGAGACGAAGATTGAGTTTCGTTTCCAGCACCAGGTTGTTAACTCCAGCATGACACCATCGATCCCTGAGCACCCTTGACCTCCGGGAGCTAAATTTGAGGCATCCCACAACCTTGGGGTTCAGAGGGAGAGATAGATCGGCCATGAATTGATGGCCGAATGGCCTAATTCTACTCCTGTTCCTTATGACCTTGTGAACTAACCTTTTCCCTTCTGCCATTGCTTTATATTTATGATTCCTTCCACCGTTAAAAATACTCAGTGTTGCAGCTACACGCAAGGATTTGAGTGTACGATTCCACTGTGTTGCAGAGAGAGTGCAGCATCGTCTGTGATGCCATCTTTTGGCTGAGGAAATTAGCCATGGTCTTGTCTTTCTGTAAAAGCAAAGATGAAATGGGTTAAAACATCGGCCTATCTGGGAACATCCTTGCCTGAGGTCATCTGTTGCCGGCCCCGATTTGTCCTTAGTTCTTCTCTCGCTTCCAGTCCACCTACCCCACCTACCCCTCCCCACCACCACCACCACCACCACTACAATGTCGGAAGTAGGGATGTCTGAAGTCCCGACCTGAAACGTCCCAGCCCATGTTCTACAGAGATACTGTCTTGAGCCGCTGAATTACTCTAACATTTTTTTGAGTATCTATGAACTCGTTTCGACACAAAATGCTGGGAGACGTTTTGGTTCGAGACCCTTCTTCAGACTATGAAATGGGTTGGTTCTTTCCTGCTTTCATCAGCCAGCATGCATCCCCACTCGATTCACTAAAACTAATTAGTAGACCACTTGTTGTCAGTGATCGAGCTGTGGATAAGGTGGCAACTATTTAGGTTTGATAATATTTTAGCTGCATTGCAGTAAAGGCATGCTCGGAATTTGAATGGATTCAGTCATTCCATTCTTTCTTGCTGGAGATGAGGCAATGTGCGGAATCATGTGAGGACTACGTTGTTTTATTTCTGCTCACAGTGGGAGCTCCACATCCCAGCTGATGACAAATGGCCATTCAGCCAATCTCTCCCAATGTAACATTCCTGTGTTTTTCCCTCTGCTGCTTTGATGAGGAGACCTTGATCCACCTTGAATCTAGTTTCTGGAGTTCCTCCTCCAAGCAATCTTTGGAATTACATTGTTCTGGTCGTTTTTCTGAACGGCCCCATTACACAGCTTCCCTTCCTCTGAAAGCAGCCTCATTTAAAACCAGGCAGCCCTTTTGATTGAACCCGAGGGATGAAAGCACGTTGTTCATGAGAAAGAGAAGAGCCAGCAGGGGAAGAAATGTTGTGTGACGGCAGGCTTCGTTGAGCATCACATACCGTCCCTCTCCCTCTCTCTATTAAATATCAAGCGAGGAGCTGTGAGCCTTTGGTGTACACAGGTATCACTGATACAAGTGGTGGCTCGGATTCCAACCACAGTAAAAATTCCATGTGTGCAGTAATTCAGGAAGAATGCAATGTGCTCAGTTTCTTTAATTTGGGGTTTGGAAGCTGATTGAAATGCTTTTCCTTCATTATGGGGATGTATTTCACCCCGAGCCTTGCGGTTAATGTGGTCATCATATAATCGCTTTCACTCCCAATGCTGGCCGTGTTTGCTCCTCAGGAGGACTGCCTCTTGTAGTGTTGGTCAATTATTTATTGAGGCATTTAGTTACCTTTTTATGTTGTTTTTTTTACAAAAACCTTTAGTTTTAATTTGGTGGTGCATTAAAATCGAAAAGAGTTTAACATTCAGGGATGGAAAGAATATGGGAGGCAGAGGAGATATGTTTAACCTAGCATAATGTATGGCACAGACGTTGTGGGCTGAAGGGCCTGTTTCTTAGCTGTGCTGCTCTATGTTATAGGATAACAAGAAGTTAATTAGCTGGATAATCACAGAGGTCATCTGAGCTTCACTGTGAGCTGTGCAGGAGGGGGTCTTGGAGTTCAACAAGAACGCCAAGAACTGGGTTTGAATGTCACCATGTTGAAGGTCTGGCAGATAAACATCACTTGGATGAAGGACTGATGTTAACTGTTGCTATGGTGAAGAGTTGGTGTTGATTGTTGCTACAATGAAGCTCTGGGGTTGAATGTTGCTACGGTGAAGGCCTGGGGTTGAGTGTCGTTAGGGCGATGGGCTGGGGTGGAGTGTTACTATGGTGAAGGGTTGGCAGATAAACTTTGCTTGGGTGAAGAGTTGGAGTTGAGTGTTGCTAGGGTGAAGGGTTAGAGTGGAGTGTCGCTATGGTGCAGGCCTGGGGTTGACTGTTGCTATGGTGAAGTGTTGGAGTTGACTGTTGCTCGGGTGAAGGGTTAGAGTGGAGTGTTGGTAGGGTGAAGGGTTGGAGTTGAGTGTTGCTAGGGTGAAGGGTTAGAGTTGAGTTTTGTTAGGGTGAAGGGTTGGAGTTGAGTGTTGCTAGGGTAACAGGCTGGGGTGGAGTGTGTCTACGGTGAGGGAAAGGGAGTTGAGCATCACGGAAGAACAGGGACAGGAGTTGAGAGTCGCCATGACAAAGGATTGTGAGTTGCTAGTCAGTTGGAGGAAATGGAGCTGTAGACGCCATTAGAAAAACGAGACCACATAGAAGAAAGGCCTCATTAAATAGTTCACACGAGGGGATTGGGAGAATGACACAACAATATAAATGAGCCATGGGCCCGGGTACCGATCTGCAGTAGAGAGCTGGAGGCACTGGATATGAGGTTAGCTTTTGGAAGTAGATCACTATCTAGCAGACAGGAGCAGGAAACGTTGAATGACGGCTCTGAAATGGCATCTTGCTATACCAGAGGGTTGTCAAGGCTGCAACGTTGCTGTCTCAGTTTAATTTTAAAAGTTTTTCATGATAAACATTGTGCTGCCTGTGCCTGTTATCCAAGTTTAGACTTGGCAAAATTTGCAGTTATTTCTAACTCAGTTGATGTATTTGAACAGCTGGTCAGAGCTACACTGAAATGGTGGATTCGCACAGTGATGTACAAGATTTGTCCACAAATATCCCTACATTGTTTGGAGGCAGTCACAATAATACCTAAACTTTACTATCAACCTTTTCTGGCCAGTATGCTGGGATTATAGCATAAAGTTCACAGGTTAACAGCTGTTGAACTGGAACTCTATTCCACAATGCTGTCCGCAGCCTTCCCAAAATAGAGAATACTTTTAATGTATGAAGATAGACTGCGATTAGCAGACCAGGTCATTTTGTTTGGGGTTTAATGTGCTCAGGAATACCCAAAGTCAAAGGGATTGATGAGTGTACCTGAACACGAACCCTCAAGTGGTCCTCAAGTGTCTTCATCAGAACTTGCAGTTCAGATGGGGGAAATCTACTATTTTCTGGATCTAGCTGTTCTATTGACAGTAACATTTTCATAGTTGATTCTGTAACATTTTCATAGTCCCTGGGAGATTCTGTGTTTCAAAATAATAGTGGCAAGACCCCATTTTGTGAAATGTTTTCATCCCGGCTAGGGTATTGAATTTCATTATCACTTGATGCTGAACCACTGCTGATGAATGTGTGGGTATATAGCACCAGTCCTTTCACTGTCTAGCCAACTGTTAAAAGGACAAGATGTTGTTCTTATTTCAGTTTGAACTGATTCTAGTTCACTGAATTTCACTGCATTTGTCTTGTTCACTGAATTTCCCACATTTGCTGGTCGCCTTTGGCTCCTGTCCTGACAACAATTTTTTGGGTATAAAAAAAAGACCTGCTGAGTTACTCCAGCACTTTGTGTTATTTTGTGTAAACCGGCATCTGCAGTTCCTTGTTTTCTACGTTATTGGGTATAAGAATATAACATTATTCAGGTATTGGACAGGCTAGATGCAGGAAAAATGTTCCCAATGTTGGGGAAGTTGGGGGCTGTTGGGGGTGTCCAGAACCAGGGGGTCACAGTTCAAGAATAAGGGGTGGGCCATTTAAGACTGAGATGAGGAAAAACTTTTTCACCCAGAGAGTTGTGAATCTGTGGAATTCTCTGCCGCAGAAGGCAGTGGAGGCCAATTCACTGGATGTATTCAAGAGAGAGTTAGATATAGCTCTTGGGTCTAACAGAATCAAGGGATATGGGGAGAGAGCAAGAACGGGGTGCTAATTTTGGATGATCAGCCGTGATCATATTGAATGGCGTGCTGGCTCAAAGGGCCGAATGGCCTACTCCTGTACCTGTTATCTATGTTTCTATGTTCTAAGCTTGAAATCAGATTCCTCCTACTTTATGCTTCCCCTCCTCTTTCCCAGCACATCGATTCTCCTCGTTCTTCAACTCCGATCTCTTGTGCATTCTCCACTGTGGGCATCCTCTGCAGCTGGCTTTGTTTAGTTTAGTCCAGAGATACAGCACGGAAACGGGCCCTTCGGCCTACCAAATCCACAATGACCATTGACCACTTGTTCACGCTAGCTCCATGTTATCGTACTTTCTCATCATCTCCCTGCCTACCAGGGCCAATTTAGAGAGGTCAATTAACCTGCTAGCTGTCTTTATAAAACTCTATACTCTGTCTTCAGACATCTGCCCTCCCCCAAAGCCCTGCAAATATTTTCCTTTCCACCGTTTATTTAAGTCCCTATTGAACACTACAGTTGGGTTTGCCTACACTGCCACCTCCAACAGTATAGGCCAGACCCAAACCACCCCCTGCATTAGAAAAATATTTGTCATTTTTATTGGGGTTTTGTTACATGAGCAGTGCCTGGAACTGGCTGCCTGGTGGTGGTGGTGGTGGAAACAGGTACGAAGGTGGCATTTGAGTGGCTTTTACGTGGGTACATGAACAAGCAGGGAATCGAGGGAGATGGATCACATGTAGGCAGACGGAATTAGTTTAATTTGGCATCATGTTTGGCACGTACATTGTGGGCCGAAGGCCTCTTCCTCTGCTACACTGTTCTATGTACATCATTTTTGGTTCTTTTGCCATTTTTTGACCTTTTCAGGCCTCCAACTCTTGGTGGTTCCATCAATGGAAATTGTTTATTTGTTTATACCTAACAATTATTTGCTTTGGCTCAATGACAATTTTTATCTGAATATACGTCTGTGAGGATATTGGGACATGTTCTTCTGATTACTTAGTACTACCTTAAGTAGTCTCTTGGCATAATTAAAGAACACTGAATAAATTCAGTAAACAGAATAGTCAACTTTAGGCTTTTCCGGGAGGTTTGATGGTTGAAGGAGATCAGCCCTGTATAACTTGTCATGTTCTGTCTTATAGTTCATATACCAATATGTGAGCTACTCTGTAGGTCTGAAATGTAATGCAATCCACTGAAAGAAAACTGGGGCAGCAGGTTGGTACAGCGGTAGAGTTGCTGCCTTACAGCACTAGAGACCTGACTTCTATCCTGACCACAGGCGCTGTCTGTGTGTGTGGAGTCTATATGTTCTCCCCATGACCACGTGGGTTTTCTCCGGGTGCTTTGGTTACCTTCCTCACTCCAAAGACCTCGAGGTTTGTAGGTTAATTGGCTTTGGCAAAGACTGGAAATTGTCCCTAGTGTGTAGGATAGTGCTGCATACGGGGATCGCTGGTCGACGTGGACTCGGTGGGCCACTGTGTCACCACATTGTCAACTCTGCTTCTCTCTCTGTGCAGAAGATGCTGCAATGTTTCATGCATTTTCTGTTTTGTCCTGTCCATTCCTTGTCTGAGCCATTGTCTATTGAGATATAAATGAAATGTAGGATGGATAATTAAATTAATCTCTTAACACTGAGTTTAACAGTTCTTAAATGTATTTACTTTTTAAGTTACAATAAGTTTATGATTGAAAAGTTATGATTATTTATGGGCCTGTCCCACTTGGGCGTCATTTGCGCATCATTTACGTGACATCATTTACGTGTCATGACGCACGACGCACGCATCATGATGCGCGCATGGTGCGTGGTGACGTAGGCAGTGAAGCGCAGACGCACGCGGCGCCCGAGGATTTTGGGATGTAGGAAATCTTCGCACGCCATCTGCGTGACGCGCAAATGACGCCCAAGTGTGACAGGCCCTTTAGCTTTGAGGCTAGACAGAGGAGTAGTTAATTTGAAGATTGGTAATAAATCAGTCATTCAAGGTCAAGCCTGTTTGAGCAATTTTATTTTCAGACTTTGGCTTGTTTTCTCTGTTACTTGCTCCTCCCAATCTTCTGCCTGGACAATCAGGACAGAACTAAGCTAATGGCAGTGTAGGGAAAGGGTTTGTAATGCATTTGGCCTTTCTGTACAAGTCCTGCTGACTCATAGGCAATCTTGTGCGGCAGAATTATAGAAGGCAGTTTTCCATGGTAGAATTGCTTCCAGCACACTTTTATTATTGATATTGGTTTATTACTGTCACGTGTACCGAGATACAGTGATAACTTTGTTTTGCAGTTATCCAGGCTCGTCATACTATAGGGTGATTTCACGAAAGGTCACTGGAGCGTAAATCCCCACTCACGTGACCGAAAATTTTAACTGGGGGACAAGCGTCACTTCCGGTACATGTTAGTGAATGGGAAAACACGCACTTTCACACCCGTTAAAAACATCGAAAACGGCCAGTTTTTGAGCTGCAATTAAGTGAGCTAGTCGGGGTGACCGTGAGGAACAGCTACTTAAATTTACAGTCCAAAAAAAAGATAGAAACTAAGGTAAATACAAGAGGGAGCTGAAGGTGTAAAAAAGGCGGAAGTGCTAGCGGACTTTTTTCTTGGAGATTTAAAGATCCAAAATATCGGGAATTATCGCGTTTGCTCGCTGCATTTCATCAAAAGTGGCATTATTGACTTTTTATCTTTATTCATTTGTTATATGAAAAGTATTAAAAGTTAGAAACCCGTCAGTAAAATTGCAAAATCGCCCATGGTTCTCGGGTGGGTTTTAACATGCAAAATGAACACGCTTCTGAAGCTCCATTCACCATTTAAATAATCGTAAACTCTCAATGCGTTTGGAAATCAATTTTACTGAGATGCAAGCTTACGATTATTTAAATGGTAAATGGAGCTTCAGAAGCGTTTTCATTTTGCATGTTAAAACCCACCCGAGAACCATGGGCGATTTTGCAATTTTACTGACGGGTTTCTAACTTTTAATACTTTTCATATAACAAATGAATAAAGATAAAAAGTCAATAATGCCACTTTTGATGAAATGCAGCGAGCAAACGCGATAATTCCCGATATTTTGGATCTTTAAATCTCCAAGAAAAAAGTCCGCTAGCACTTCCGCCTTTTTTACACCTTCAGCTCCCTCTTGTATTTACCTTAGTTTCTATCTTTTTTTTGGACTGTAAATTTAAATAGCTGTTCCTCACGGTCACCCCGACTAGCTCACTTAATTGCAGCTCAAAAACTGGCCGTTTTCGATGTTTTTAACGGGTGTGAAAGTGCGTGTTTTCCCATCCACTAACATGTACCGGAAGTGACGCTTGTCCCCCAGTTAAAATTTTCGGTCACGTGAGTGGGGATTTACGCTCCAGTGACCTTTCGTGAAATCACCCTATATATAAGTATGTCAGGCAGTGTTAAAGAGAAAATAAACAGAGTGCAGAATATTGTATTACAACTTCAGAGAAAGTGCAGATTTAAAAAAGTGCAAAGGTTGCAACAAAGTAGTTTGGAAGATTAGGAAATTCATCACCAGCGCATGACCGGTCTGTTCAAGAATCTGATAACAGAGGGGAAGAATTGGTGCCATCAAATCTGCGGGATCTGTACAAGATCATTTGGATCGAGCATTTGAGAGGAGGAATATTCAACTCAGAATGATTGGATTTTGGATGAAGCCAGGACATTATACATGTCTTTAGTTCACTTATGTTAATTTCCTTCAAGGTGTTCTGATGTAATGATTCACAATGCACTTCACTAGAAACTTAAACCTTGGGACTGCATTGTTTTAACCTAAGCTAATCTCTGAATCTGGAACAGTCAGTTTTTGCATGCCCACCAGTTCCCTGCAGTTTGTTAGAAGGACTCCTGCAGTGGGCAATCTTTCCTCTGCAGGGACTACACCAACTGGCTATGTAGTCCTTTAGGTCATCCGGAGATTGCAAAAGGTACCATATGAAAGCAAGCTTGTTTCTGTGATGACTTAACAGTGTGGGTAGGGTGGAAGTGTATTGGGTAGGGAAGGCTATAGATTCCATTGTTAATTGTGTGGAAAGAAACTGCAGATGCCGGTTTATACCGAATATAGGCATAAAATGCAGGAGTAACTCAGTGGGTACGGCAGCATCTCTGGAGATAAAGGATGGGTGATGTTTCCATAAATGCTGCCTGACCTGCTGAATTCCTCCAGCACTTTGCGTCTTATCTTCCGTTGTTAATTGGTTGACAGCAAATTGTATGTTGGAGGAAGCAGGCTGATTTGACTTGAGCAATTTCTCCCACATTAAAGTAGCCTTTATGGTCATTCAGACCTTGAGGTCTGAACGAAATTTTGTTGCCTTGCAGTCCTACATATAGTAAAAAATGGCAAAAACACACACAAATTAACATCCACCACAGTGAGTTGAATACTCCTCACTGTGATGGAAGGCAAAAGTCTTAAGTTTTTGTCTCTTTCCTTCTTATTCTCCCTCTGCGCCGAGGCGATCCAGGCTTCCGATGTTGTGACCCCGCCGGGCGATGGTAAGTAATGTCAGTCCCGCGGCTGAATCCAAGCTCCGCGAACGGGCCGGTTCAGCTCCGCGGCCCGGGGTGGTCGAAGCCGCCGAAGCTGCGGCCCTCCAGTCCAGAGGACACAGCTGTTGTCGCGGGAGCTCCGCAGAACAGGTCACCAACCTGCGAGCTCCCGACGATGTCGTCCACCGGGCCCGCGGCCGGTCCTCCGAGGTCGGATCGCTGCTGCCTCTGCCGCTGCCCGCTCCGAGGTCTGGTGGCTGCTGCCGCAGTCGCTGCCCGCTCCGGGGTCGGGTCGCCACTGCCGCAGCCCGCACCGGGGTCGGGTCGCCGCAGCCGCTGCCTGCGCCGAGTTCGGGTCGCCACTGCCGCTGCCCGCACCGGGGTCGGGTCGCCACTGCCGCTGCCCACTCCAGGGTCGGGTCGCCACTGCCGCAGCTCCGAGGCCGCCAGCTCCACTATTAGGCCTCGGCGCAGGCGGAGACGGAGACGGGGGATACAAGAGAAGTCGCATCCCCCCGAAATAAGAGACCAAAACCATGTTTACTCCCCCCCACCCACACACATACACAATAAACCAAAAATGAACTCAAACAGGACAAAAGAACACAAAAAATAAAATAAAAAGACGGACTGCAGGCGAGCCGCAGCTGCTAAGGCAGCGCCGCCATCTTGAACATTATGTCTGCAGTGTGTCTTTAGCATGTGAAAGGTAAAAATAATGACTCAATGCCATTAGTCTATGCTTTCACTACAGTGTCTCCAGAATGTACAATGGTTTAACCTGTAGCATTATACAACAGAGACTGCAGCTATCTTCACAACAAGCATTGCATCTCAGCTTTGTCAAGTTGCTTATGGATGCATGAGCAAGTCTAACAAGTTCAACCTCCAATCCCCTCTAGCCTGAGCCCTCTAGTTTTAGCCACCTCTGCCATGGGAAAAAGTTTCCTACTGTCTACCCTCTGTTCACCCCTCATAACTTTGTACACGTCAATCAGGATCCCCCTCCGTCTCCTCCCCATCAGGTAAAGCAAACCTAACCTACCCAGTCTCCATTCACAGCTAAAATGCACCACCTCAGGCAGCATCCTGGTGAATCTCCTCTGCACTATTTCCAGTCTGTATCTGTGAGTGTGATCAAATGTTCTTAAATCCAGATACCCATCATCTTTTGAATGTAATTTCTTCGTCCCATTGGCATCCTCCTCCCTGCAGGCATCCTTCACCAAGTTAGAAGCGGTCCATGTTAAGATCTACAGGCAATGGATTGAGCAGCAAGACCTGCCTGTAGCACTTGGTGGGGATCTTGAATTATGTTTCAGAGAGTGCGAACGATTCCTTCCACAACGCTTGACTTTATATATCTGGAATTGTGATAGCACAATATGAGCTCTTGATCGCAATCTTTATTGAATGAATATTTTGGCGTCTGAGATGGTCTTAGTGGTATCTTTCAAATAAATCTGAAGTAAACATAAACGTTTTTTCAAAAAAGGTCTTCTTGAAGGTTTAAATTTATGATTTGCAAGGCATAAACTCCTTTCGTTAAACAATTGCTCATTTGACGTGTTTGCAGTATAGACCAAGGATAAATACAACATTGTTAACGGGGCCGCATAACTTGACATCCACTGTGTTGCATGCAGTTTCTCAGACTGTACTGGGCTCAAGGCCCATTCCCCTTACATCACCAGAATCATAAAATGCCCTCAAGAGTTATTTCATTGTTTTCAAAGTATTTTTGGATATGGCCAAACTGTAAATGGAAACCTTTCATTGTTGAGAATTCATTGATAAGGATGACGTTGTAAGGGATGCTGAGGTTGTCCTGCTGGCCTCAGAGCCCCGTGTCCTGTTTGTGAGAAGGTGGCACCTGATGCACTCCCCACATGCAGATTACTTCATGCATGGTTACCATGGTGCTGCTTGGAAAAAAATAGATTTTGGCTCCCAGTCATGAATCTGCTTCCAGTCCATTGTGGTGATCTCCCCCGCCGAGGCTTCATCCTTCCTACTTCTCAGTGGCTTTTCCTGCCAGATGTAACAAGGTCAGCGTACTGTGCAATTGTGCATCTTCCCATCGGCGCTGGTTTAGTACAGCGTAGATAGGAAGGTGGTGAGTTCGAGTCCTGCTCAAGTAGCATTTCAACACGTTTTCTAGGTAATTCCAGCACAGTCCTGTGGGGATAATGAGGGGATAAATCATTGGTGGGGAAGCTGATTCTTGGATGAGATTTAAACGTAGTCCCTGATTACGCACCATGCGAAAAGATTGCTTGCAACATTCCCATAACCTGGCAAGTGTAGGAAGGAACTGCAGATGCTGGTTTACATCGAAGATGGACACAAAATGCTGGAGCAACGCAGTGGGACAGGCAGTATTTCTGGAGAAAAGGAATGGGTGACGTTTCGGGGCAAGCCCCTACTTCAGAAGAAGGGTTTTGTCCCGAAGCATCACCCATTCCTTCTGTCCAGAGATGCTGTCTGTCCCGCTGTGTTACTCCAGCATTTTGTGTCATAAGCTGGCCTGCCACTCTCATACATTGGTTGTGTTATGTACCATCCAACAACAGTGCTGGGTCTCAGTCAGACTTATTTCCCTGTCGGCCATCTTGTGACCCAAACGTGCTACCCATCGTGGCCTTGTATCTATCACCTCTGAAGCCACAGAACTGGAGTGTAGACAAGTCACCATCCCTCCTACTGGGCAGTCTCTACCCGAGCAGCTTAGGCGCCGTGCGGGTGCAGTTTGTATTGCTCCTGTACACTGTCATGCAGGATAATTACAGGGCAGAGTATAGCAGGTAAACTTTGGGATGTTTCTGCAACATCTCAAATGAATCATTCTGCAGGCAATATCCTCGTCCTTTGATGTGATTCATCTGCGCGGAGGGAAACCGGATATTATCAGTTGCCTTTTAAATCTGGAGTATGTTGAGCTAACGTACACGTGATGTCTTTGAAGTGTGCTCTGACAGCTGTGTTGCTGATAACTACTTGAGTTAATTGTCGATGTGTTACTAACACCATTTAATTTTATTCATGTTGTTGTATAATACAGTTTAACATTTTATAGTTGAAAACATTGTCCCAGGCTGTAATTTTGTTCGGAAATAATTGTTTTCCAGAAGCGCACAAAGCAAATGAATATTTACATTGCGATGAAGCTTGATAGCACTGATGAATGCTCTGATCTCACACTATCCCTGCCATGTGCTCCTTCCCTGCTTTCTCCCCATTCATGCTCTTCCTCAAGTAAAATCCTGAATTTTAGGATTTTGGTGCAACAAAAAAGAGGAGTGCTGATTTTTCTCCAGGTTTTGATGAGGGCTCACTCCTCAAGTTAGCATATAGTCTTTAGTTTGATTTATTGTCACGTGTACAGATTTATAGTACAGTGTTAGGCATCTTTGTTGTGTGGTCCCTAGTCAGTTGCAAGACTGTACATGATTACAACCAGGCTGCCCACAGTGCCCACAGGATAAAGGGGATAACGTTTAGTGCAAAATGCAAGTCCGATTTAAAAAATATCCCGAGGGTCTCCAATGAGGTAGAAGGTAAGTCAGGATCGCTCTCTAGATGGTGATGGGATGTTTCAGTTGCCTGATAACAGCTGGAAGGAAACTGTCCCTGAATCTGGGGGCGTGGGTTTTCACACTTCTGTACCTCTTGCCTGATGAGAAAGGGGAGAAGAGGGAATGTCCAGGGTGAGACTTGTCCTTGATTATGCTGGTGGCCTTGCCGAGGCAGCATGAAGTGCAGATGGAGTCAATGGAAGTGAGGTTAGTTTACGTGATGGTCTGGCCTGCAACCAGATACACCAGCGACAAACTTCGTCGATTTGATGCACTGCATCAATATTTAACAAAAGTGGAGCTGTCACACTCAAGAACTCGATGATGTTCGTCTCTCTCCTACATCCTCTAGCATTCCTTCACTTTGGGATCTGTGGCTTTATTGTGGTTTCATAGATCATAAATTATGATATATGGCTTCATAGATCATGTTCAAATTCCACATCATTACTAAGCCTCATGATAATAGCCATATAAACAGCAACAAGCAGGAGCTATCCAATAATCAGCAATAAAATGTAAAATGGGCAAAAGTACATGTTGCCTTAATGATTGATAACAGAACGTCCAGTAACTGGCAGTGTATCTTGTAGTGATGGTGGCCCTTTAGGTGTTGTCAGACGTTGGCACCAGTCACATCAGCTCTGACACTGGGTCTGACAACAGCATGGAGTCGCAACATAACAAAGGATAAATAATTGCCCACGCTCTAAGTTTTGGCGGCTCATAACGAGGAAGGCATGTAGTCGTAGTGAAGGTTCAATATTTGAGTTCGTAAGAAGCCAATGAACTTGGCAAACTGTGGAGGGAAAAATCAATAAAAATCTTGTTAAATGTTTGCAGACTAATTCAGTTTCAGTTTATCAGCAATTTGATATCTTACCTTTGAAACTGTTTCTTGACCCTGGGACTACAATGTATAAAGCTGAGGTCTCTGGTGCTGTGATTAAAACTGTCTAAAGCGAAACCGACCTCACCCATGGGTTCATTGTCGCTTAGAGCCAAACTTAAATTGATCCTTTAACCCACATCATAGCAGAGATTCACAAACAAGCAGAATGTACTTTGAACCTGACTTTATTTCATTTTTTTTTTTATGGGCCTGAATTTTTTGCTTGGATAGGATTCTCACTGGTAGAAGTTACTACATTTTGGAATTACAACACTTTGACGTTTCCAAGGTAGAGGCTTAGATATCAAGGTAAAGGTTGATGATCAGAAGCTGATGTGGCAGACTACACATCTGTAACCTGAGCTGCTGCAATTTTATTATTTCACAAAGTTCATTTCTCACCTGATCTTTTATTGGCTTCTATAAACTGTCCTGAGTCTGTTGGGAGTGGATGCGAATGTGGATAACATTGAACTGACGATCGATGGTCAGTGTGGACCCAGTGGGCCGAAGGGCCTGTTTCTTTCAATGCTGCCTCTTTCAATTCAGTTCAACCTGACTGATGCACAGGGAGTTTAGTGCCCGGGCTGTCTGTGGCAGTTAACGCCACATACAAATCGCCTTTGGTTCTCATTCGTACTCTGTAATGTATGAACCAAATTTAACCATAGGTTTCTGATAACCCTTTTAAAATGGAACTATTTCTGATCCAACACATTGTGTCCAATTTATTTTCCACATAATTTCACCTGTAATAGGCGCAAACTATTGGTACAGGTTTGTAAATTGGTACAATATTTTGGTTTTCGTAATTTCCAGGCAAATTACACCATAATACGTACAATCATTTTGCACATGATTACAACAGGTAGTGCAAGTAGTGAAAGGAAATAGAGTGCAGAATACAGTGATAAACTCTATCTTCAGCAAAGCATACATAGCCAGTTTGTGCAAAAGCAGACTCGGAATGCTTGAGTAACTCAGTCAGTCGGGAAGATCGTGGAAAGGCGTTGTTTTGGACGGGGAAAAAAGTCAGAAGAAGGGTCCCGAGCCGAAACATTGCCTATCCCTGTCCTCCTGAGATGCTGCCTTACAACTGTGTGTCTTCTTTTGTAAAGCAGCATCTTGCTTCTACCTAGTTTATGCATTGGTTTAGAAAGGTCATAGGCACGTGATATATAGAAATACTGACATTTTGGGTATGGGGTCAGGCGTTCTGGACAAGGGAGGCCAGCATGCCAGCTGACTTTTACGGAGACATTTTAGGATCATGGTCAAACTGTATTACTGGCTGCACTTGCTGATAAAGCATGAGGATAGGAGAACATTGATGCGATTGGATTAAAGAATACCATGCGCCGTTTCATGGAAAAGTAAGTTAGAGCAATTAATCTTGAAAATGTATAGGATCTAAGTACTTCTGAGAGGGATCATTGTACCATCTCCTGGGTTTGTGTTGGACACACATTCTGAAAAATGTCCTATGCATTTACAGAGTGACCCAAGTTCTACAGCAGCATTGTGCTGAACTGGTTGGTTTCAATCACGCCTTTGTGTGGGTCTCAAAAGCCGTGAGATATAAATGGACTCCATTGAAACAGGTTTTTGTTCGTGTTGTCATTAATCTCAATTTCCCAGCTGTCTTGTAATTGTCACTGAAGTTTTGTGAAGGCTTAAATAAAGCTGGCTTCCCTGCGAGGAGATCTTGCCACTCAGTAGGAAACCTTTTCAGGCTGGAGACCAAAGGTGAGCACTTCTGGGAAAGAATTAATCACCTGCCCCAAACCGTGCAAGTTCAACCTTTGGAGTTTTTGTTGAATTCCACTGAAAACCACGAGCGAAAGATGTCCTCTCTGCTTGATCGACAAAACAACATGCATTTTATACATAGCTTTGATTAAAACGTACAAAATTCTTAAGGGGTTGGACAGGCTAGATGCAGGAAGATTGTTCCCGATGTTGGGGAAGTCCAGAACAAGGGATCACAGTTTAAGGATAAGGGGGAAATCTTTTAGGACCGAGATGAGAAAAACATTTTTCACACAGAGAGTGGTGAATCTCTGGAATTCTCTGCCACAGAGGGTAGTTGAGGCCAGTTCATTGGCTATATTTAAGAGGGAGTTAGATGTGGCCCTTGTGGCTAAACGGATCAGGGGGTATGGAGAGAAGGCAGGTACAGGATACTGAGTTGGATGATCAGCCATGATCATATTGAATGGCGGTGCAGGCTCGAAGGGCCGAATGACCTACTCCTGCACCTAATTTCTATGTTTCTATGATAATCTGACAGTGAGAGAGTGAGAGTGGGGAGGGAGGGAGAGGGGCAGTAAGGTGGATTGTGGATGAGAAGGGAGGGAGGGAGCGAGAGAGAGAGGGAGAGAGAGAGGGTCATATGGTGATGCACTTGAGCTAAGGCAATGGGCTTTGAATGACCTTGAGTTTAGTGGATACACTAATTAAACCAGAAGTGGTTACACCTACATTTTACTAAGACATGCCGATTTTTACAGCTAAAGTCTGGTGATTTACGAGGTTGGAAATAAGTTGTCTAGGAGCCGGTAGCCAGAGGCTCACCCCTGGGTCAGTGCAGGACAGGAGGACAGGTTAGGAACACATGGGTCTGGTTTCAGACCGTTGCTGAGGAGTGGAGCGAAGTCAGCGACCGGATCACTGGGAAATAGAAATCAAAAAACTACATGTCCAGAGATATCTGAACAAAGGTTTCTCAACCTGAAACATTAACTCTCTTTCCATAGATGCTGCTTGACCTGCTTAGTATTGCCATCACTTTCTGGTTTTGTTTCATTAACTTGAGAACAATCTCAGTTTCCAAGATTCTGGAAATGTTTAAGTTTTTGATTGTTCTATTATAAATGTGAGCCAGTTTCCTGAAAGGTAAATTATTTTTTACAAATCCTGGAAATACCAGTGTTTAAGAAGGAACTGCAGATGCTGGAAAATCGAAGGTACACAAAAAAGCTGGAGAAACTCAGCGGGTGCAGCAGCATCTACGGAGCGAAGGAAATAGGCAACTTTTCGGGCCGAAACCCTTCTTCAGACCTGGAAATACCAGTGTTCTGGCATCTCGGTGGGATGTACCAATCTTCGACACAGAGTGCTGGAGCATCTCTGGAGAACATGGCACGGTGACCAAATGCGTGGGATGGATGCTGGTTTCTACTGAAGATAGACACAAATTGCTGGAGTGACTCACCGGGTCAAACAGTATCTCTGGAGAAAAATAATAGGTGACGGTGCGGGACCCAGCTTCAGAACAACATTTAAGAAACGTTTGGACAGGTACATCGATAGGACAGGTTTAAAAGAATATAGGTCAAATGCAGGCAGGTGGGACGTGTAGATGGGACATGTGTAGGAAGGAACTGCAGCTGTTGGTTTACACTGAAGATAGACACAAAATGCTGGAGTAACTCAGTGGGACAGGCTGCCTATCCCGCTGAGTTACTCCAGGATTTTGTGTCTATCTGTAGATGGGACATGTTGATCGGTGTGGGCAAGTTGGGCTGAAGGACCGTACGATTCTATGACCAATCTTCCTGGTCGATTCAGGAACTAATATCCCTAAAAAAGGACATTCCATTAAACAGTGTCTCTTGCTACCTCAGGACATGCTGAAGAGCACTGCAACTTTGTTTCTGAACTATTAATTATTGTTGTAATCATGCAATCTTAGCAAAGTACTGCACAATTGAGGCCATTCAGCCCCTTGTGTCTGAACTTTTGTTTTCCAAAGTGAAATCTATGAGGTCTCACTTCCTGCCCTTTCGTCCACCCTGACTTTGGTGGGGGAGCTGTAGCGAGACAGGGGACATGGAAAAACACTTAATTAGACACAGCTAACTTTACAAGACTTTTAAGCATACTAAATATTTAAAAATCGAGACATTTCTGTAAGGCGGCTGGATGTGATAAAGTTTAAAAGTCGGGCTTCCAAACTCCATGGACGTTTCCTGTTTGACATTACAGATTTGATTCTGTCCGCTCAAAACAAAAACAGCTGTCTTGGGAATCATCCAAACTTAAAATTTCAAGCAATCTACCCTCAGGGTACTTATTAGCAAAGTGAATCTCCAATGATTTTTGCCTGGGGTTAGTTGAATGGTGTGCTGTTTACAGAGACAAGAATTCTGTTCTGTATTCCAGAGAATGTATCATGATTCTGCTGCATAATCGGGTCCAAGTTTGAAAACCACAAGGCATAACTTAGTAAATCATGCTTTGGAGTTTGGTAACTGAGCTGTGCCAAAGGCTTTTAATTTTCAAGTTGCATTTTAATGCCATTTTTTCCCCTGGTTACATTGCATGTGCGATGGCCATGTAATGTAGATATGGAGGGCGCTGTAGTGCAGCTAGTAGCCCTTCTGTGTGACCAGGGTTGGATCCTGGCCTCTGGTGCTGTCCGCATGGAGATTAAACATTCTCCCTGTGACCACGCGGGTTTTCTCCCACAGAGGGTTGCTCCCTTGTAAATTACCCCTCCCATGTAGGAGGGGTAATTCTCTGCCACAGAAGGTAGTTGAGGCCAGTTCATTGGCTATATTTAAGAGGGAGTTAGATGTGGCCCTTGTGACTAAAGGGATCAGGGGGTATGGAGAGAAGGCAGGTACAGGATACTGAGTTGGATGATCAGCCATGATCATATTAAATGGCGGTGCAGGCTCGAAGGGCCAAATGGCCTACTCCTGCACCTATTTTTATGTTTCTATGTTTCTATGTAAGTGAGTGGTGAAATCTGGGGGTTAGTTTAGGAAAAGTGGAGACACTAAACTGAAGAGGGGTGTGTGGGGGGGGTCTGGTCCCGAAACATCACCACTTCCTTCTCCCCAGTCGCACTGAGTTACTCCAGCATTTTGTGTCTATCTTCGGTGGAATCCAGCATCTGCAGTTCCTTTCAACACTAATCATGAGATTAGTGTAGGCGTGTGCTTGGTAGTTGATAGTCACAAAATGCTGGAGTACCTCAGGCAGCATCTCTGGAGAGAAGGAATGGGTGACGTTTTGGGTCGAGGCCCTTCTTCAGACTATGCTTGATGGTTGGCCTGTTTCGGGTTCTGTGACTGCTCGAGATCCAGTTCAATAACGAAAATAAACTGATATGAGCATTGTGTAGGAAGGAACTGCAGATGCTGGTTTACACTGAAGATAGATGCAAAAAGCTGGAGTAACTCAGTGGGTCAGTCAGCATCCCTGGAGAAAAAGTATGGATGACATTTCAGGTGGAGAGTCTGAAGAAGGGTCTCGAACCAAAACATCACCCATTCATTTTCTCCAGAGATGCTATCTGACCCGCTGAGTTTCTCCAGCCTTTTGTGTCTGTTATACTGAAGCATGCTAGGATTTGATGATATACCTACCATCTTTCCCAGGGTGAGCACCACACCATCACTGTAGTCAGCGGTGTAATAACAGCTTGAGGTGTTTACATAGTGCAGCGGTTTCCATTCTAAGTGGCAGCCTCCATGGAAATGCACCACAATGCTAAGCTTGGAAACCGGGGATTACATTTCGCTTTCCATGCTCTAATCCAATAATTACCTAGACTGGGCATCAGTAAATTTAACTCAATGCATCCAAGAAGAAAGTTTTGTGTTTCACGCTTTGTGCAGCAGGTTAGGACAGATTTCTGGCTTGAAACTGAACACTGGGATTTAATGCCGGAGGTTTTCCAGCTGAATTGCACTGACTATTGAGAAGCTGGAGCAGGGTGAGGCCATTCAGCCCCTCAAGCCTGCTTCACCATTCCACAAGAGCATGGCTGATCCTAGAGTCCATTTTCTTGCCCGTTCCCTATAGTAATTGATTCACCTTTGTGGGGTTGTCCGGCGCAATGGACGGATCGTCTTGTGCTGTTTGTCAGTTGCCAGGCTCCATCGGTGTGGTTGTCTGGTGCCATCAGTAGGTTACCGAACACCATCAGTGGGTTGCCGCCGGCAGATTGCCTGGTGCTGTCTGCGTGTGGAAGAGTAGGTTTGCTCCTCCAGTCTGCAGTCATGGAAGATTTCCGTCTGAAGAAAGGTCTTGACCCGAAAACGTCACCTATTCCTTTTCCCCTGTGTTGCTGTCTGACCTGCTGAGTTACTCCAGCTTTTTGTGTCTGTCTTCGGTTTAAACCAGCACCTGCAGTTCCTTCCTACACATGCAGTCATGTATAGGTTGACTTGCCCACACCTGACCTGCATGTATGGGTGAGACACAAAGTCCTGGGGAGTAACTCAGCGGGACAGGCAGCATCACTGGAGAGAAGGAATGGGTGGCGTTTCGGGTCGAGACCCTTCTTCAGACTGAGTATCAGGAGAGAGGGAAACTAGAGATATGGAATACGGAGATATGAAAGGTATGAAAATACAGAAAACGCAAGATGTGGGCAAACATGCCAGTACCTGTAGCTTGTGTATTAGCTGTAGAGGCAGGATGGTCTTCCGTTCTAGAGCTGCTCATAACACAAGGAGATGTGCAGCAAATGGACTGGTGATTTTGAAGTGCAGTTAGTGTGATGATGTAGGGAAGCAGGCTGCAAATCAGCTCATAGAATGGTTCCATTAAAAGCACCAAGGACATTGATGAGGAAGTCAGGTCCACATGTGGGTGTGCTGTAGCCACCTGCTTTGTATCCTTTCACAGCACTGGCTCAGGGGCACTGCCAAGTCCCCTATCTCTTTCACAGCCACCAACCACCCTCAAGCTCACCCACGTACTGCGGGATGGAACTTGCAATCTTCCAGTTTCCAGCACGTTGCTTATCTGAGTTGCGAAGGAGCATCCGTTCTCCTCTCCTCCGCGACTCGGATATGCAGCGTGCTGGAGATTGGAAGGTTGTAACTTGCCTTCCAACAACAAGGCAGAGAGCACAAGGGTGGTGACTTTGAGCCACATTTTCAGGGTTGTTCCTCCAGTGTTGGGTGCTGTCCCCTGCCTGAATGTGGCCGTTCAGCTGATTGTTTGAAAAGAGATTTCCTCAAGTCAAATTCTGGTAGAAATTCTAATAGAAAAAACCCCTGGACAAGTTTGGTAGAATCGGTTTAAAGAGATATGGGCCAAACACAGGCAGATGGGCATCTTGGTCAGCATGGGCAAGTTGGGCCGAAGGGCCCGTTTCCACACTGTATGACTGTGACTATAAAGTAAAAGGCTGGGATCTGAGGAGTATTGATGTACAGAGTGACCTTAAGGAGCATGTTCATAACTCCGAGGAAAGTGGAAGCACAGGTGGATAGAATAGTGGAAAAGGCATTTGGCATGTTTGCCCTCATAAGCCAGGGCATTAAGCAGAAGAGTTAGAAAGTCATGTCACAGTTATACAAAATATTGGTGTTATAAAATATTGTGGTCACTGGATGAACGACCAGTGATCTCACCGTACACTTTCACTATCCTACACACCAGGGACAATTTGTAATATTTATCTAATCCAATTAACCTACAAACCTGTACGTCACTTGGAGTTAGGGAGGAAACAGGAGCACCCGGAGAAAACCCATGCAGTCACAGGGAGAACGTACAAACTCTGGACAGACAGCACCCGTTGTCAGGATCCAACCTGGGTCTCTGGCAAGGTGGCAACTCTACCGCTGCGCCACCGTGCTGCCTTACATTGATCCTGCCGCACTCTCGAGTGGTGGAATGTCTCTTGCAGTTTGGGTGCTGCCCACCCTCTGTGCTTGCTCTGGTGTTTCCCAGCAGCGAGATGAATCTGCCGGGGACAACCCCGGAGAAAAACAGTGTTTGCTCAGTGATTCGTAGGAAATCCCAAGTTTTGACGAGCGTCTTGCCAATCTCCTGTCGATCCTTTCCAACCGTGAGACCAACGAGAATGTAAACAATTTCCACACTGGTTAAGTAATCCCTTACTTCCATTTCTTCCTTTTTCTTTTTTACACACTATACACTGTTTTTCTATTCTCTATTATCTAGTCTCTCTTTCTCTCTTTCATTTAAAAAAAAATGAAGCTGTACATAAAATGTAACATGCCAATATATATTTGGCACCTGAAAAAAGATGCCACATTATTGTACTTACTTCTAATAAATAAATTATTTAAAAAAAAAAAAAAGTAATCCCTTTGTAAGGAGAAAAAATGCGTTGTACTATTTACATGAGAATGACACCAAATTCCAAATGAAGTTGAATTTTAATCTGTGATAAAAGTGTGCATTTTGTTTTGTCTTTTACTCACTTTCTTTTTCTTTTTCCCTCCCATCCTTTGACTCTATGTTTCCTTCATCTGTCTTGTCTCCTTCCACTGTTCCTCTTCAACCTTTTTGCCCTATTCTCCGATTTTCCCCCTCCTTGTTCGTCCAGTTTCATTCACACCGCAGCCCGTGTCTGTCTCTCTCTTGCGTGGCGCAGTTCATCCTGCAGTGATTCCACTTGTAGCAGAAATGAACAGTAGCCCTGAGCCTGCGGAATATGGTAAGTGTCCTGTCGTTGACGGAGCAAGTTGCCGTCGGTACACCTCAGTCCGTGTGCAGTGTGGTCGGCGGCATGCAGGGGGGGGGGGGGGATGCTTTTGCACATTAACATTATATCGAGGCATAGATTGGGCTAAAGTTATGAGAGGCTTAGACAGGGTAGACAATCACAACCTTTTTCTCTGGGTGGAAATGTCCAACACTAGAGAGCATAGCCATAATGTAAGAGGGGGAAGGTTTAATGGAAGTTTTATTTTGCACAAGAGTGGTGGGTGCCTGGAATGTGCTGCCAGGAGTGGTGGTGGAAACGGATATATGATGGTGGTGTTTCAGAGGCTTTTGGATCGGCACATGGAAGTGCAGGGAATGGAGGGATTATGGATCATGTACAGGCAGATGAGATCAGTTTACTTGGCATCATGTTCGACACAACCATTGTGAGCCAAAGGGCCCATTCCTGTGCTGTGCTGTTCAAAATCGCACTGTTCTGATTTTTCACACTTTTTTAACTTAAAAATCGGAACAAACATGATAAAATCGGACTAGTTGGCAGGTATGCAATTGTGCATCTTTACAATACAATACAATACCTTTTATTTGTCATTTGAACCTCACATGAGGTTCAAACGAAATTAGGTTTCTGCAGCCATACAAAAAAAGAACCAAGACACACACCAACACAATTCAATTCACATAAACATCCATCACAGTGCGTCCTCCTCACTGTGATGGAAGGCAAAACTTAAACATATCTCTCCCCTGCACTCCCCTCTCCCCCCCATGTCAGAGTCAAAGACAGAGTCAAAGCCCCAGGCGGGCGATGTTAAATGTCCCGCAGCCATTAAAGCCACGCCGGGTGATGCAAGGCCATGCACCGGGTCTTGGTGTTCGAGTCCTGGCGGGCTCTTGGTGTTGGAGCCCCGGCGGGCGCTCACAAAGTCCCGCGGCCATTCCAAGCCGCGCGGGGCGGTGATGTAAGGCCCCGCTCCAGGTAATCTTCAACCCCGCAACTCGGGCGGGAGAAGTCGCCGTAGCGGAAGCCCCGAAAAGCGGTCACCCAGCAGGGACCCGCGGGCTCCCGGCATCACTGTCCACAGACCTGCGGTAGGAGCTTCCGATCTCAGGGTGTCGGGTCACAGCAGCGCTCCACCACAGCTCCACCCGCTCCGGACTCGGCCAGCTCCGTGATGGTGAGTAAATCCGCAGCTCCGCGACTGGAGCCCCAGGTCATTCCTGTTGGAGGCCGCTCCACGTTGCAGCCCCAACGACAACGGAGACCCGACAAAGAAAAGGTCGGGTCTCCTGTGCAGGGGAAAGATCTTAAAGTTCCCCCACCCCACCCCACCCACACACACACATACCCCGACAAAAAAAACAATAAAAACTACATAGAACATGACAGAAAACAATAAAAAGACAGACGGACTGCAGAGGCCGCTGCTGACAAGATTTGCGCCGCCCACTTTAGGGGTGAGCAGAGGCTATGTGTCAGATTTAGAAGGTTTTCCTGTGACGGCGTGGGTTTTCTCCGAGTGCTCCGGTTTCCTCCCACACTGCAAGGTCATGCAGGATTGTAGGTTAATTGGCTTTGGTAAAATTGTAAATTGCCCCTGGTGTGTAGGATAGTATGTAGGATCGCTGGTTGGCACGGAGTTGGTGGACCGAAGGGCCTGTTTCTGTGCTGTATCTCACATAGAAACAGGATCGATCCTGCACTCAGGTGCAGTCTTAGTGGAGTTTGCACATTCTGCCTGTGATTGTGTGGGTTTCCTCCAGGTGCTGCGGTTTACACCCACATCCCAAAGACGTGCGGGTTTGTAGGACAGTTGGCCTCAGTAAGCCCCTAATGCAGGGAGTGGATGAGTAAGCGGGATAACATAGAACTAGTATGAATGGATGATCGGTGGGCGAGGTGGACACGATGGGCCGAATGGTCTATTTACATGCTGTATCTTTCAATCAAATAATTCAATCAATCAATAAACCAAGATATTATCTGAAGAAGGGTTTCGACCCGAAACGTCGCCTATTTCCTTCGCTCCATAGATGCTGCTGCACCCGCTGAGTTTCTCCAGCATTTTTGTGTACCTTCGATCTTCCAGCATCTGCAGTTCCTTCTTGAACAAGATATTATCTTCCATGTGAACCTACACATGAAAATAAACTAAACTAAACTAGTTTACACCAAAGATAGTCACAAAATGCTGGAGTAACTCAGCGGGACAGGCAGCATTCCTTCTCTCCAGAGATGCTGCCTGTCGTGCTGAGTTACTCCAACATTTGTGTCTATCTTTAGTTATGTGTCTTCCAGCGTTTCAGTGGAAACCTGCACATGGCGACGACAAGTGCCCAACCTCCTTCACTGGACACTGTCCCTTACGTTTGTCTCGTTCTGGTGGAAGCGGTCGTTCAGCCTGTGAAAGCTTGGTATCGTTCCCCAAATGGTGGAATGGATAAGGTTCCAGAGCAGGTTGAAATGTCCGTTCAAGCGAGCTGACAAACCCTGTCGTTGGCCATTTGTTATCTGATGCTGGCTCCTTCTGCAAGTGAGCTGGCCAGGAACTCTGGATGTGCCATGAAGCCGTGATTTACAGTCGCAATAACTTAAAACAGACACCTCAGTGAGCCGGCTGTCTCCAGCTGAGCTGTGCTGTCCTTGGGAAAGATTTCAAATATAATAAAATGCACTTACCCATATAAAGGAAGTTACTTTCTAATTTATGGCTTTCCCTTTTCAGTAAAGTCTTACAGGCGTGCTGGCTGCCACGTCCAACCAGTTAAAGGCATCGCACATCTTGGTAGCAAGGCCGGATGAAGCACTTCATGGAGCACCACTCATGATCTAAAAATGTTTAAATAACTCATTAATTATTAAATAACAGAAATAGCATGGTATGGTTTGGTGTTGGTTTAATATTGTCACCTGTACCTGGATACAATGACAAGCTTTTGTTTGCATGGTATCCAGCCAAACCAAACCATGCTATACTGGAGGTGCACAAAAATGCTGGAGAAACTCAGCGGGTGCAGCAGCATCTATGGAGCGAAGGAAATAGGCAACGTTTCGGGCCGAAACCCTTCGGTTTCGGCCCGAAACGTTGCCTATTTCCTTCGCTCCATAGGTGCTGCTGCACCCGCTGAGTTTCTCCAGCATTTTTGTGTACCTTCGATTTTCCAGCATCTGCAGTTCCTTCTTAAACACATGCCGTACTGGAGTTCAATCAAGTCATACACAGGTAGAATAGGTAGCACGAAGAGAAAAACACCAGAGTGCAGAATATAGTGTTGCAGCATTATAACATTAGTTACAGAGAAACAGTCCGAGATCCTCAATGAGGTAGGCTGTAAGATCAGGATTCGACCCTGGTTTATGGCAGAAGAGTTCAGTACAGATAACAGTGCGCGGAAAACCTGCTCCTGAATCTGGTGGTTCCTGCGTTCAAGTTCTTGTATCTTCTACCCGGCAAGAGAGGGGAGTAGAGGGGATTGTATTCATGTATTGTCTTTCTGCTGACTGCTTAGCAAGCAACAAAAGCTTTTCACTGTCCCTCAGTACGCGTGACAAAAAACTAAACTGAACTGAAGTGAACTGAAAAGTGACTTTCATTATGTTAGCTGCCTTCCTGAGATAGCGTGGTGTAGATGCAGTCGATGGCCAAGTGTCTAGTCTATGGCTGGGCTACATCAAAAACACACTGCAATTTCTTGCGCACTTGCATTAGGGTCCTGCAAACCTAGTTGTCATGCAACCCGATGGTATGCTTTCCATGATACATCTGTAGACGTTGTTAAGAGTTGTTAGAGACATGCCGAAACATCTTTAGTCTCCTGAGGAAATGGAGGCGTAGGTATGCTCTTTTGGCTATACCTTCAATGTGGTTGGTCCAGGACAAATTGTTGATGATATTTACGCCTAGGGACATCAATGGGAAAACACGATGTTTCCTGGAATCATTGTCTGAAAAAGTAGCAGCAATTGTGAAAATATCTGTAAAACTATCCTAGGCATTCCAGGAAAGCAGATGGTATAATGGTCTAATGCCGGTGGACTATTCAAGGTTAGACTTTCTATGGAGGGAGTGCAGTGAAGATTCACCAGTCTGGTTCCTGAAGAGCCAGCCTGTCGTAGGAGGTGAGGTTGAAGAGACTGGGCCTCTTTTCTCCAGAGTTTTGGAGAATGAAAGGCGAACATTTAATTGTTCCAAATGTTTTGAGGGCTCAACAGGGTGATGTGGGGAAGGTGTTTCCTCCAAATAAGGAAAACAGAACTAGGGGTACGCTATTAAGGACTAAAAAAACTACAAATTTATTCAGGGAGGGGGTTGTTAATCATTGCAGTTCTCTATTGGGTTTAGTAATGGTTTGCATTCAAAACAAAGATGGGCATATTTCTATATATTATGGGAATGAAGGGATATGTAAGTATAAGAAAATACAAAGTGCTGGAGTGCTCAGCAGGTCAGGCATTATTTCTGGAGAACGTGGATACGTGACGTTTCAGGTCGGGACCCTACTATTGACAGTTTGTGGAGGTAGGGGGGAATTCGATGTTCATACCGTTGGGTTTTCAGCTACCCAAGCGGAATATGAAGTGCTGCTCTTCCAGTTTGTATGTGGCCTCTCTCTGGCAATGGAGGTGGCCCAGGACAGAAAGGTCAGTGAGAATGGGAAGAAGAGTGAAAATGGTTAGCGACCAGGAGATCTGGTAGGCCTTGGCGGACTGAACGCATCTAAGTATGGCAGGGAAATGCTGCTGAGGTAGATTAGCTTCAATCTCATTGACCTCTACTATTTCCTATGTTCTTATGTTTTAAACACCATCGTTGTTGTGTGTGGTCTTGACCATTGATTACTTATGGAGGTTCATGCTGACACAGTAGGGTGGCTGTAAGAAAGTCTTGAGAGAAAGTAAACACAGCAAGGATTATGTTGACATAAGTCAGTTCTCCATTAACAAAACTGTGATTGTGTGAGCTTTTGCTACATTAAGAGAACATTGGAATTGACATGTAATGACTCATTTGTATGTATTAATCCTGGGAGCAACACTGCAGAAACGGTAAGCAGCCCACAGTGAAATGTCTAGGCTAGTCATGTCAGACCCACAGAAATATTGACAAGAAGAAAAGCCTTTTACTCCTTTCCAAACCTTCAGCTGCACCTTTCTATCTACGAAGTGGCCATAAAACGACAATTAGACCATGACTGACATCAGGCTGTGTTAATCTGCCGCAACCAGACATTAAGGATTGTCTCGTATGATCCCGTTCCAGCTGAACTGTATGCTGTGCCATGTGGGATCCGATTATGATTGGTATCAGATTCTCTCACACGCATGAGCAGTCCTGTGTGATGTCTGCTGTGAGATATCGGAGAACAAACAGGCCCTTCAATCGAATTCGCTTTCCCCATTCCCCCGCTGAGAAAGTCCTGCTTAATTCCTCTCTGACCGCAGCATCCTGTGCGACTCCACACATGATGATTGTTTTAGTACTTTCCGCATTTCAAAACAATACTTTTCAGACCGATGAAAACAGATGAAGCCCAACTGCGGCAGGATCGCAATGCATACCTAATGCAGGCTCAAGGAGTGGGACATAAACTGCTATTGTGAGAGGCCACATACCACAAACTGCTGGCATTCAGAGACTCTGGCCTGCAAGGGCACCATTCATAGTAATTGACCGAGGCAATGGATTCAACCAGTGAGCTGAACTCTCTAGCAGGCATCTCTGGCAGCAATCATCCTGATTGATTCCGTCCCTGCTCGTTTCCCTTCAAAGTTCGGTGGAAGTGTTTTTTGTTAATACTTAAAAGCTTAAATAGATAAAAGAGTTGTGTTTGACAGTTTTCAAAACAATGTTTCTTCGCTGCAGGAAGCTTGAGAGATCAATGTTTCCTTAGTGTTGGACTCCATGATTTTAATGGCTGCCATTAGCCATCTGCTGCTTATGGGTCTGTTTCACTTTCAGTCTGAATTGAGTTTAAGACTCACGCCAACGAAATTAAAAAAAAAAACAGATGCCATACTTCAGTTATATATGGTATTGGTGAGATCCACCTCCAGTTTAAATTCCATTTGGAATATTTTGGAGGACCAAGAAACCAAGATCACTGGGAGAGGAAGCTGTACGATATTAGTGTCCTTGCTTAAGAAAGAACGTGAATGCATTGGAAGCGGTTCAGAAAAGGACTCTAAATGCTAAAGCAAGGGTCTGTTGTCTCAAGTAGAAAAGTTGGGCTGGCAAGTCTTGGATCCACTGGACAATGGCAGAATGTGAAGGAACCAAATTGAAATAGATGGAATCCTGAGTGTTCTTGTAGAAGATGTCTCCATCTCAGGGAGAATCTACCACCATGGGACACCAATTGAAAGCAAAAAATAAGTTTTTCCCCTCAAAGACATGCGGGTCTCTGAAACTCACTCTCTCACAGTGTGTTAGCAGCAGAATCTTTGAGCATTTTTAATGCACCTGTGGAGTCAACGAGCCATAGATTGCCACAGCACAGAAATGGGCTCTTCAGCCCACAATATCCATGGTGACCTTTTTGTCCACTGCACTCATTCCGTTTGCTTGCATTAGATCAGCAAACCTCTATGCCTTGCCTACTGTAGATCTGAAAAGCCCCTTAAACATAGTGATGGCATCTGATTCCACCACCACCACCTCTGGCAATGTATTCCAGATATCAAACGCTCTGTAAAAAAAAAGCTTACCCCTCAGATCTGCCTTAAATCATCTACTTCTCACTTTAAACCTATGCCCTCCTCATTTTGACATCTCTACCATAGGAAGAATACTTTGACGATCTACCCGACAGCTAGATTCTTGAAAAGCAAGGGGGGGGAGGGGGAATGAGCAAGGGTTGACAGGAACGTGGAGCTGAAATTACTGTCAGACCTGACATGATTGTACTGAATGGTGAATCACACTTGAGGGAGTGAGTGGCCTCTCTCTCTGTTTCTTTATCATGCACTCCCGAGACTCATATGTACTTTTGTCGCCCATGTTGGTCAAGGAACAAGTCTAGAGGCTTATGGGACGGGATATACAAAACGTTTAAGGAAGCACTGCAGTTGCTGGTAAATCGAAGGTAGACACAAAATGCTGGAGTAACTCAGTGGGTGAGGCAGCATCTATGGAGAGAAGGAATTGGTGACATTTCGGGTAGAGACCATTCTTCAGACTGATTCCAGCTAACAGATTCCTGAAATAGAAACATCGAAACATAGAAAAAATAGGTGCAGGAGTATTCCATTCGGCCCTTCGAGCTGACACCACCATTCAATATGATCACGGCTGATCATCCAAAATCAGTACCCTGTTCCTGCTTTCTCCCTATATCCCTTTATTCCGTTAACCCTAAGAGTTATATCTAAATCTCTCTTGAAAACATCCATGAATTGGCCTCTACTGCCTTCTGCAGCAGAGAATTCCACAGATTCACATCTCTCTGGGTGAAAAAGTTTTTCCTCAAGTTTTTCCTCAAGTTTTTCCTCAGACGCCTTGGTTTGTGGCCTGGCTGAATGTGGTGAGCTGGTGTGCAGCAGCAAGAAAATTGCTAGATGGGAAACAGAAATAAGAACCAAAATGTCAGAAATGCTCAGCGGGTCAGACAATATTTGCAGAGAACACGTCAGGTCTTTCGTCAGAACCAGTCACTTACATTGACGTAGCACCTTTAGTACAGTAGAGCATCCGACTATGTTTTGCAGTGTGTTAGAAAATAAAATTTGTCTTACAGCCACAGAAGGGAATAGGGCAAACATGTCTCTGATTGAAAGACTGCGGCATAAGAGAAAAGAGAGGCAGGGAGGTTTGCAAAGGGAGTTCCAGGATGTAGAACCTTGGCAGCGAAAGTCATGGCCTGCAGAGGCAGCGGTTAGAAGTTGTGGATTGTTTTGTTTTAGAGATACAGCGTGGAAACGGGACCTTCAGCCCACCAAGTCCAAGCCGACCTTCAATCACCCATTTACACTTCGATGTTATCCCACTTTCTCATCCACATTAGGGGCAATTAACAAAGGCCAATTAACCTGCAGACCCACATACCTTTGGGATGTGGGAGGAAACCGGAGAACCCGGAAGTAAGTGCGATGGTCACAGGGAGAATGTGCAAACTCAAACTCAGACTGTGCCGTGGCTAGGATTGAACTTGGGTCTCTGGTGCTGTGAGGCAGCAACTTAACCAGTTGTGCCAGTGTGCCACTACCCTTGCTGATGAGCAAAAATATGTTAAAAATTATATCATTTATAATAAAAAATGATTTCAACTTTTAAAAATAAACCTTAAAATGAGTTTAAATTTTTCAATTGAGTTGTTTAATGTCCTTCTGTCATTATGCTGATAAATTTGAATTGTTGAATACTTTGGACAAAAATAGTCTCAAACTTTAAACCAAATGGATTCCACATAAGCCCACACAATATGTTTCTTTTCCTCCTTATAAGTCTAAAGTTTGAAAACTTTAACTTTATGACCTGATGGTCATGATTCAAACGAAAGTAATGATGAAATAAATCTTAGTTAAATACAGACGCAGTTCTTTCCCCTCAATTCTCTTCCATATCAAGTCAAAAGACCACAAACATGTGCTGATTTTGGAAAGAACACGAATGTGTCTACAAAGTGCTGCTCATATCCTGAATGAATCTACTTAGGAAGTAAGCAGCACGTTATAGACACAAGTCACTAGTCTTACAGCCCATATGTGTAAGATATGGTCACTATGTTGTCATAGGATCACACAGCATGAAAACAGGCCTTTGATCATGTTCATAAGTGATATGAGCAGAATCAGGCCATTCGGCCCATCAAGTCTACTCTGACATTCAGTCATGGGTGATCTATCTTTCCCTCTTAACCCCATTCTCCTTCCTTCCCCCCCCATAGCCCCTGACACCCGTACTAATCAAGAATCTATCTATCCATCTCTGCCTTAAAGATTATATTGACCGCCTCCACAGCCTTCAGTGTCAGTGAATCCCATAGATTCACCACCCTTTAACTATAGAAATTCCTCCTCATCTCCTTCCTTAAGGAACATACTTTTTTTCTGAGGCTATGAGCTCTGGTCCTAGACTCTCCCACTAGTGGAAACATCCTCTCCGCATCCACTCTATCCACACCTCCACCGAGTCCACCCCAACACCATCAAAGTACTCCTCGCATTAATCCCACGCTGACCCCATCACCTCAGCCCCAACTCCCCTTCCAATTATACCACCTGCCTGCAAACTAGGGACAGTTTACAGCGGCCAGCGAGAATTCAGTGGGAAAATGGGGATGATGGGATTGCTCTGAGGGCCAGGGTAAACTCAATGGGCCATGTGGCCTCTTTCCACGTGGTGAGGTATAGGTTGCCTGGGGGCAGACGAGAGGTCTCAATCTCACCCGGCAGAGGAGCAGACCCCCAGTATTGCAGCTGAACAATAGACTTGGTCATGTACTCAGCTTTCGGAGTGGGGCAGGAAACCCAGAAAATCTGACCCTAATCTGACAACATACCACTGAGCTGAAACAATACAAAGAAGAACAAGGGTTTTGATTTATGCTCATGAGTTGTTCGGGTATTTTGCCAATATTATTGAACTATGGAATGTGTTTTAGAAAGCTCAAGATGTTTGCATGAAATTAATAGAAATAGCTGGACAGTTCTGAATGTAGTTATAAAGCTTCCTTCAGATGTCTGTGCCCCTATTGCTCCATAACTAATGTTCCCACTGGTGACCTCTATCATGTGCATGTTTTACACATAGAACTTGGATGATATTCCCACTCAGCTGGTATTGACTTACTTGCCTCTGGCTTTCAAATGTTTAACGTGCTTTGGCGCTCTGCATGAGCGCTGCTTGACTCGCTGAACAGTTCCTGGATCCTCCTTTACTTCAGATTTCCAACAACAGAGCTGCGTTCTGTGTCTCACAGTTGCAACGTTATTTCTCCCTCCTCTGCTCTCATTCATCTCTGCTGAATTACCCTTCCCTTCAGACTCGAGATTAATAACAGTCTTCAACACCCTCTCCCTGCAGGCTACCACATCATCCGTGTCATTCAGTCTATCCCAGAGGTGGTTCTGGAGATGGTGGGCACTCTGCCTAGCATTACTCCAAAATCACTCAGATGTTGCAGCTGTCCCTGCAAATTGGATTGCAGCAAATGAAATTGGATTCAGCTATTCGAGAAGGAACAGTGTGAGAAAACAAAGAGCCACTGGCCTGTTAACCTCTTAACTAATATATTGGAAAATGTTGATACAAGGACATCTTGGTTTCTTGGTCCTCCAAAATATTCCAAATGGACTTTAAACTGGAGGTGGACATTGTATAAATTCACTCAGAAGATAACAAACAAATGAGCAATGTGGATTTATGAAAATCATGTTTGACCAACCCATGGATTTCTTTGAGTTATGGATGGGGTGCTTTGGCATTTTCAAAGGGCTTTCAATAAGGTGCTACACAGGAGTTTGTTGAATAAGTTTAGAGAACGTATGGGAATGTGGGTGGTACGTGAGTGTAAATTAAGAGCCAGTTAACAGCTAGAAAATAGAGTGTGAACAAATTGATTCATCCCTAGTGGGCAGGCTGTGAATCGTGGTGGGTCATACCTTGTGCTCCAACTTATCATGACCTGTTGCAGCAATTTGACTGAAGATCCTGTCCCACTTAAGCGATTTGTTTGGCGACTTGCCGGCACCCGTCATAGTCATAGTCGCAGCAGGTTGCTGAAAATTTTCAACATGTTGAAAATCCAGCGGCGACCAGAAAAAGGTACGACTCTTTGGGCGACTACTCACGACCATACGGGAGTCACCCCCGCGACATGTAACACTTCCAAATCTGTGGGTGAGCTGAAACTTAATGGGAATCTGAATTGTGAAGAGGATGCAAAGACTTTGGGACGATATCGGCAAGCTGAGTGAGTGATTTAGAGATACAGCCCCGCGGAAAGGCTCAGACAGTGAGCTGAAGGAAGTCTTTCCGTGACGATTGAGTTTTGGGGATTGGCATTCTACAGTGATGAATCTTTCTTCAAGAGTGCATTGGTTTTAGAAATTGTAGGATATGGGCCAAATACAGGTAAATGGGATTGACCTAGATGAGGCATCTTGGTCAGCATGGATAAATTGGGCCAAATGGCTTATTTCTGTACCGTATGTCTCTGAGGTAATGCATTTTAAGTTGCACCTCAGTGGCCAGACCATTCTCAATTGACATTCTCCATGCTGTTTTAAATTATGTTTCCATTTACAAAGGACAGGAAGTAGGAATTGTGTAAGGAAATGGGATATTTCACCAGGGTTTCCAAGCATGTCCGATTTTGGAGACTGTCCTGTCCATTCTGCAGAATCGTAGAGTTTCACAGCATAGAAACAGACCCTTCGGCCCACCACGTCCATGACGATCATTTTGCACATCTACACTAATTCGATTTGTTTGCAATAGGACGGTATCCTTCTATGCCTTGCCAATTTAAACTTCTGTGTAAATATCTATTAAATGTAGTGATTATATCTGATTCCGCCAACTCCTCTGGCTGTGAGTTCCATCTATTGAGCACGCCCCGTGTATGAAAATATAATTATTTTAATACTTACATTTCCTGTAAATCCACAAGTGACTGATGGCTGCCGAAGATTATGTTTTGTTTTGAAAATCTAAAAACGGGGCTTGAGATAATAGACTACGTAGAATTATTCTTTGAGAGCAAATATCTGGAGATTTATGTTGAAGGGTGGTAGTAGATAAGGATGTCTTGTATGAAAAGGAAGCAGAGGTTGGATTGTGTTATCAGCTAATTCTAATGCAGGAGGTGAAATCTCTGCTTAACAATCATCGGCGGCCACTCGAAACGTGTTTGACTGTCCTCTCATGGAGGACGCCTGTTTAATGCGGGGAGACTGAGGCACAGACAGCCACCGCACGGTGCTTGACAGATCTGGGTCAGAATCCAGTGGCATGGAGTTCAAGATGACTTTTTCCATTCCACCAAAGTCAGCCATCATCCTCTGCATGTCCCACCGTTGCGGTCTTGGTTGGATTGCTCTTTGTCAGAGACCTCCCCCTCGACCGCCAAGGCTATATTCATTCACCTGATCTATTCCCCTCATGAATGGGCTCAACTCTCCCAATGGTTCTCAGTTATCTGGAATGGCATAGAGCCCAGATCTGATACCTGCTCATGCTGAGCGCCCTGGCCAGTAGGCATTGTAGTCAACAAACCTATTAAATACCTGGGGTTATGTTGATTCATTGTGCCATGTAAGAGCTAGATCGAAAATCAAAATTAGCCAACGACACTGAACAAAATATTCTCATGAGAACTCCCCAGCTATCAGAAACATAGATCTTCAGAAAGGCCTTTCACCCTCTTCTCAAAGGACGTGGAAAATGTTCAATAAATGCTGGCCTCGCCCATAAATAGGAGTTGAATAGGACTGAATAAATGAGCATTTTAAAGATTGCAGTTACTGGAAATCTGAATTAAAAATAGAAATTGCTGTAAATACTCAAGTTCGGGCAGCATCTGTGGAAAGAGAAAAGAGTCTGGTCTGTGACCTTTCATCAGAACTAGGAAAAGAAGGAAGCAAGTTAGTTTAGGCAGCAGAGTAGGTGAAAGAGGAGTACGTGGAACAAAGGAAATGTGAGTGAGATAAGATGACTTAAATATGGCAATTAAATAGAAACTAAAATCAGAGTATGATTATTTGGCAGTGTAATATGCTGGTCATGGGAAGATTATGTCTGGCACATTTATTACAAAACAAAAAGTAAAATGAGGCAAAATGAATACAGGCAAAAATGGCCAGTTCTGAAGGAGTCAAAAAGAAAGTGTTCCCTAAAGTTGCAGAATTCAATATTAAGTCTGAAAGGCATTAATGTGCTCAGACGGAAGATGAGGTGCTGTTCCTCAAGCTTGCTTGGGTCGTTTTGTAGCAGTGCAGAGCAGGAGAGGAATGGTGAGTTGAAAGGGCAGGCAACCAAAACCTCAGGGTGGCTCCTGTGGATTGAGCAGTAATGCTCCACAATGTGATCGCCCAATGTGTGCTGTCGAGGTCGAGGGAGAACACCAAATAAAGTAGTGAAATAAGAGTAAAGTGTTTAGTTCAAGGGAGTTGTTCTACTACATAAGCCATCTGTAGTGAATTCTTCTGTTATGGCCCTGTAACTCTCTGCTTCTGCTATTAGTGCACATCTCTGTGGAAGAATAGTCTCATTTTCTTTGGCAGGGGACGGGAGGAAGGAAGGGAGGGGTGTCACAAGGTGAGTCACTTGCTGCAGAAAACCCAGTTCTGATTTGTTCTTGTAGCCATGGTATTTATGTAGCTGGTCTGATTGAGGCTGTGGTCGTTCTGGCCCTCACGATATTGCTGGTGAAGAACTCGGAGTGGGTGATGGTATTGAATGTCAGTGATAGGTAGTTGGACTTTCTCTTGTCAGAAGTGATCAATGCCCAGCATTTTATTTTTTTACTTGGCATATTTGCTAAGTAACAACCAATTGCTTCGTATTAACAATAACGTTGAACATTGTGCAAACCAGTGAAGTTTCCGCTTCTCACCTTGGTCACCGATGGAGCTTGGGAACATATTTGGGCTTACGACATGGCCAAAGAGTCATCGGGTTATACACACAGAAACAGCCCATCAAGCACCCATTTATACTAATCCTACACTAATCCCATTTCCTCTCTTAACATCCCCTCGAGCCCCTCTCCCTCTGGTCAGGATTGAGAGCGATTGAGGCAACAACTCTGACTACACCACTGAGCTGCTCCTGTGAGACCCAGTGATCAGGTTATTAAACGGTGCTTCCATTAGATAGATACTGTCCACCACCTCTACCCTGTTGTGGACATTGGACTTGCACTACAATGCTGAAAACTGTATTTTCTACTCTATCTTCCCCTTTTCTCTATCTATTGTATCTGAGTTTGACTTGAACATATTTATAGATAGTATATCTGATCTGTTTTGATAGCATGAAAATAAAAAGCACTGTACGACAAGGAAAGACATTCTTGCCATTGAGGGAGTACAGAGAAGGTTCACCAGACTGATTCCTGGGATGTCAGGACTTTCATATGAAGAAAGACTGGATAGACTCGGTTTGTACTCGCTAGAATTTAGAAGATTGAGGGGGGGATCTTATAGAAACTTACAACATTCTTAAGGGGTTGGACAGGCTAGATGCAGGAAGATTGTTCCTGATGTTGGGGAAGTCCAGAACTAGGGTTCACAGTTTAAGGATAAGAGGGAAATATTTTAGGACGGAGATGAGGAAAACTTTTTTCACACAGAGAGTGGTGAATCTCTGGAATTCACTCCCGCAGTACGTAGTTGAGGCCAGTTCATTGGCTATATTTAAGAGGGAGTTAGATGTGGCCCTTGTGGCTAAAGGGATCAGGGGGTATGGAGAGAAGGCAGGTACAGGATACTGAGTTGGATGATCAGCCATGATCATATTGAATAGCGGTGCAGGCTCGAAGGGCCGAATGGCCTACTCCTGCACCTATTTTCTATGTTTCTATGTACCTCGGTACACGTGACAATAATAAACCTAAACCTCATGAGTTCCGGCAGCGATGTTCTGGGACTGGGATGATTAACCTCCAAAGACTATAAACGTTTTCCCTTGTGTGAGTCGTGACCCCAGGCGTAGGAGTGTTTTCCCCTGATGACTATTGACTTCAGTTTTAGCAGGGAAGCCTGATACCACATTTGTTCAGAAGCTGTCTGATGTCAAAGCCAGTCGTAATCACTTTAACTCTTTGGTGACATTTGGATCAAAGCTGTGATAGGGTCAACGTCAAAGAGTATGACATTGGTAAGTGCCACTTGACTACCGGTGATGGACCCCTCCACTGACCTGGAGAGTGAGAGTGGATTGATTCGGTGATAATTATCCACCGGACATTCCTGAGCAATTTTTCACTGCATGGGTTTTGTCCAGACATTACTTCATATTTCACTCATTGATCCTCATCAGAGCTCTAACCATTGGAATGTCTCTCCATCTGGATGCCAGTGTTGTAACTGTATTGGAACAGTTGGCCAGAAGCAACTGGTTCTAGAGAGCAGGACTTCAGTACAACAGCCCCAATGATGTTTGCTTTCATTTGTCAATGACCGACTTACATAAATCACAACTATGTTTAGATTGTCGAGTTGTGACAGAATCTTATGGAATCACCTCATCATTTTATCTCCTTCAATAGAACCTATTGATGGTAATTCTCACTTTCAAACACAGATTATTTTGTACGATAGGCTTTGATAAAAAAGAGATGTTACACGAATGCCAAAACCATGACATTTGCATTGGTGCATTGCCCAGTGTTTGAGGCCTGTGGCTGACATGTGATTGTTTCAGTGCCCAGTTATGGAGCACATGGTAATGATCATGAGTAAAGCTTTCAGATCTTCAGTGAGGTGCTGACCAACAATACATCTCTTATTTCCCTTTCCCCTGACCAGTCTGAAGAAGGGTCTTGACCCAAAACGTCACCATTCCTTCTCTCCCGAGATGCTGCCCGTCCCGTTGAGTTACTCCAGCATTTTGTGTCTATCTTCAGTTTAAACCAGCATCTGCAGTTCCTTCCTACGCATGCCGACCAACAGTAGCTGGTCAGAGGGGAGTGCAGACAATGTAAGAAGTATGTTTTAGAAATAACCAACCCCCCACCATCATGAACAAATTATTTGGGCATTTCATTCATGGCTGTTTTTAGGATCTTGCTTCTCACATTGGCTATTGATCAGTCTTCAGAAAGTCTATGTCACCAGTCAACTCCAGCAATATGGCTTTGGGTCTGTCCAAGTGTGGAGTTTGCATGATACCCTTTAACACTGATTGAGTTGGCGGAGTTTATGTTGATGGATAAAAGGATAAGATGATTTTGGTTCTGGTGGTTGGCATGTCTGAACCTGGTCTAGATCATGAGTAGGTTTCGAGTGTTAAGGAATGGAATTTTATTGGAGAAAAATATATCCAATTCTTTGCTTGTTGGATCTACAATAAATCCTGTGTTTTTTTATTTTTGCAGTTTACTACCGCGTGCTGGTGAATTTCACAAATTCAATCGTGTTCAATCCACAACTGGAAGATTTTGAGTCTGAAGCATTCAGAGAAATCTCTGAAGGAATCATCGACTCGGTGAGTAGAGAAGGCCAATTCTGTCACGTGGTCCTGGGCTTTAACCCCAGACCACGATCATTTTCTTAATAACCAGGAAGAGCTGGATGCTCTTTGGCATACTCTAGAGCAGTGGTTCCCAACCTTTTTTTGGCCATGCCCCACCTAATCACCTCTAAAATCCTGATCCCCCCCCCCATGTGGTGATATATAATTCTTATCATTTAAAAAGTGAACTCCGTTTCAGCTGAAGAAACATAAACTACATAAACTACCTGATGGAAAATCCAAAAAAATAAAAATCGAAAATTTGGACCCAGACCTCCTCAGTCGCGCTCAATTGCCCCCCTTAAAAATCAAATTGCCCTCCTGTGGGGCGTACGCCCCACGTTGGGAACCACTGCTCTAGAGGATGACACAGGGTGACACATTGGCGCAGCACCAGACCCAGGTTCGATCTTGGCCTCAGGTGCTGTCTGTGTGGAGTTTGAACATTCTTCCTGGGACCGTGTGGGTTTCCTCCTGGTGCTCCGTGCGGTCTTCTCCCACATCCCAAAGAAGTGTGGGTTTGTTGGTTAACTGGTCTCTGTAGATTGCCCCTGGTGTGTAGGGACTGGATACAAAAGTGGGATAACATAGAATTAGTGTGAACGGGTATCGATTGGCAGCGTGGAATCAGTGGGCGAAAGCTGTGTTTCCGTGCTGTATCTCGGAACTAAACAAAAAAGAGCGAGTGGAGGAGTGACCAGGTTGAACTCGCACAGTGGTGCAGCTTGTAGACCCCCTGTCTCAGTTCCAGTAAACCACGTTCAACTCTAACATGGGGGCTCAGACTGTGTGGACTTTGCATGTTCTTTCTGGGTTTCCTCTGACCTCCCCAAGATGTGCAAGTGAGTTATTGGCTGCAAAAAGCTGCCTGTCGTTTAGATGAGTGGTAGGTAAATTAAAGGGGATGAGAACAAGTTGTGGGAAGTTAGTGCGGGCGGTGGGGGTGGGGGTGGGGGGGATAGTATTGATGTGAAAGCGCTCTGAGAGGTGGCATAGATGTGATCAAGTTCAAGTTACATTTATTGTCCCATGCACCATTTGGTACTGTGAGATTCGAGCAAAATGGCCTCCTCCCTTGTGAAAAATATGAGGGCACTGGAATTATGAAGAGGCATCTGAAAGTGGTCCCAGCAGTTATATTCCCATCTCTGGAATGTCCAAATTTGGGACACCACAAAAAGAAGTTGGAACCAAAATTAGTTGGAACGCAGAACTCTCTCACAGTCTCAGACGTGGCAGGTAATAGGTGTTCACAGAAGAGGGGGGTTTGATCAGCAGTTGCTTGGACAAAGGCAAGGTATGAAAAAACAGAAGAAAAACGTCTCACACCTGTTTTTAATCTCTGGCTTTTGTCCAACCATCTGCCTATTGAACCCACCCCCTCTTCATCTGTGTTTATCTTATACCTGCCACACTTTGTCCCGCCCCTCCTTTCCTCCAGCTTCACCACCCCTTCCTCCCATCCCTCCTCCCCAACTACGATCAGACTGAAAAAGGGTCCTGACCTGAAAACGTCACCTTTCTATAAATTTCCAGCTGTTGGTTTAGGGTTACAACCAGCAGACCATTTAGTAAATACATTCTGCTTCTGCTTTGTTTAAACACATCTTTCCCCACATCACAGCAAATAAGGTGGTAGTTTTTGGGTTGGAAAAAGCTTTTATGATACAATAAAGCCCAGCAGTTGTTGCAGAGGCTGTAAATTCCAATGCCATTCGTTTTTGCTAATGTTATGTTGTGACTTTCTCCAAGCATGTACAGAAGATGTGCTGGGAGGAAATCTGTTGGCAACCTGTTGCCCAGGATTGCTCGTGCAGTAAAACCCAGCTTGTTGTAAAAATCAGTGCAAAGTCCCAATCCTACCAGTTTATCCTTTGTCACATTCACAGGCTGCTGATAGTTGAGTTTTGAGATACAGCGTGGAAACAGGCCCTTCGGCCGACCAAGTCCATGCCGACCAGTGATCCCCATACACTAGCTCTATCCTGCACGCTAGGGACAATTTACAATTTTACCCAAGCCAATTAGCCTACAAACCTGCGCGGCTTTGGAGTGTGGGAGGAAACTGGAGCACCCAGAGAAAACCCAGGTTGTCACAGGGAGAACGTGAAACTTCGTACAGACAGCACCCATAGTCAGGATCGAACCCGGGTCTCGAGTGCTTGAAGACAGCAACTCTTTAGTTGCGCCACCGTGCCGCCTCTAATCATTCGTTTGATATGAATGATTAAAATAAGAACTTTAGCCACTTGCACAATCTTTTGATGGTATTACACAGATGGCCAGTGGTTGGTTAACTCTTAATTCAATGTGTTAAATAGACAGAATATTAGACATGGTGAAGTTTGCCTTCATGCCTCATACTGTTCTCTCTTTGCAGCTTGAGTCTGAATACCACAGGATCTCAGGAGATCAGTCAGTCACCGTGGTATTGATTAGGTAAGTGCTATTCGGGCACAGTCTCTCTGCATGTGAACCAATGGAAGATAAACCAAGGATAGACACAAAGTGCTGGAGTAACTCAGCGGGTCAGTAGGCATCTCTGGAGAAAAAGGATAGGTGACGGTTTGGGTTGGGACCCTTCTTCAGATGCCACCCATTCTTTTTCTCCAGAGATGCTGCCTGACCTGCTGAGTTACTCCAGCACTTTGTGTCTATCTTTGGTAAAACAGCATCTGCCGGTCTTTGTTTCCACACAAGGATAAACCGAGCACTGGATTAGAACTGTACGCATAGCTCAGTATCACCACAGAAATAACCCCTTATTATCATGTTATATTTTCTCAGGATGTAGTGGGAGGCCATTCAGTCCATCAAATCTATGTCAGCTCTTAACCCCATTAATCCCAATGCCCTTGTTATTAATTTTCCAAACTGTAGTGCATAATCAGTGCCATTGGCTATTGGTCTGATGTGAACTCTTGTGCCCTGCAGAGTTGTTGACAATGTGTTGAGATTAAGCTAATCTCGCCAAGATCTCAATGTGAATTGGCTCTGGAGGTGTTTCATGTGCTTTACACATCCTTTGGTTTATTCCGATCAGTAAGGGAATGTGTCAACCGGGAGGTAGACACCAAACGCTGGAGTAACTCAATGGGAGGGATTGATTGTGAATTTGTTGATGATCCAGGAGGTTAGAAGGTTTGGACAATGTTTGTCCCTGTTGAGGACCTGAGAATGTAAAAAGACAAAGTCAGAATTCATGTTCGTAACCGGCTGGGCTTGGCTTCTCTCCTGCTTATTTAACTTCTCAGCTGAAAGGTATGTGAGAACACCCAACATTGTTGATCTGTGCTTAGAAATGCTTGCCTGATTTCACATCCTTATTCACACTTGACTGCGTTACCGTTCAGTAACAGTACCCGTTACCCCATGGAGAACCATTTTGACACGTAACCTTTTGGCAGCCCTGTGTTAAAGGTAAAGAGTTGTTCCATGCTGAGAAAGTCCATTTAGCCCTCTATATCGCTGCTAGCACTTTCTAAGAGCAGATTGATTGGCCCCTGGGCAAATGTATTTTTTCAATTAATTATGCAGACAAGACTGGTATCAGCACAACTTTCACTAACAGTAGCAACTGAGCAGCTGTGCTGAAAAATGGTCACTATCCAGCTATCCGTACACATTCATGGTGCCAAGGTCAGTTTATTGTCACTTGTACCAATTAAGGTACAGTGAAATTTGAGTTACCATACGGCCATACTAAGTGAAAAGCAACAAGACACGCTACCACATAAAAGTCAACATAAACATCCTCCTTCTTAGGCCTCCTTCAGTCATGGCTGGCCATGGGTGTCTCCCAGGTGCTATCCCCTATATGGAGGATGCCTGTGCGTGACGTTGTTTAACTTGGGGAGACGGTTGCACAGATAGCCACCCCATGGTCATTGACAGATCTGGGTCAGGATCCAGTGACATGGAGTTCATGACGACCAAAGACACTTTTCGGCTGCAGCCTTCATCCGCCTTCCCAGCCGTTGTGACGCTCCACTAAGGTCAGCCATCGTCCTCCACCTGTTCCCCCGTTGAGGACTTCGTTGGATTGCTTTTCGTCAGAGACCTCCCCCTCGCCCTTACCATGGGTGGCCCTACCGGGAGCATAGCTCCAGACGGCATCGCTCTAAAACAATCGGATTCACAATTGACTTGGCAGAAAGATTTAAAGGGAAGTTGTGCAGTAATGTTTTTCTGATTGGAGGCCTCTGCCCAGTGGAACGCCACAAGGTTCAGTGCTGGATTCCCTGTTGTTGTTTTTTTTAAATCTATATTAATGATATGGATGACAATGTACCAATGTTTTTAGCAAATTTGCAGTTCATTTGATGGTATAGTGTACTTTGGAGGTTAATCAGGGGCAACTTTTTCACTCTTAGTAGTCCGTATCTGGAAGCTGTCGAAGCACACACAATTATGACTTTTAAAGGGCATTTGGTCAGATATATTGATAGGAAGTCTTTAGAGGGCTGTGGGGCAAACACAGGCAAATGGGACTAGCCCAGTGTGCGAATTTGGTGTGTATGGACAAGATGGACCGAAGGGCCTGCTGCTATGCTTCACAGCTCTATGACTCTTTGATTGGTATAGACAGATATGATGTTTAAGAAGGAACTGCAGATGCTGGAAAATCGAAGGTTGACAAAAATGCTGGAGATGCTGATTCTATGGCTCCATACCAACAGTAACAGGGATCAGGTTTGAGCGTGGTTTCGAGAGCTGTGGAACGGCAGCAGTAACTCGTGTGTATGTGTGCCACAGATGGCAGATGTAATGGGAATTTCTCAGCTTTTGAAAAGTTAAGGCTGTCAATGTGCATGAAATATACAAGCTGTTAACATGGCTCGAAGTGCCCGTGAGGTGCGGAGAGCGGCAGCTATCTGCAGCTGGAACCGGGGAGATGTTAACAACTGATTCTTTAATCGTGCAGAAGAGCAAAGCTGCAAAAATATCCCACTGACCCAGAACATTCCAATTTCATCACTCATCACTGCTGAGCCGCCCGATACAAACCTCTTTAGGGAAAGATCATGCATTACTCCCACGGATAGTCCACTCCCACTCACTGCCTGATCACAATCCGTGTATTATTGAGTCCAGCTTAACAAATTCCAAGACTTTCTTGGCCGCTTGCTACAGTTGAGATAATAGTTGTAATCTTTACCTTACTGCTGAATAGTTTTTCAAATTTTAGTTTAGTTTAGAGATACAGCGTGGAAACGGGCCGCTCGGCCCACCGAGAGTCTGTGCTGACCAGTGATCACCCGTACACTTTGGAATGTGGGAAGAAACTGGAGCACCCGGAGAAGACCTACGTGGTGTCAGGGAGAATATACAAACTGGACAGACAGAACTGGCGGTCTGGATTAAACCCTAGTCTCTGACACTGTAAGGCAGCAACTACCGCTACACCACCCACAATTGATTTTCTCGATCACAATACAGTACTCTGTGACCAGAGCATGTCTGGCGCTGTGCAGCCAGAGGCCTCTGATGTGGTGGCTGCATCCTGCTGTTAGTTGTTGTTGTTGGAAGCCATGGAAATGTTCCTGTTAACGTCTCCCCCACGAGCAAAGCAGCAGGAGCAGCTCACCCAGCCCTCAAATATTCGCCTTGCTGTCACCATGCCCTCAGTTCCCTGCTCCTTCAAAAGTGTTTTGCTCTGTGAATACCCCGGATGATCTAGCTTCTGCAACCAGCTGGGGTAGACGATTCCAGCAAATAATCACCCTCTGCGAGAAGATGTTCCTGCACACCCCAAGTGTGTGGATGAAGTGTAGAGTCCGGGGCGAATTGGTGATAACATGCAGAAAGTAAATAATAAAAATTGATAAGAATTAGTGTAAATGCACAATGATGGCCACCACACAGTGGGCCGAAGGATGTATTTCCACGTGATATATCTCTATGCCCCTGACTCTATCTATCTTTTTAGCCACTTATGATACCTCTTACTCCCATGAATCAACCTGAGGAATCTCTTGTGGACTGCCTATATATCCTTTCTTAAATAAGGGAAACGAGGTATTGCACATGTGGTCTAACAAAGATTCTGTGCAGTTATAACAACACTTAACTATTTTTAAATGCCAATTTCCTGGCAATAAAGACCAAGTTACCATGTGCCCTCTCCACTACCTGCTGCATCTGCATGCAAACATGTTTCCTGCAGAAGAATATCTGGACTCCAGCTCTCCATGCATGTGCCGTCTCCCCCTGGTGGTGAGAAAGTTGCCTCACGCTGATCTCCCAATGGTGGCCCCCCTGTCATTCTCTCTTCCAACCTTCCCAAGCTGCCATTATTCAGCCTTTTTCTCCAGAGACGCTGCCTGACCCGCTGAGTTACTCCAGCACTTTGTGTCCATCTTCGTAGACAGCTGTTGGTGTTCAAGAATTACAATGGAATCTTGATCAGCTGGGCATGTGGGTCGAGGAATTGCTCATGGAGTCGATTCAGATAAGCATGACAAACCTGGCAGTCGCAGACGGCTCGATGATAAAACAAGTTAGAAATTTTGCAAACATGGGCACCAACCAAACAGATGAGACCAATCCTGGATGCATCCTACCCACAGACCTCTGCCTGTTATTTTTACACACTCTGCCGAACATTAATTAATTATGCCCCTGTCCCACTTAGGTGACCTGAACGGAAACCTCTGGAGACTTTGCGCCCCACCCAAGGTTTCCGTGCGGTTCCCGGAGGTTTTTGTCAGTCTCCCTACCTGCTTCCACTACCTGCTACCTCCGGCAACCACCTGCAACCTCCGGGAACCGCACAGGAAACCTTGGGTGGGGCGCAAAATCTCCAGAGGTTTCCGTTCAGGTTTCCTAAGTGGGACAGGGGCATTACATGCTATCCGCCTGAACATAATCCTGAAAGGTTGTACTTGGGAGACGAGCTTCCATCCTTCTGCATGGCTTTTCCCCCAGCGATGATCAACAGGTTCACTTGTGAATTCTGCTCCAGACCATCTGTGTTTTCCATTCTCATCAGCCTCACTGCCTCAATCTCCCAGGCCAAGTCCTTGTGTCCTTTCAGTTGAATCACAGCCACTCTTATCTGAGCACAGCAACAGGCTCCTTCTGTTTCCTGACAGCAAACTCGATCATTTTCATAACACTTTGTTTTGACATCCTGTCTCCTTGCTGAATAGTGGAAACAAAAATGTAGTCCTGCTTTGGGGTTATTTTTTTTAAATCAAATCTCCTGCCATTGTGTTGGATAACCAATGCCCCTTGATGCACCACCAGTTCCTTTCTGATTAACTACTTCCATCTTGTGGAACAAATAAGCTGTCCAGTCTGCTATATTTCAGGCTGCCTTGACGTTTCATTGTGTGCTTTCATTTAGTAAAGGAATTGAGCTTAACATATGTTCCTTTTATGAGGTTAACAAATTATTTGATTTCCTCTACAATAGTCCTACTCACAGTTTGACCAGCAAATAACCTGCCACAGTTTGGGCTGATTTCCCCCCCTCTCGTGTTGTGGTAAATCATTAGAGTTACAGAGGAGATGGTGATTTGGCACACTTCCCCGATGAGTCAGTGCGAGCTCTTTGAAAAATGCAATCTAATTAATTCCGCTCTTTGGCCATTTCTTTGAGCATTTATCCAATTTCCCCGTTGAAAATGATGACTTGCTTTGCCTGCAACACCATTTCAGACAGTGGATTCCAGTTCGAGACGCAACAGATGTTTTCCACATACCCACCTCCCACCCGTCCCCGACCTTCCAATTGGTATAAATCTGTCGAAACAAGGAACTATAGATGCTGGTTAACACACACACAAGGACACAAAGAGCTGAAGTACTCAGCAGGCCAGGCAGCATCTATGGAGAACATGGATACGTGACGTTTCGCCTCGGGACACTATATGGACGGTTCTGAATGTGTCTCCACACAGTTACCACTGGTTCATATGCCAACCTGATAATGGCCAGGAGTAATTATTATTTTGTTACTAATATAGTGGAAACCATAATAAGTTGAAGGAGTCACGTATAGGAGCATAAAACAACGATCAGGTCAGTGTTGGCCCGGCAGGAGTTGAGCTGCAGTTGGCTGTAAAATTCCATTGCCTTGAAATTAGCAGAATAGTGCAAGGCAATGGAACCCCAGCTCAACTACGCCGGGCCAACCGACAGCCCCAGACCGATGACACCAGCGGCCCCAGGCCAACAGCCAACGTGGAGACGAAGTGCAACTCCAGCCCAACCTCGCTCCCTGACGGGCCAGGAACTGCCGGCCAACCACCACCCCCTCACCCCCCCACCATGACCTGTGTGGGTTTCCTCTGGGAGCTCTGGTTTCATCCCACACTCAAAAGACGCACAGGTTTGTAGGCTACTTGGTTTCGGTGACATTGTAAATTGTCTTTAGTGTGTGTGGGATAGTGTTGGTGCGCGGGGATTGCTGGTCGGCGTGGACTCAGTGGTCCGGAGGGCCTTTTCTGCACTGTGTCTCTAAACTAAACTAAATTAAACTAAACATGAACTGTTTTCCTTTTTACCTCACAGAGAAGTGGATCATAATGTACTTGTGGAGCTGGATGTGGGATCTGACAGAAACAACAACGATGCTGAGATACAAGAGGTGGTTTACTCGGTTGTCAGAAGTGGGTCCATCGGCCCGTACGAAACCACGGTTGAAGGCTTCTTATTCCGGCACCTTGGACAAGGTATTCACTGTGTTGTGTAGACGACTTGATGATCCATGTGATCAGATGAGAAAAATAACTAGACTGAAAACTAGGATGTTCCTTCATTAAGCTGAAGGCAAAATCAACTTTGATGATATAACTGGTGCCAATGTCACCTGGATGGGTACTAAAGAACAGCACTAAAGTTGAAAAGTCGGGACTGAGAATATTATGTTGGTACATAGAGTATTCAGTAGAACAAATGGCCTCCTCCTTTGTTATTGCAAAAATAAGATTGCAAGACAAGACACATGGCATCCAACCAATTCTCCTTGGTGGATTGCAGGTTGGTATTTCTGCGTTTCAGGTGGTGCGTTTACTGCCTTATAGCACCAGGGATCCGGATTTGATCCTGACAACTGGTGCTGTTTGTACGTAGTTTGTACGTTCTACCTGTGACCTGTGTGGGTTGCCTCTGGGAGCTCTGGTTTCATCCCACACTCTTCTCTTGCTGCTGAATCTTTTTCACAAGGGGGAGACCTCACTGAAACGTACCGAATAGCGAAAGGCCTGGATAGAGTGAATGTTGAGAGGATGTTTCCACTAGTGGGAGAGTCTTGGACCAGAGGCCATCGCCTCAGAGTAAAAGGACGTACCTCTAGAAAGGAGATGAGAAATAATTTATTTAGTCAGAGGGTGGTGAATCTGTGGAATTCATTGCAACAGACTGGTGGGGAGGCCAAATTAATGGATATTTTTAAGACTGAGATTGACAAATTCTTGATTAGTACGAGTGTCAGAGGTTATGGGATGAAGGAAGGAGAATGGGGTTGAGAGGGAAAGGTAGTTTAGCCATGATTGAATGGCGGAGTAGATTTGATAGGCCGAATGGCCTAATTCTGCTCCTATTACTTATGAAGAGATGGATGTGTCCCATGACTGAAGCCTCAGGACTGTTGCGAGGGGTTGAAGAAAGATATTTCTGGCCTGTCAATCTGCGATTTTCCTTTATTGTATCTGTTAAGATCCTGTGGTTTCCATTTATGGAGTGGATGCGGAGAGGAAGTTTCCACTAGTGGGAGAGTCGAGGACCAGAGGTCATAGCCTCAGAATGAAAGAACTTTCCTTTAGGAAGGAGAAGAGGAGAAATGTCTTTAGTCAGACGGTGATGAATCTGTGGAATTCATTGCCACAGAAGGCTGCGGAGGCCAAGTCAATGGAGATTTTTAAGACAGAGATGAATAGACTCTTGATTGGTGAGGGTGTCGGGGGCTATGGGGAGAAGGCAGGCGAATGGGGTTAACAGTGAAAGATAGATCAGCCATGATTGAATGGCATAGTGGACCTGATGGGCAGATTGGCCTAATTCTGCTCCTATCACTTATGAACATGAAGTGGGATGCCACGACCAGGATTGTGGTGCAGACTCGATGGGCCAAATGTCCCAACTCCGCTCTTGTGTCTTATGAGTCAACAGATGTTGCAAATCTGAAGTAAATATAGAAAATGTTAATTTTTTTTCAGCACAGCAGAAATCATCTGTGATGATGAACGTCCATGTTCAGTCCCTCTGGTCTTGCCCTCTTTTTGCGCTCTCCTCCCTGTGTTTATCGGAATGTTATATCGAGCTGTATTCCCAAAATCTTCCAGTCCCAATGCGAGTTCATCAACCTGCAACTTTAGCTCCGATTCTCTCTCCAGAGATGCTGGCATTCTCTGGTTTATTTTACAGTGGGAAATCATTGTATTATCTCATATTCTGTGCCACTCTTGTTCATTAATGAAGCTGAGGCAGTACAGATGTATTTCCTTATTCAGCTTCAGTAACGGACATGAACCACAGCATCTCCCCGACACTGTGGCATGCAAATCATTCACAGCGCCCGTGCGATGCCTTAAGTTGTTCTGTGTCTCGAGCTGCAGTAAACAACAGAGTAATGAGAATAAACAAAACTGCATTTGGCTTCAAGTTATTGTGTAAGGTGCCAAAGTGTTTTACAGTAAAGGAAGTTCTTTTGCAGTCAAACACATCAGTCATTTTGCATGCAGCATGCTCCAATGAGTTATAAAATGACACAAAGTGCTGGAGTAACTCAGCGGGTCAGGCAGCATCTTTGGAGGACATGGATAGGTGACATTTCAGGTCGGGACCAATCTTCAGTTCTCCAGAGATGATGTCTAACCTGCTGTGTTACTCCCGCACTTTGTGTCCTTTTTTTGTAAACTAGCCTCAGCGGTTCCTTTTCGTTTAGTTTAGAGGTACAATGATGAACCAGGCCCTTCGGCCCACCAAATCCACACCGACCAGCGATCCCCGCACATTAACACTATCCGACACACACGAGAGACAATTTACAATTATACCAAAGCCTATTAGCCTTCCAACCTGTACGTCTTTAGAGAGTGGGAGGAAACCGAAGATCTAGGAGAAAACCCTCACAAGTCACGGGGAGAACGTACAGACCCTGTACATACAGCACCTGTAGTCAGGATTGAACCCATGACTCTGGTGCTGCAAGGTAGTAGTACTACCACTACGCCACTGTGCCATTCTTTTGTCTACAGCAATGAGATATAGTCCAGGTTTTCATTCTAATGCTTTGCTTCCATTGACAATGAGGTTTGAATTTGATTGAAATTGAATTAATTGTCTGGAAATTGGTCCATAAGCCCACCGAGCCCATCCACCATCAATCAACCATTGACACTAGTTATATGTTATCCGACTTTGGCATCCACTCCCTATATAATAGGGTCAATTTACAGAGACCAATTAACCTACAAAACCCATACGTCCTTCAGAAACCGGAGCTCCCGGAGGTAAATCCACAGGGAGAACGTGCGAACTCCACCCCAGATAACACCCGGGGTCAGGATCGAACCCGGGTCTCTGGCGCTATGAGGCAGCTGCTCCACCAGCTGTGCCAATGTGCCACCACTGCAATTGTGGAGCGGTTTGGCATCGGAGACAAGTGGCTGAACCATGGCCAGTGAGACAGCTGTCACGGTTGTCAAACCGTGCTTGCAACATTCCAAAAATGCACGACAGAATGATGAAACTAAAGCCCCTAGAATTCAAAATAGGCTCAAGCAATTATATTTAAAGTAATTAAAATAGCAATACTAGTCTTAATCCCTTGCAGCTAATGGGGAATACAGTGCTAGTAACTTTGTTCTCTGTTCTGGTCAACAGGGAGGTTCATAAGTCCTAGGAGCAGAACTAGGCCGTTCGGCCCATCAAGTCTACTCCGCCATTCAATCCTGGCTGATCTGTCTTTCCCTCTCAACCCTATTCTCCTGCCTTCTCCCCATACCCCCCCGACACCCCGACAGAGGAGGCAGCCAGCTGTGAGGCACGTATGCCAGCTTTGGCAAATCTCAAACATGTCATGATTTTTCAAGTAAATGGCATATGATGCCCGAGAAACTGCTGGTACTTCTCGACCAAATTAGGCCACCGTGTCATTTGTGAATTTGACAGACGCTGTGCCTGTGTTCCTTTGGCTTGGCTCATTTATTTTGGTTTACGATTACTGGTGGGACCGAACAGTCAACCAGTTGAACTCCAGCTTGTGTGCAGACCCTTTGTATCAGTCATTGCCACCTCTTGTCAGCTTAGTTGGAAATATAAGCACAACATGTGTGAGCCCTTGGAAATAAAATGGAGTGCCTGTATTCATGACAGTTTAATCTTTTGTATAAAATGTCCTGTGATTGTCAATTGCTGTTCTGGGATTGCATATTTTCCTACTGACCAGCTGCAATCAATAAAATTAGGAAATGAAGCAAATTATTTATTTCCTATTTGGCTAAATTATTTTCAATCTGCACAGAAGGATTCTCGCCGCTGCCTGCAGTTGTGCATTGTGTTAAATGTCATGGGTTTTTGTGTAGTGTAGCATTTTTCTCTGGGGATGTAGCGGTTGCTGTAATCTCTTCCAACTCCTACAACCTTCCCAGATTTCATTGTTCCTCCAGTTCTGGTCTCTCAATCCTTTCCAGATTTAAGCAACTGCCAAGAATGCGAGCTCGAGAAAGGCATTCCCATGCCTTCTCTGCCTGCTTTCTGAATCTGCTTAAAACCTACATCTTCAACCAAATCAGTGATGATCTGCCTGAATGCATCCGCATGTCTCTTTCTGATTATCCCCTGTAAAGACGCTTTGTTTTTTTTTGTTCTGTTCAAGGGTCTTGTGCTAAGAGGCCATTTTTGTAATGATTGTGTCCTTAATGGCGATTGAGCAGATGTTCTTCATGTAGTCATACAGCGTGGAAACAGGCCTTTCAACCCAACTGGCCAACATGTCCCATCTACACTAGTCCCACCTGCTTGCATTTGGCCCAATTCCCCTCTAAATCTATCCTATCCATGTCCCAGCCTAAATGTTTCTTAAATGTTGCGATAGTACCTCCCTCAACTACCTCCTCTGGCAGCTCGTTGCCTACACCACCACCCTTTGAGTATAAAAAATAGTTACGCCTCAAGTTACGCCTCCTTTAAAATCGTTCCCCTCATATCTAAAACCCATGTCCTCTGGTTCCCGATTCCCCAACCCGATCTATTTCTCCCAAGATTGTGTACACCTCCATAAGATCATCCCTTCCAGGTGAGACACACATGCTCCAGCACCTCCTCCAACCTTGCCTAACGCATTCAGTGATCATAATGTGGTCTCCTCTGCATCGACAAGACCAAGCATAGACTGGGTTTGTGGAACACCTGGCTTTGTCCTTAAGGCCGTTGCAAACGTCTGGTTACATGTAATTTTACCTCTCCCTCCCACTCCCACACCAACTTGTCCATCCTCAATCTTCTCCATTGCTGCAGAGAGGACAAATGCAAATTGGAAGACCAATACATCATACTAGCGTACATCCCGATATAGGAACAAATATTTTTCCAATGTCGGGTAATCCACATCCCCAGTGTACTCTCACACACACATGCCTGTCCATCAAGTTTCTTCTCCCTTTGTTCACCTATTTCCCCTCCCCACCCTGGTTCCATGTATCATCTACTAGTCTCTTCCCACACCCCTCATATACTGACAGCCTTTCCTCATCCCTCTCAGTCCTGATGCGGGGTCTCAACCAAAATCGTCCACTTACACCTCTTACCTTCGCAGATGCTGCTTGACCTGCTGAGTTCTTGCAGCCTCACTTCATAGATTATTTCAATGTTTGCTCAGAGCCCAGCACCTTTGAGAAGTGAGTGCTTCATCAGCCCTGTGCAAAAAGAAAATGCACTGTAATTTGTATTCACCAAAAAACATGTGGGTGAAGCCATAGCCTGTGGTCAGATGGTCTTTTGATTGTCAAAGAACAGCAAAGTGCATTGATGTTTAGTGATCTTCTTGTCACTTGATTCTAATGGGTTTTAATCTCTCTTCCCACCCCCTGTCCCACACCGCTTGATGTTAGCTGTGGATCCTAGCTTTCGTCCGTGCCATGCCAATGAATTTACCTGCAGCTCTGGCGAGTGTGTCCCCCTTGACTATCGGTGTGACCTCAGAGCTGATTGCAGTGACATGTCTGATGAAGACGACTGTGGTAAGAGCTCATTCAGATCTAAGATGGAGCGATCTAAAATGTATTACACGGTCACTAGATGTTCTGGGTATTGGTTTTGGTTTGTTATTATCACGTGGAATGAGGTACGTGAAAAATGGTGTTTGCGTGCTATCCATCTAATTATACCACGGATGTGTACAATCGAGTCACATGCAAATACCACAGGTAACACAAACAGAAAAAGATCATCCTTCCTGTGTGGCAACCAGAACCAAGTGTTTTGTGCAGCTGCAATGTGACAATGTATCTATCTAGTACCTGTCTTTTGTTAATCCCATGTACCAACACTTTTAGATTAGATTCAGATTAGATTAGATTCAACTTTATTGTCATTGCACAAATACGAGTACAGGTACAACAAAATGCAGTTTAGCATCTAATCAGAGTGCAAAGTAGTAAAAATACTGGTTAAAACAATATGTACAATGTGGATGAATTGAACTAGTACATAGGCAAATAAATATATACAGATAAAAGAGTATAAAAGATAGCTAGCGTCGGACCTGTGAGTTCAGCAGGGTAATGGTATTTTGGAAGAAGCTGTTCCTCAGCCTGCTGGTGCAAGACCTAAGGATCCTGTACCGCCTCCCTGATGGGAGGAGGGCAAATAGTCCATGGTTGGGGTGTGAGGGGTCATTAATGATTGGTACACCTTCTGCACTTTCGTCATTCAACAGCAGGCCCTGATCCTTCTCAAATGCTGTTGAAATCTCTGCCTCCCCACTTCATCCAGGCAGCGCGTTCCAGATTCCATCAGCACTCCTGATGGGGGGGGGGGGGGGGAAATGTCTTCTGATCTAATCGGAACCACTTACGACACCTGGTCTTAGACACCTCTGCCATGGGGAAAGGATTCCTGCTCTCTGCTCCATCTGTGCCCCTCATAATGTTATACACCTCGATCCAATTCTCCTTCAGCTTCCTGCTTTCCAAGGAGGCCAATTCATCCCTCTTCACCTCCTCTGGGGTGAATCTCCACCATATTTATATCCTTCCTTTGGCGTGGTGACCAAAACTGTACAGTCCTATTGGCCTTCGTTCCATCCAGAGGCACAGTGGTGCAGCGGTGTAGGATGGCTGCATCAACGCGCCAGGGACTTGGGTTCGATCCTGACTTCAGGTGTAATCTGTACAGAGTTTGCACGCTCTCTCTGTGACCATGTGGATTTTCTCCGGGAGCTCCGGTTTCCTCCCACACTCCAAAGTGCAGATTTCTAGGTTAATTGGCCCCTGTAAAATTGCCCCTAGTGTAAAGTGAACGGCTGATCATTGGCCGGTGCGGTCTCTGGGACGAAGGGCCTGTTTCCACGCTATGTCTCTAAAACAAAAAAAACTAAAAACTAAAATGACAGGTTATCATTTTTTTATCTGAAGGTCCCCTTCTTTGTTAGCATCGCAAAGCAGTGTCAACGGGACAGGCCATGACCTGATCCAGAAGCACCCTCTCACTGACCAACCCACATACTGCAACTGGCAGGAGTTCCCATTGGGGAGCTGGAGAGAATGGCCAATTCCAAGCACATTTTTGAAGGAGCAAACTAAAAGAGGCTTTCACGCAAATCAAAAGACAGCTCACAGCTCCCAGCTCACCCGTGCAATAATGTTTCCCTTGTGAAAAGCAGCACCCAACCTTTGAATAATTCTTGGTGTTTCAAATGGGTTGCACCAAGTGCTTCAATGGAAAAGGAAGATAATCTGGCCTTGTCTCCTGTGTCTCTGGATTGCCATGATGTGTAAATATGAAGCTGCAAATGGAACCCCGCATTTATGTACACAGTTGACTTCAAAGGGAAGCTGTGTAAGCAGTCTGTGACCTTCAGTTTTCAGAAGTGTACTTTAAAAAAAAAAATCAGCATCTGCTTGCCTCATAGGTGTTGAAGGAGTCATTTACTAAATGCAGAGGATATGCCTATTTTTGAGTTTCTGATCTTAGCTTACATTCCACTTGGAATTTCTTTTCAAATCATTTGGCAACACTGGTTCAGTGTGAGTGAGCACTAGCCTCACCAGATTCCTGCTCAATAACAAAAGCAAACTGCGGTACCTTGTGCTTACAGTCTTTAATAAACAGCAAAGAAGGATCAGAAAATAATGGAAAATGTTGATCCATCTAGAACCCAACTTGAATAAAATCAGGGCAAAAATAAACCCCTGACTGTAAAACTGACGCCCAGTTCATTGTAGAGATACACATTCACAGAGATACAGCATGGAAACTGGCCCACTGAGTCCACGCTGACCATGTGATCACCCCGTACACTACACACAGGGAAACTTTACAATCTTTAACAATTAACCTACAAATCTGTACGTCTTTTGGAGTGTGTGAGGAAGCTGGAGCGCCCGGAGAAAACCCACGCGGTCACAGGGAGAACATACAAACTCTGTACAGACACCCGTAGTCAGGATCGAACCCGGGTCTCTGGCGCCGCGAGGCACCAACTCTACCACTACGCCACCGTGTCGCCAATGCGTTGCGTATTACAGCACTTTAAATTAGTAACCTCATAACTTCAGATGGAAAATATTGATCACACTCAAGGTGAAAATTCTTCTTGATCTTCTTGATCTTGCAGCGGAAGTGTCAGCCATTCTGGCTTCTCAGCATCTGTGGTGAAGATCTGTTTCCAGTGTCTGAAATATTCTTTTTCAAACTCCACAGCCGATCTATTTAGCACAGTTGCCACTTCTCCGACCATCCAGCCAACTGAGGCAGAGACCACCATGCCAGCATTTGTCATCGCCAGGCAAGAAACTGTGCCCCAAGTTACTCCAGCGCCAGTGCGAAGGCCAGGACCAGGGCCAGGGCCAGGGCCAGCACCAGTCACTCCTAATGTTCTGAGACCCTGTCCGGTGGACAAGGCTGTGTGCCAGGATGGCCAGTGTATTCCCAGAGACTATCTGTGCGATGGGGAAAGAGACTGCACGGATGGCAGTGACGAACTGGACTGTGGTAAGTAGGTTTAGTTTTTTTAGTTTTAGAGATGCAGATAATTTGCCTTACATCCAGCCTGAGGAGACTTTGTCATTTGCAGCTGTTTTTGTAGCTGTTTTGTTTTCATAATAAGATGTCAACAACAGGTTGCTTCTGGATGAATGCCATGCAGATAGTATAAGTGCAACACATTGGATGGTGAGCGGCAGATTGAGAAAATCTCCTGTATTCCTCGGGCAAAGAGCAAAAATTAGCCTTGATTCCGATTTGTGACCTTCGACTCCTGCAGAGATATCTGCATAGAGGATCTGCCATTGAGATCCTTTCTCGGACACTGTGCTCATATGCATGAAGGCAGGTTGAATGCAGGCTACAATGCAAGTGTTGATAGTCCTGGCTTTTGTTTTCATTAGATATGGCTGCTTTCCCTCCAACCACTTCGGTGTTGGTTCCCTTCCTTAATATAATTGTTTTGAAGACTCTATGTTTCATGGGCTGCTTGCCTTCAACCCTCTGGGCACAAGGCTCTTGATTTTAGTTGTTTTTTTAACATCTCTGCTACTCTTTCTTTAAGGCGCTCCTTCAATCCCCTCACTATGAACTGCCCTTGGGTATTGCTCCATTCATCACTCATTGCCATGTTTTATTTGAACAAATGTAGATATTCTGCCATGTTAAAGTGGTATATAGAGGCAACTGTCGGTGTTCCACATCTCCTGCTCCATGCCATTCTTGGGTTGTTCTCCCTGTATCAGTTCCTAAATAGAGTTAGCAGAAAGACTCAAAGTGCTGGAGTAACTCAGCGGGTCAGGCAGCATCGCTGGAGAATGTCAATAGGTGACGTTTTCGATTGGGACATTTCTTCAGACTGTCACGACCCAAAACGTTACCTATCCAGTTGCTCCAAAGAGGCTGCCTGACCCGCTGAGTTACTCCAGCACTTTGTGGGGGGTTTTTGTATCGTGTGTCTACAATTCATCAGAAAGACGTCTGGATTGTGAATGGAGCAGAGGCGCAGCTAGTAGAGTCGCTCCTCGCAGCTTCATTGACGCAGGTTTAGTTTTGATCTCAGGCACTGTCAATGTTGAGTTTACTCATTCACTGCACGTGTCAATGCAACGATTGTTGGTCAGTTTCAATGGCCACCCGCAGTTAAACGGTCAGATTGTGTTCTTAGAGTCATAGAGCTGTACAGCACGGCAATAGACCCTTCATCCCACTGTGTCCATGCCGGCCAAGTTGCCATTCTGTGCTAGTCTCTTCGTCATCAACAGATGTGGGAGAATGCCTTGTGGGTCTGTGTCGGTGCTGTGTCAGTTAATCACTCAATACCTCAAGTTAATTGGAGCCACCTAGGTGTTGTAACCATGGATACCTGACCAGATGCTACAAATCACCGGGCCATTTAGAGTGGATACGGATTGAAAAAATACCTAGCAGATCACACGTGTCTCATTGGCGGCGGTCACTCGAAATGAGCATGACTGTCTTCTATATGGAGGACGCGTGTGCGTGACTTTGTTTAACATGGGGAGACTGGTGCGCAGACAGCGGTCCTTGACAGGTCTGGGTCAGGATCCAGTGGCTTGGAGCCCAAGACGACCGCGGACTCTTTTCTGCTGCGGCCTTCATCCACCTTCCCAGCCGTTGTGACGCTCCACTAAGGTCAGCCATCATCCTCCGCCTGTTCGACCGTTGAGGTCTTGGTTGGATTGCTCTTTGTCAGGGAACTCCCCCTCAACCTTACCGCCATGGGTGGCCCTACCAGGAGCGTAGCTCCAGACGGCATCACTCTCAGGATCTCAGGACCACACAAGCTTCTCCACCACGAGAAGGTGACAATCCGCGGACACGTGTCTATAAGCAGGACATGCTTCCCAATCTCCAGAAGCAGCGGGTCTCCACGTTGCAAGTGGGGAAGGAAGTGGGTTGGGTGATGGGAGGAGGGGTAGGGCAGGGTAGGGGATAGGGGTGGGTTGGGAACACAGGGGAGAGAGCCTGGCTTTCCATGAATGAAGTACGAGTGTCCACCTAACCACCTAATCAAATCACATTGAGTCAGGCAGCTCCTTCACTGGAGCAGTTTGGGAATGTATTAGAACTGAAGACACAAGTTCAGTTTCTCATGCTCTTGTTTCTGTCCCCAGGAACACAGTCACCATGTGAGCCGAATGAGTTCAAGTGTAAGAATAGTCGTTGTGCCTTGAAGCTGTGGCGCTGCGATGGAGACAATGATTGCGGCGATGAATCTGATGAAGAATATTGTCGTAAGTATTTGGAACGCAGCGGGCTCTGGCCACACCTAGTTGAGGCGTAGAAAATTAAGAGTGAATAGGGAGTCCATTCAGGTCGGGAATCAGTCTGAAGAAGGGTCCTGACCCGAAACGCCACCTATGCCTTTTTCTCCAGAGGTGCTGCCTGACCCACTGAGTTTCTCCAGCATTTTGTGTCTATCTTGGTCTGAACCAGCATCTGTAGTTCTTTGTTTCTACATTATAGCTGGTGGAATTCTGTTGTAGGGAGGCTGACAGATGCTCACACCATGGATCTCTGCACATAGGTGTTGCCCAGGGAGTTGTCCTCTACCCTTGTAGCATACCAGGCTGCCCATTGCAGGTTTCCATCAGACTCAGTAGAAGGTAGACAAAAATGCTGGAGAAACTCAGCATCTATGGAGCGAAGGAATAGGTGACGTTTCGGGTCGAGACCCTTCTTCAGTCTCGACCCGAAACGTCACCTATTCCTTCGCTCCATAGATGCTGCCTCACCCGCTGAGTTTCTCCAGCATTTTTGTCTACCTTCGATTTTTCCAGCATCTGCAGTTCTTTCTTTAACTATTCCGGTCAGTAAGGTGCTGTGACTGTGCCTCTTTTCTACCTTGCAGCCACCAAGGGGCCTGGAGATATGTGCGCCCCAGAGCAGTTTGTCTGTGTCTCCAACCGCTTGTGTATCCCTGCCAGTTACCAGTGTGATGAGGAGGCCGACTGCCCCGATCGCTCCGACGAATTTGGATGCAGTAAGTAACCAGCGACATTGTACAGTCATGTGTGAATGTGTGTGAGTGATTGGTGGTGGCCGGAGGGGCCGTAGGCGCAGATTGGCAGCCACGCTTCCGTCAGTCTGCCCCAGGGCAGCTGTGGCTACAGAAGTAGCTTACCACCACCGAGTGTGACTGAGGAGTGAATGAATAATGCGATGTAAAGCGCATTGAGTATTAGAAAGGCGCTATATAAATCCCATCCATTATTATTATTATGTCTCCCAACCAGTGCGCATTGCTGGCCCCATTCAACCTGTGACCAAGGAGGTGCTTGGCTTAGCTTAGTTTAGTTTAGAGATACAGCATGGGAACAGGCCCTTTGGCCCACCGAGTCCGCGCCGACCAGCGATCCCCGTACATTAGCATTCTCCAACACACTAGGGCCCATTTACAATTTTTGCTGGAGCCAATCCATCTACAAACTTGTACGCCTTTGAAATGTGGGAGGAAACCAGAGCGTCCGGAGAAAACCCACGTGCACAGAGAGAACGTGCAAACTCCATACAGTTCTTTAACCACTGGGGGGGGGTTGGCTCATGTTGTCGTTCACGCAGAGGAAGTTTGCACAGCAATGGAAAATAAGTGGGTGGGTTGGCAGAGCTGTCCAAGAAGCCATGGCCCTATCTTGCTGCAGAGAGGAGCTATGCATATACAACTCCTTTGAGTAGGCCATCAATACAGCTGCCTCACTTCCCCCCCCCACCCCCGACCTTCCCATCATCCTCTTCCCTCTGTCCTCCCCCTCCTCCTCCCACTCCCTCTCGATCTCCTCCCCCTCATCCTTTGAGGCTGAGCTCCAGGATATTGTGAGCAATTAACAACTGAACTGAAACATGTTTCTGCACATTCTGACCAAGGTCGTCTTGCTGGATATAGGAACCAAGATGGGCCTTTGACCTGTCCAAAATTCCTTTCCATTCCTCAAAAATAGCTGAATCCTTCCAGAGTTTGACTGATGCAGTCGGTACAAGTGGAAATGCGAGAAAAATTTAACTCTCGAGCACCCAAATGTACAGATCAGACCGAGAGAGAGAGAGAGAGAGAAATAGCCTGAAAAAATACGATGTTCTCGTGATGTTTATGAAAATCAAAAGACCCAATTATCAGCCTCTCACTTTGGCACTGTGGTGAAAGCTATGCAGCCATAATTATAGTGCCCTCAGGGAAGGCAGGGAATTGCTTGAAAAAAACAGTTGAAGGCACTTCATGGAAAGTGAAGAGGTAATACAGGGGTTGAGAGGAATACACTCCCCATGCAGCGGGTAAACCCAGGGAGTAGTGCCCAGATCCAACACAGTGCCAGTCTCCGATGTGGCATATTCTCCACTCAATGCCGTGTCTAATTCGTGGAGCAATGTAGAATTACATATAAAGGGTGAGTTCATGAAGGGGTTACTGCGTAACTCTGGGCACTCTGTCTCGCTGTTAGGCTGTTGGGTTTATAGGAAACATAAGGTGGATAGTGAGGCATTTGCTCATGTCCTGTTTTCTGTGAGAGGAACTGAGTTGAGCATGAGTTGAGTTTAGTTCATTGTCACTTGTACCGAGGTACGGCTTTTGTTTAGTGCTATCCAGTCAGCAGAAAGACAATGCATGATTACAATCGAGCCATCCACAATGTACAGATACATGATAAAGGGACTAATGTGAATAATGTTTAGTGCAAGATAAAGTCCAGTTACATCCAATCAAAGATAGTATAAGGATCGTCAACTACATAGATAGTAGCTCAGTAGAACTGTTTGTACCACGTATTGTTATAGGATGTAAACTGTGGCTGTAGATACACTTAGTTGAATAATAAAGCAGATAAGTGTCAAATGTTTATGGGTTTTTATGGATTTGGTCAGAAGGCAATAATTCATGTGATAGGAAGAGAGTTAGGCCATTCGGCCCATCAAGTCTACTCTGCCATTCAATCATGGCAGCTCTATCTCTCCCTCCTAACCACATTCTCCTGCCTTCTCCCCATAACCTCTGAGACCCGTACTAATTAATAGGTTGCCTTACTTCAGCCGCACTGGCTGCCCCACGTAATGGAACCTGAGGGGTCATATATTCACATTAGCTGAACCTCATCTACCATCAAAGCACCCACACCGCCTCCCTTGGCCTGTAATGCCCTGCTGGACATGCCCATTACAAGCCTAAATGAGCACATTTAGGGCAGCACAGTGGTGTAGCAGTAAAGTTGCTGCCTTACCTGGGTTTCGATCTTGACTACGGGTGCTGCTTGTACGGAGTTTGTACGTTCTCCCTGTGACCTCGCTGGTTTTCCCCAGGTGCTCTGCTTTCGTCTCACATTCCAAAGATGTGCAGGTTTGTTGGTTAATTGTCTTCTGCAAATCGTCCCTAGTGTGTAGTGTAGAACTAGTGTACGGGGTGATTGCTGGTCGGCGTGGATTCGGTGGGCTGAAGGGACTGTTTCCACGCTGTATCTCTAAACTAAAGTAATGTTTGAATGGCGGAGCAGACACGATGGGCCGAATGGACTCATTCTGCTCTTGCGACTTACGATCTTATGATAAAGTTCATAGGGGAACCTGCTAGGGGTCTACTGGTAACCAATCTTATTCCTTGCAGCACCTCCTCAGGTGATCACACCGCCCGAAGAAACAGTGATGGTGAAGCGTGGTGCCACCGTGGTCCTGACCTGTGTGGCCGCAGGAGTCCCCACCCCCATCATCACTTGGAGACTGAACTGGGGCCACATCCCTATCACCAGCAGGTAGGTGTTCTTCAGCCGCATAACAGCCCAGTGAGAAACTGTAAACTGCGCTATCAGTGGGAGTTGCAGTAAAGTGACAGCTGGAGTGTATCAAGCACTTGGGGTTTGTGGAGGGGGTGGCACTTTGGTCTCATCGCACACAAAAACTCTACAGTAAATAGACTTATCAGTCCATCATCTCACGGGAGGTTGAACGAATAAATAATTTGGAGAAAGCCTCTTGACTCATTCCGCTCGGAGCCCCTTGGGCAATTAAAACGCAGCGGGAGATCAGGCTGACCGAGTTCATGTCAGAGTGTGGTAAAGCCTCGCTGTTGTTGACCGTGGCTCTGTGCTCAGTCCTGCACGCAGAGCCAAGACAGCAATGAAGTCTGGAGGCTACATGCGTCTCTCCACTCTTCCTCTACTTGTATCTGTGTTTGTAGCTCTCCAGAGGAACAGCTGGATGATTTATGAAGTTGTGATTCATGGACTGGTTAAATCGATGCATTATATGGAGACACTATTACTGGGGGCTTGGGTCCCCTATGCCACATTATGAGTGTACAGTATATTATATCAGTTGAGGACATATATCGCAGTACTATTGCTTGCGATGGTGGTTGTATTGCATGTATAAATAGTTGCTATGCCAAACCCTTGCTGTGTAGATCCCCTCTATCTGTTTGTCCCCTGGTCCCTCTCTTCCCCTCGCACCAACTCCTACTCAAATCACTGGATGAACCCTTTGGTAAAGCAGAGACATGGGTTCGATCCTGACCACAAGTGCTGTCTGAACAGAGTCTGCACTTTGTCTCTGTGACTGCGTGGGTTTTCTCTGGGTGCTCCGGTTTCGTCCCACATTCCCAAGACGTGCAGGTTTGTAGGTTAATTGGCTTCTGTAAATTGTTCCTGGTGCGTCGGATAACACTTGTGTACGGGCAATCATTGGTGGGCGCAGATTTGGTGGTCCGAAGGGCTTGTGTCTCCTCTGTATCTCTAAACTAAATAAACTGAACTAATTCCATTTATCAATTGCTCCATCTCATTTTTATGAAGTTGGCAGTGGAGATGTATCTCTAAACTTAACTAAACTAATTTTTCCCTTTGCATTACATGAGGTCGGGTTTATGATACATCCCTGCTTATATGAGCATACCAGAAGAAAGGCCACATCCTGTTTTGGATTTTTGTGCCATGCTCTTTGACATTACGGTGAAGCTTAAGACAGCCGCAAGTTTGGTTATTGCTGCCGTGCAGTTTCATCCCAACAACCTTCCTCACTTTTATTTAACCAAAAATAATGTATTCACCTATTTACAATAATATGTACAATACTAAATTATTCAAAGCCACCACCATAATATAAGTAAAACAAATATTCTCAAATCACTATTTCCCTATCCTTACTGAGGATACATTCCACCCCCCGCAGTATCCAGAGGTCCCCGAAATCCCCCATGGCACCCCAGGCCCGCGCATAGTCCCTTTCTAGTACCACCCGGGCGCAGACGTAACCCCAGAAAAGGGGCAGGCAGCCGGCTTGGGCAGAGCCTTCTTCCGCCAGGCGCCGTAACTCGCGGATGGCCAGCAGTGACTAGGCCTAGCAGCAACCCAACCAGGACATCTTCAGCCCAATCCTCTCCCCTCCGCACGCAGTGTCCAAAGATGAATGATGGTGAGCGTGAAGTGCAGTCAGAACAACCTTCCTCACTGGGCTTTCTTGTCGCAGGGTTACCATGACAAGTCAGAATGGACAGGGAACGCTGGTCATTCGGGACGTCAAGGAATCTGACCAAGGCGCGTACACCTGTGAGGCTATCAACGCCAGGGGGATGATTTTCGCCATACCTGATGCACTACTGATTTTGAAATCCAACCCAGGTAACCCTTTCACCACATATTACATCATGCCGCTTGTGTTCAGTGCCAAGATAATGTGTAAAGACATACCTCAAGACCTTACAACATGTAATAAATTATGGTTCAACCCAACCCCATCTTCGAAACGATTATGGTGCTTGGCATGTTTAAGAAGGAACTGCAGATGCTGGAACAATCGAAGGTAGACAAAAATGCTGGAGAAACTCAGTGGGTGTGGCAGCATCTATGGAGCGAAGGAATGGGTGACATTTCGGGTTGAGACCCTTCGTGATATTGTGGTGGGAAAGAGAAGACGCAACTGGATAACCTAAGCGGAAAAAGATGCAAATTCTTACCATATGACAGGGTGAACATGGTACATGTTCCTATACATGTAGCCCTATCTGAATGATGGTCACCGGTCTTTGTTTCTGGATTTGCTGTTGCTCTGAGAAAATCGCAAGTTGAACGAGTTGAGGTTTTAGTTGGATTCGCCCGTCTGCAATGAAGCCATGCATGGCCCCAGCTGTGGCAGGTGACTTAAGGTGTTACTTTCTTTTTCAGGACTCTGTCCAGGGGGACAATTCAATGTGGAAGGTACCCTGAGATGCATTCCCTGCTTCTGCTCTGGTCTCACGAATAACTGTGTCCCCACAAGTCGCTACAGAACCCAGATACGTCTGCGTTTCACAGAAGAAGACAATTTTATGGGTAAGTCAATGGAGTCTTAGCGAGATACATAATAGGTTCAGACCCTTCGGCCCACCTGCTCCAGACTGACCATCAAACATTAAAAAAAAAATTTAATACCTAATCCTAACCTAATCCATTTAATTTTTCCCCACATACCCCATACCCCATACATACTCACCCCAGATTCTACCACTTACCTACTCACCAGGTGACAAAGAATCTACCAACTCATAAGTATTTGGGTTGTGGGAGGAAACTGGAGCACCCGTTGGAATCCCACACTATCAGGGGGAGAATGTACATATTCCATACACACAGTGCTGGTGGTTAGAATCATACCCAAGTCACTGGAGTTATGAAGCAGAGGCTTTACTGGCTGCACCTGTGTACTAACACTGATTGTTAGTAGTGCCTGCTCAGTTCTAAGCATTTTGCTGTTTGTGGTTTGAGGACTATTTTTGGGAGGTTCCATTGGCCATGGAGATACACCCTGCACTGGAGATTGACTACATCGCTACTCTGTGATGTACATCCTTTCCATGTGGAGTAGATGCCCAGTGATCTTCGTAGTTGACCCAAATTAATATGGCAACTACTTTACAGCTGATGATGCTACCTCCTGCTGTGACAGACCAGACACACCATCACATACCTCAGTTACACTCTCTGATAGCTGAAATTTGGAAGGTTGGGTATGAGAGGTTCAACAACCTTATAATTGAACAGTTTTGGATGGTGTATGAACTCAAGATGGCATAAGAGTAAATAGGAAAAGATTTGCGGAGTTCGTTCTATATATAGGTGTCACAGGAGTTTGATTAACTTCTTAAAGAAATCCAAGAGAGATTTTAATGATTGCTAGAAAGGTTGGCTTTTAATAAATAAGGAAAATGCTGAAACTATGGCAGGTCGGGCAGCATCTGAGGAGAGTTAATGTTTCAGGATGATGGCTTTTCATCATACAGGAATGCCATATGAGGAACTGAATGTAGCTTCCTTCAGAAGTTCAAGTTCAAGTGAGTTCAAGTGAGTTTATTGTCATGTGTCCCTGTATAGGACAATGAAATTCTTGCTTTGCTTAAGCACACAGAAAATAGTAGGCATTTACTACAAAACAGATAAATGTGTCCATATACCATGATATAAATATATACACACATGAATAAATAAACTGATAGTGCAAATAACAGAAAGTGGTAGCTAATAATCAGAGTTTTGTCCGAGCCAGGTTTAATAGCCTGATGGCTGAGGGGAAGTAGATTGAACTGACAAGTTTTAAGCTCGTTCAATGAACTGATGAGTGAGGTCGACACTATGCAATAGATGGTTCTCCATGTAATAGGGACAGAAGACTTTGGGCAGTCAGTTGTCGGTAAGGACCAGCGACCCGCCGTAAGTTAAATCCTTGCTGCTGATGGAGCAACTGACTTGGGTCTCCAATGAAGCTGAGTGAACAGACTAACTCCACCAGCATAGTCTGTTGAGCAGGTCCTGCAGACTCATATCTAACAACTCCCACATTCCTCTCTATTCATAAAAATAGACACAAAATGCTGGAGTAACTCAGCAGGTCAGGCAGCATCTATGGAGAAAAAGGATGAGTGACGTTTCCTGTCGCGATCCTTCTTCAGACTATATTCACGCTCAATTCACATTCTCACATTCTCTAACTGCTCCAGTTTCACAGATTTCATGAACAAAGGACCACCCAATCTCCCACCATTAACCCAGTGACCAGATGACCTTGGTAAAAGCTTCCCCACTGGTTAACCCTGACCACACTCGTTCACAGAGATTCCCTTTCTCCTATCTATCCCTCATTGCAACTTCTATCTCACTACTTTTCTGCCCTTCCCATTTCCAATGAATGTTTCTGACCCAATACATTAAATCCATTTCTCTCCATTGTTTTGCTGCCTGACATGCTGGGTGTTTCATGCATTTTCTGTTTTTAGAACAAATCATCTTGATGTTGACCGATTAACATTAAGCTGAAAGCTTTCTTCTTGCACTAGATATCCTCCCCCTCTGCTCAGCACAGTCCACTACGGCCTGCTCTTTTGATTATCTTTAGTAGTTGGGACATTCTGGGGTCGGAAACCATTGACCAAATGGGCTTTTTAAGGTGACACTGTGATCATGTTCTCTCTCCTAGGTGTGAATGTGACAGTGCCTGCATCATCCCAGCCACCGCTACCTCCTCTCACCAACTCTCAGATGATCGTGGACCCAGAGAAAGGAGAATTTAAACTGGTCGATCTCTCAAGGCGGTTCCTCAGCCAAGAGTCTTTCTGGACTCTCCCAAAGCAGTTTTTGGGATATAAGGTGCATTTGAAGTGTTATGATTTTGACGGACATGAATTCCCCATATTTTTCTTCCAATGTCATCTCACATTTTAATCAAACAGTCTTCCAGTTTACAACTCTTTGCGAGTGTTTAATAGTCATAATGATTTTTTGCTCTTATTACATTTTTAAGGGCAATTGTATATCATGGCCATAATTTGGAGGATACTGTAAATGGTCTGTTGATGCATTTCACCTCTGCAGTTTGACTTGTATAATCAGGAGAGTGGTGGCACTCTTAATCATCACCTGTTTAACTGCACATCAAAATGGGTTGTGAGAATTTTGTTCTAATAGTTTCACTTGACTGGAGTCTTAATGGGAAGCTTAATCTGGACAAGCTCCCTGCTTTGTGAGGGAAGGAACTGCAGATGTTGGTTTACACCGAAGATGGACACAAAATGCTGGAGTAACTCAGCGGGACAGGCCACATCTCTGGAGGGAAGTAATGGTTGACGTCTCGGGTCGAGATGCTTCCTCAGACTGTCTGAAGAAAGGTCTCGACCCGCAATGCATTACTCATGCATTTTGTGTGTCAAGCTTCCTGCTTTGTTGAGCAGTGGCTGAGGAGACAACAGAAACCTAGACTGCCAGGTAAAGGCAATATATGTCAGTAGGAAGACTTGACATGTTGTGGTGTGACATTTCAGTGGTGCTCCTGTGTTGCAGGATCCGCTGACTGAACTTGTGCATGGCTAATTCCAATGAGTCTGTTTCACTGCTATTGCTCAGCACAAACAAAATAAAGAGCGGCTTTGAAAGTTGTAGTTAAATGTTGACATTTCTATTCCAAATTACATAAATTTCACACTGGATGAATTCGGGTTTGTTGCGTTCCAAAGTTCCTTTCTTTGAAAGTTACCACTGATGGTTCTCATTTTAGCTTGTCAGCACACTGCGATTCTTGATCCAGAATAAAGATAATCTTACTTTGATATTCGGACTTTAATCAAAAGATCACATGCATTGACATTTTCTTTTCACGAAATTGCATGACTAACTTATCTCAGTAATTTAATTATTTAAGTAATTGACAGATTTTACTCACAAACCAATCTACTTCCTTAGGAAGGAGATACAAACTCTACAGATTAGGATAACAGGCATTTGGTACAACTGTTAGTCATTAGCCTGGTGTACGAACTCGGGCAGATCCACCGATGAACGGTGATTGGCCTTTTTCCCCGGTGCTCTGTCCATTCCTCAACCAATGGCGGTACGGTGGCAGAGCGGGAGACTTGCAGCGCTGGAAACACGGGTTCGATCCCGTCTGCGGGTGCTGCCTGCACGTTCTCCCCGTGACCGCATGGGTTTTCTCCGAGATCTTCGGTTTACTCCCACACTTTGTAGTACAGGTTTGTAGGTTCATTGGCTTGATATATGGGTAAATTGTTGCTGGTGCGTGGGATAGGGTTCCTGGTCGGTGTGGACTCGGTGGGCTGAAGGGCCTGTTTCCGCACTGTATCTCTAAATTAAAAACCTAAACTAGGCAACAATAATTACCACGCTATTTAAGGCAATGCTGCGCTTACATTATTTTAGTGTAGTTTCGAGATACAGCATGGAAACAGGCTCTTCAGCCCACAGAATCCACGTCGACTAACAATCGCACGTACACTAGTTCTGTCCTACATTCTAGGGACAATTTACAGAAACCAATTAACCTACAAACCTGGTATCATTGGAATGTGGGAGGAACCCAGAGCATGCAGAGAAAACCCACATGGTCACAGGGTGAACCCAGGTCATAGAGTGATACAGTGTGGAAACAGGCCCTTCGGCCCAACTTGCGCACACCGGCCAACATATCCCAGCTACACTAGTTCCACCTGCCTGCGCTTGGTCCATATCCCAGCTGCTGTGCCGCTGCATGACTGTGCCATTGTCAGATCATTATCTTGATCTGACAATAGTTGGTGATCACTGTTGGACGAGGTATTGATCAAAGCCAGCCTCAACACCATGGCTGGATGGCTCGGCCTCGGATCTTGTTCGGTTATTTGGCAACATAGAAATTGTTTGAGTCAGGAAACAAATACAATGGTTATGTCTACCTTCTGTATTTACAAGCACCACTCACTCAGTGAATGTCCTCTTTAGTTTTGGCAGTGTATTATTTATTTAGGAATCTACAACATTATATATCATTACATTTATCTATTATTATTGGCGATGCAGCCATGTGTGATGAGAGCAAGAAATGTTTTGACTTATTGAGTGCTGCATAATCATGGTGGAGATGTATGAATGATTTATTTTAAAGTGGAAAATGTATAATAGTTTAATCATAAAATCATTAGAAATGTGCCCCTTTCAGCCCACCTCTTCCATGTCGACTGTGATGCCTATCTACGCTGATCCCACTTGCTTGAATTAGACCCCTCTACTTCTTTCCCATCTAAAAATCTATCCAAGTGCCTTTTAGACATTGTAATTGTAGCTGCCCATACCATCTCCTTGGCAGTTCATTCCAAATATTCACCTCTCTGTGTGTGAAAAGCTTACCCTTTAAATTTCCCTCCTTTCACCATAAACTTGTGCCCTCTAGTTCTGGACTTTGCCCTTGGAAAAATATTCTGAAATCTACCTTACTGATGCTCGTTGTAATTGTGTAAACCTCTCGCCTCCCTAGTGGGATTAAACCCAGTGCATCCCATCTCTTCTGATAAGAACAGCCCTCCATTCCTTGAAACATTGTGGTGAATCTCTTCTGCACTCCCTCTATTGCGAGCTCATCTTGTATGTAGTGCGATGACCAGATCTGCACACAAAGTGTAGTCTCACAAATGTTTTTGTGCAACTGCAACAAGATGTCCCAACTCTCATAGTCAATGCTGTGGCGTATGAAGGCAAGTATGTCAAATGCCTTCTTTACTACCTTATCCACTTGAGTTACAGGGAGCTGCAAACTTGCACGCTGTGGTATCTGTGTACGTTGGTGCTCCTCAGGTCCTGACATTTAATTTGTATGTCTGACCAGAATTTAACTTGCTAAAGTATATTTGGTCACCCACTGAAGAACATAGAATGTAGAACAGTTACAGCAGAGGAACAGGCCCTTCGGCCCACTATGTCTATGCCGAGTATGGCGCCAAGTTAAACTAATCTCCTGCCTGCATGTAATACACATCACAGCACACACATGTGCCTTTCTTAAATCATTTTAAATGCTACTCTTGTATTTGCCTCCCCCACCATGCCTGATAGTGCGTTCCAGACATCCACCACTCCATGTTAAACAAACACTTCCCCCACACATTTCCATTAAACTTTGTCTCTCTCATCTTAAGGCTGGGGCCTCTTGCCTTTGACATTTCCATCCTAGGAAAAAGATTCTGACTGTCTACCCTACCTGTGCCTCTTATAGTATCATATGCGACTATCAGATCTCACCTCAACCTCTGGTGTTCCAGAGATAACTATCCATGTTTGTCCAACCTCTCCCTGTAGCTGATACACTGTAATCCAGAGAGGATTCAGGTCAAACTCTTCTGCACTCTCTCCAAACCCTCCACATCCTTTCTGTAATGCGGCGACCAGAACTGCACATAATACTCCAAATGCGGCTTAACCAAAACCTAGAAATCTGCAACATGCCGTCCTGACTCTTATTTATACTCAATGCCCCAATAGTTCACACTTCATAGCTTTAACCAGAAAAAAAGCAATGATGCGCCTCATGCCTGTGGAAGTGTAGGTTTCCAAAATCCCAATGTGCTGACAGTTTTCCAAATACTGTTTCTCGACAGGTCGATTCCTACGGTGGTCACCTGCGCTACAAGGTTCGCTACAGTGTGCCGAGAGGGCAGGTAGAGCCCGAGGGCAAACTTGATGTAATTATAACAGGCAACGGGAGAAAACTAGTCTACAAAGTGAAGAGACCTGCTTATCCCAACGTCATTAATCAGAGGGATATAATCTTCACTGAGGTAAGTGGACAATTCCCAATCTGACGTCTGTCAACTCCATTATCGATATCCATCGAGAAGCTTTAACGATAGTTTTAAAGTGAAGCAAGGAACTGCAGATGCTGGTATACAAATAAAAAAGCACACAAAGTGCCGGAGTAATTGAGGCAGCATATCTGGAGAACATTACTGAGTCATACAGCGTGGGAGCAGGTCCTTCAGCCCAACTTATTCGTGCCAACCAAGATGCCCCTCTAGGTGACATTTCGGGTCAGGACCCTTTTTCCAGATCTTAGGAAGGGTCTCAATTCAAAACATCACCTATCCATGAATCTGAATAAAAGTCCTGAACTGAAACATCATCTATTCATGTCCTCCAGAGATGTTTCCTGATCCACTGTGTTACTCCTGCACCTGTGCTTTACTTTAACGATGGTTTTGTTGTGTTACTGTGGGAGGAAGCTCAGGCACAGGATGGGAGGTGAAGGCATTGTGACAGCTACCAACATGGATGCTCGGAAGGGAGCAGCTTTGGGGAGGGGTTATGAACATAAAAAATTCCACTTGCCACTGTAATCTCCAGGCCAGATCATGTTTTTGAAATACCCTGAGAAATTTCTCTTCCACTGCTGGTGTTCCTGAAGTGACATTCTCTGGGGACGTGTCTGGTTATTCAGCTAATTAAGGTTTTTAGAACTCCTCTCATACACTTGGGGAGAAGATGGCCGATGAAAACCGGTCACTGGGTGTTATCCCATCTCATCTTCTGCCTGAGTGAGGAGTGGAGGCAGGCACTCTCACAGAATTTAGAAAGTATATCTAGATGCGCATTTGAATTACTGAGACAGGAAAAGAGTCTGGAGTCCCGGATTAGCATTGACGGCCAATTGATAACTTGCCTGAGCAGCAAGGATCTCATGAAGGAACTGCCTTTGTTACCTGTCCCTAATTCACTTTGAAGTGAGTGCCTTGCCTGGCCTTTCAAAGGGCATTTAAAGAGACAATTGCACTGATGGGTCGGTAGGGAGGGAACCCTGGGCCAGCTGTGGTTTGTACAGCTTGTGTTAAGTACCTTGATGTCTCTGTATTTAATGAAGGATGGCACATGATTTATTAAAGTGATCATAAGGTCATAAGGAATAGGAGCAGAATTAGGCCATTCGGCCCATCAAGTCTACTCCGCCATTCAATCATGGCTGATCTATATCTCTCTCCTAACCCCATTCTCCTGCCTTCTCCCCATAACCTCTGACACCTGTACTAATTAAGAATCTTATCTATCTCTCCCTTAAAAATATCCTAAATTGCCTCTATAGCCTTCTGTGGCAAAGAATTCCACAGATTCACCACCCTCTGACTGAAGAAATTCTGCTCACCTCCCTTCCTCAAAGAGCGTCCTTTAATTCTGCGGCTACCACCTCCAGTTCCAGACTCTCCCGCTAGTGGGAACATTCTCTCCACATCTGCGGAATTGGAGGGTTATTAGAGGATGGAACATCCAAGAAGAAGGAATATTCTCGGCAGTTGGTAAGATAAAGGGAAATTCCTTGAAACAAAAGGTCCTAAGCATCTTACTTGAATTCACTTACTCAGAAAGCTCTGTGGATGCTGAATATGATAATTTCCTGGGTGAAACGGATATGGGGTTTGGAAGGGAAAGTCATTGTAATGGGGTGGGGATCAGCTGATTTTATTGACTGGGGAGGAGGCAAGGTGAAGTATATGGCAAACTCCTTGACCCGAAAACATCCCCTATTATGCAGTCTGGCCCAGTGAGTTACTTTTTGTGTCCACCCTCCATTTTCTCTTCTGTTTCCAAGCTGTTTAATGTCTGCAATGAAACAGCTGGAGTAAAACTGTGTAGCAATGTTTCTAAACGTTTCATGGCTCTCTGCAGGATAAGTGGCAGCACGAGTCAGGAACTCCTGTGACCCGTGAGGACCTCATGATGACATTGGCTAATCTGGACAGCATTCTTATCCAAACTAAGTATGACAACAGGATGGCCAGTGTGGGTCTCAGTGACATCGTCATGGATACCACCAGCGTGGAGGTTACAAACCTGGGAAGACCACTGGTTGTTGAGGAGTGCAGGTAAACTGGGTTTCCTCGTATCTCACTGTCACTTCAGAAACTGCATTACAGCCAGAACCACATCATCATCTCCATCTGCTTCTGCACTAATTTACGCCAGCGGCAACTAACAGTTTCTTTGAATTTTCCTGAAATTTTTTTTTTAAAGTGTCGCCATAAAACAACATCAATTGTGAACTTCCGGTTGCTTTTGTTCCCCATTTTCCCTGTAACTCTGCATTCGCTGAGCTGAGTTCTCTGATCTTTTGCGTGGGGGACGAGGCTGTGTTATCAATTTAATGTGGGGTGGGGGGGGGTGGGGCTCGGTTGGAATTAGAGTGGGAGGATGTTAAGCAAAAATGGGAATCTGAATTTGTGTGTGGTGATGTGAAATACCTATACTGGCAACTCACGTTTTACGCCTGTTAGACTTATGCATTTTTAAAAGAAAGCGCTTGTTCCTTTAATACCACAGCTTGTTTTAGTGCTGGTATTGTTTTAACAATGCACTCAAATTTACTGCTGACAGCGTATTTGCTTCTATGTTTAATTTAGGCCTATTTGAATTAGGCACTGCTTTTCAAGCTCAATACTCCCGCACAAAACTTGAGATGCCTGTATATCAATTGTGTGCAGATTTCTAATAATAAATGACTGATCCCATCTTTCCCATCCACCTTTAGTTTGCTGTTTCACTTGCACTTCCATGATACCAAGATATTGTTGGAAAATCTGGATTGATGCATATTTATCGGGCGACATTGGGTTTGCAGAGGGGAAAGCCCATGTTTGCTTGTGTGACTTATTTAAGTAACTGGACGTGAAAGACATGAAAAAGTATTGAAAATGCTCTTTGCTTTCAGATGCCCTCAGAGTTACGTGGGTCTTTCATGCGAGACCTGTGCCCCTGGGTTTAACCGTGTACCCAATGGACAATACCTTGGCGTGTGTGACGGCTGCAGCTGCAATGGCCATGCAAGCACCTGCGACAAGGTTACAGGATACTGCCTGGTAAGAACTTTGAATGCTGCACCTGGAATTACAGGGCAACTGTTGGTGGTATGACGGAACAGCGGCACAGGGAGTGGAGTCATAAGGTCATAAGTGATAGGAGTAGAATTAGGCCATTCGGCCCATCCAGTTTACTCAGCCATTCAATCTTGGCTGATCTATCTCTCCTAACCACATTCTCCTGCCTTCTCCCCATAACCTCTGACACCTGTACTAATCAAGAATCTGTCCATCTCTGCCTTACAAATATCCACTCACTTGTCCTTGCACAGCCTACTGTGGCAAAGAATTCCACCTCTGTCTAAATAAATTTCTCCTCATCTCCTTCCTAAAAGAACATCCTTTAATTCTGAGTTTATGTCCTAGACTCTCCCAATTGTGGAAACATCCTCTCCATTGCCACTCTATCCAAGCCTTTCACTAATCTGTATGTTTCAATGAGGTCCCCCCTCATTCTTCTAAACTTGCTGTCTAAAGTCGCAGCTCCAGAGAACCATTCAGTCCCAGCCTCCAGGTACTATTTCCAAGTTTACTGAATGCACAAAAATAAATGGGAACGTGAGCTGTGCTGAGGTTGCAAAATAGCGTCATGAAGTTCCAGACAAACTGAATGAATAGACAGCAGCGTAATAGGTGGAGAACAGTGTGGGAAAAATGTGACGTTTCCCAAATCTTTCAAAACAAGTGGCGAGGCCCCACTGCAGTTGGAGATACAACTTCCTGGGTTGAAATGCAGATGTTATCCAGGAACATCAAAAATTGGTGCAGATTTTGAGTTTAGTTTAGTAGTTTATTGTCACGTGTACCGAGGGCCAGTAAGCAAAACTTGTTTGTTGCTTGCTATTCAGTCAACAGAAAGACTATATTACAGTAGATTCTTCCACAGGTTGAAGAGAATACTGTTTAGTGCAAGATAAAATACAGTAAAGTCCAATTAAAGATAAAAGGGTCTGGCTCAGGACTGCTCACTAGTTGATGTTAGAATGGTTCAGTTGCCTGGTAACAGCTGGGAAGAAACTGTCCCTGAATCTGGAGGTATGTGTTTTCATATTTTGTACCTCTTGCCTGATGGAAGAGGGGAGAAGAGGGAGTATCAGGGGTGAGAATTGCCCTTGATTATGCTGGTGGCCTTGCCGAGGCAGCGTGAAGTGTAGACGGAGTCAATGGAAGGGAGACTGGTGTGTGTGATGGTCTGGGCTGCGTCCACAATTCTCTGCAGTTAATCCCGTTCCTGTGAACTGATAGCGAACATTTGCTGACTCATTTCCTTTGCATCTTACAGAACTGCCAGCACAACACGGAAGGCCCACAGTGTGACAAGTGCAAAGCAGGGTTTTTTGGCAAACCCACAGGAGGGACTCCTGGCGACTGCAAGCCGTGTCCTTGCCCACATACTAGCCCCAGCAGGAGGTGCGTGTTACACAGCTGCAGACCTGGCAAAGCAGCAGTGCTGGAACAGAAACTCGGTGAACTTGGACGCAGTCCTTCTGACTGTGTCAACTTCATGGCTTGGTTTTGATTTGGGAGAAGATTAAAACGGTTCACATGTTAATCAAGTGTTCAGTTTAGTGGCGAGATACAGGCGGAAACACCTCTTCCCCACACTCACTCACTCACTCTACCCCTCCCCAGACCTCTCCCTCACCCGCTCTCCCCTGACCCCACACTCCTCCCCCCACACATCGACTTATCCCCCTCACATCTCTCTCCCGGACATCTACTCCCACCACTCCTCCGACACACCTTTCCCACACTGGCTTTCCCCTTGATTTATGGCACATTTGTCCAGTGTATCCAATGACAAGTGAAGCTGGAACATTGGAGCCTGGATCACAAAGTCATGGCTTCCAGATGCAGGGTAGATCTACTGAAGGCTCCATCAAAAACTACATCAACCAGGCTGCACTGTACCAGAGATGCTGCCTGAACGGCTGAGTTTTGACAGCTGTTGTGTGTCTGTCTTTTGTAAACCAGTATCTACAGTCCCTTCCAACACATATAAATTTGAGGTGGGTTCAGCACAACCAAAATCCTGATCGGTGCTTGTGTTTGTCCTCAGATTTTCGGACACGTGTTTCGTGGGTACGGACAATCGTCCCATCTGCGATGCTTGCCGTAAGGGTTACAGTGGGCGACGCTGTGAAACGTAGGTGCACGTCCTCTACGGTCTGATTTTCTGGCCTGACGGCAACTCTGTGGTTTTCCTGTAACCTGTGTGTGTTTTTTTTTTGTAGTTGTGCTGCTGGCTACACGGGAGACCCAATGCAACCAGGAGGAAAATGTACGCCCACTGGTAAGTTCCAGAAAGCTATAAGTGCCTTCCACAAAAGTTAACCAGTGGTTGTTGGTTGCCTAGAATATAGAACACAGAGCATATCAGTTGAGCTGCTGCAAGTAAGAATTTAATTGTTACGTTTCGGGACATATGATAATAAAAACACTCTTGACTCTCGGTTTGAGAACAGAACGGCGCCAGAACAGGCTCTTTGGCCCACAATATCTATGCTGAACATGATGCTAAGACAAACCCTTACCTGCCTGCACGTAATCCAATCCCTCCATTCCCTGTATATCCATGTGCCTATCCAAGCGTCTCTTAAATGCCACTTGTAACGGCAGATTTTTATATTGTTCAAGAGATTACTCCCTCTAGCCGCTAAATGGACTACATGGTTAAGGGGAATGTCTTTATACGCATGCGAGCTCACCGTCAGAGACCTTCAGAGCTTCTTCACAGACAAATCTTCCAAAACACAGTCTTTTGATGAATCAATTCTTTATTGTTGATGAAAAACAATAAGGTACATCCAAACTTCTTCCAACTGGTTACTATAATCTTCATCGAACTCCAGCTTATCGCTTTAAACGTTAGAAAACTCCTCGTGTCTCCGTTACACTTCACATAGTCAAAGGGTAAACCTTCTCCATGCTGGTCCGAAACTAAACTATAAACTAAGCTTCTGCACAAGAAACTTAGCTCCAAACACGCCCTAAAATACGTCATAAATCCCACCCACAATATAACGGGCAGCCTAAAATTTAAAGACACATGCCATAATTAATTACACAAAAAACAAGCCAAGTGGCCACTAGACCACTGTCATATCTGCCTCCACCATCACCACCAGCAGAGTGTTCCTGACACTCACCACCGTCTGTGTAAAACATAACATTCCCTGCAGATCGCCTTAAAATGTTTCCCCTCTCACCCTAAAGCTATGTCCTCCAGTATTTGATTTTTCCATCCTGGGGAAAAGGCTCTGACCATCTATCCTATCTATGCCTCTCATAATTTTATGCAGCTCTCTCAGGTCTCCCCTCAAACTCTGGCGCTACACTTAAAACAATGCAAGTTTTTTCCAACCTCTCCTAGCTAATAACCCTTAGTCCAGCCAGCATTCTAGTGAATCTCTTCTGCACCCTTTCCAAAACCTCCATATCCTTCCTTTAAAGGGGCGACCAGAACTGCACATAATACCCCAAATGTGGCATCCCCAGTCTTATGGAGTTGCAGTATGACTTTGTGATTCTTATAATAAATGCCCCAATCAATAAAGCCTTCTTTCTGACATCCAGAGATAATAATCCAAATGTATCCAACTGCTCACTGGTCCTAATCCCTTCTAATTCAGGCATTATTCTGGTTAACCTCCCTTATTTTTAGTTTAGCTTAGAAATACAGTGCGGAAACAGGCCCTTCGGCCCACCAACGGTGATAGACAGGACCAATATGGGATTCCCGTATAAAGGAACATCCATATACTTGAGTCCAGAGGAAGGGTCTCAACCCAAAACCACTGGCTGTCCATTTCTCTTCACAGACGCTGCCTGACCTACTGAGTTTCCGCGCCAGTGTGTATTTTGCTCTAGATTCTAGCATCCATGGTCTTTAATGTCAACCATCAAGCTGTTGCCACTAATATTCAGGGAATGGATGGGAACTGGTGCGGACAACGTTACCCATGATAATTCTTGTATTCGTGGCAACCTTGGTTATAATCCTGGATGTGTTTCTTCTTTTATTGTGAAGCGGGAGAAATTACAACGTGCGACAGCAAAGGAACTGACACTACGAAACCATCCGATGGATATTGCGTGTGTAAGGTAGGTTCCAATGCGTGAGTAGAGGGACTGATGACCGCTGGTGAACTTGGCCTGTGGTGCTGGTTGTATTGCATTGAACAGTAGCTTAGGTTAGTTTAGTTTAGAGATACAACGTGGAAACAGGCCCTTCAGCCCATCCAGTCCGCGCCAACTCGCGATCCCCACACACTTACACTGTCCTACACACACACTAGGGACAATTTACCAATTTACCAAGCCAAATAGCCTACAAACCTGTCCATTTTTGGAGTGTGGGAGGAAACCGTAGCTCCCGGAGAAAGTCCACGCAGGTCACGGGGAGAACGTACAAATTCCATACAGACAGCACCCGTAGTCAGGATCGAACCCGGGCCTCTGGCGCTGTGAGGCAGAAACTCTACCGCTGCGCCACCCTGCCACATCTGCAGCTGCAGTCCATTAGCCCAGCTGTTTGTGGAGGCATCCACATCTCCATTCCCCTGAACTTTCCCTGTAATCCTGCAACACTTTCATTTTCAAGCATACATCTGTTTCTCATCGAAGGCAGATATTAAATCTGCCTCCACCACCATCTCAAACTGTGCACCCCCCACATGATAATACTATTCATGCAGAAACTACGGGCCGAGAGCTGGGCGTTGGGATTAATAGGGATTGGGCCGCACTGATCAATATGAACATGGTGGGCCAAATGGCCTCTTACCACGCTGTATGACTGTGACTGCAAATAAGCTCTTCCGTAATTTGCCTGGGAAAGACACAAAATGCTGAAGTAACTCGACATAGCAGGCAGCATCCCTGGAGAACATGGGAATGGTTTTAGTCAGGGCCCTTCTTCAGGGCTGAATAAGGATCCCAACCCGAAACGTCACCTGCCCATCTTCCCCAGAGATGCTGTCTGAGCCGCTGAGTTACTTAAGCATTTTGTATCTTTCCTTGATAAACCATCATCTGCAGTTCCTTGTTTCTGCATTTTGACTACTCCACTGCGAAATTCCTCGAGGTATGACTACTTTGAAGTGTTTCTCCTCCTCCTTGTCCTGAAGAAGGGTCGAAACCTGAAACATCACCTATCCATGTTCTCCAGGGATGCTGCCTGATCAGCTGAGTTACTCCGGCATTTTTGTGTCTTTCCTTGGTAAACCAGCATCTGCAGTGTAGGAAGGAACTGCATATGCTGGTTTAAACCAAAGATAGACACGAAAAGCTGGAGTAACTCGCCAGGTCAGACGGCATCTCTGGAGAAAAGGAATAGGTGACGTTTTGGACCGAGACCCTTCTTCAGGCAGTTGTTTGTTTCCACATTTTGCCTGTTGTTCTTTTCCTTGTAGATTTAGCCTGTGTCCTCTGGTTACTGATACTTCTACTGATAGGAACAATTTCTCCCCACTCATTCCATTAAATCACTTTACCATTTTGAACAGTTCCAGTACATCTTGGCAGCATTTGTCTCAATGATAAGATAATTGTGTCAATTATTCTGGGTGGGTGAAATGCAGGGATAATATTCTTGACCTGACTGAACAAGTCTTGCTGCTGGATCAATTACAATTTTGTAACGTCAAAAGATTTGCCTTTGTCCAGTTCATCATTTGTTGTGCCTCGTTTGTTTGGATCTGAGTACACGTAGTAAATAACAGGTCCTGGTCTTGCACGCAACTGTTGTAAAGCTCTTCCCTTGTTGGCTCTTTTACAGCCCAATGTTGTCGGAAGATTCTGTGCTGAATGCTCAGCGGGATCCTTCAATCTCGATGACTCCAATGTGGACGGTTGCCTGAAATGTTTCTGCATGGGGAACAGCAAAGAGTGTGCCAGTTCATCTTGGCACCGGGACCAGGTTAGTCCATAAGTAGTGCTGCATGTTTATTGAAGTGCTTCCTGTTTCTCAAGTGAAAGGTTGATTCTTGGATTTTTTTTAAACAAATCTGATCTGGTTCACAACTTCACTGCTGGCTGCAATTTTCAAGGAGGCAGAGGATGGGTATGGAGCACCTTAGCAGGGAAAAGCAACTTGTCTATTTATTCAGGGTGGCAGTGGTAGAGTTGCTGCCTTACAACACCAGATACGAGTCATGGTTTGATCGTGACTACGGGTGCTCTGGGGGCTTCAATTCACTCCCACACTTCAAAGGCGTACAGGTTCGTAGGTTAATTGGCTTGGTAAAATTGTAAATTGTTCCTAGTCTGTGTGAGATAGTGCTAGTGTGCGGGGGAGCGATGGTCGGCGTGGACTAAACTGAACTAACTGGAAATAAAGAACTGCAGATGCAGGTTTATATCAAAGAGAGACAGCAAGTGCTGGAGTAACCCAGCTGGTCTGGCAACATTTCTGGGGAAAATCCATTTATTCTGAAGCTATGGCCTCTGGTCCTACACTCTTCGATTGGTGGAAATATCCTCTCCACATCTACTTTATACAGGCCTTCACACTATATTGAAGGCAATATCTCCAAGTTTGCGGATGACACTAAGCTGGGGGGCAGTGTTAGCTGTGAGGAGGATGCTAGGAGACTGCAAGGTGACTTGGATAGGCTGGGTGAGTGGGCAAATGTTTGGCAGATGCAGTATAATGTGGATAAATGTGAGGTTATCCACGTTGGTGGCAAAAACAGGAAAGCAGACTATTATCTAAATGGTGGCCGATTAGGAAAAGGGGAGATGCAGCGAGACCTGGGTGTCATGGTACACCAGTCATTGAAAGTAGGCATGCAGGTGCAGCAGGCAGTGAAGAAAGCGAATGGTATGTTAGCTTTCATAGCAAAAGGATTTGAGTATAGGAGCAGGGAGGTTCTACTGCAGTTGTACAGGGTCTTGGTGAGACCACACCTGAAGTATTGCGTACAGTTTTGGTCTCCAAATCTGAGGAAGGACATTATAGCCATAGAGGGAGTACAGAGAAGGTTCACCAGACTGATTCCTGGGATGTCAGTACTTTCATATGAAGAAAGACTGGATAGACTTGGCTTATACTCGCTAGAATTTAGGAGATTGAGAGGGGATCTTATAGAAACGTACAAAATTCTTATGGGGTTGGACAGGCTAGATGCAGGAAGATTGTTCCCGATGTTGGGGAAGTCCAGGACAAGGGGTCACAGCTTAAGGATAAGGGGAAAATCCTTTAGGACCGAGATGAGAAGAAACTTTTTCACACAGAGAGTGGTGAATCTCTGGAACTCTCTGCCACAGAGGGTAGTTGAGGCCAGTTCATTGGCTATATTTAAGAGGGAGTTAGATGTGGCCCTTGTGGCTAAAGGGATCAGGGGGTATGGAGAGAAGGCAGGTACGGGATACTGAGTTGGATGATCAGCCATGATCATATTGAATGGTGGTGCAGGCTCGAAGGGCCGAATGGCCTACTCCTGCACCTATTTTCTATGTATCTATGTATAGTTGTACATAAGTTTGAGAGGTAAATTTCCCAGTTGTTTTCTTGTGCCATTACTTAATTGCGCTGCTTATTCTTGACCAGGTCCAGGCTGCTTTAGATGAACAGGAAAGGGGTCTTTACAAGTTCACCAATATGGCAGACACACATAGGATCACTGAAGGAATTCGGATCAGTGCCTCGAATGAGCTGATATTTACGAATTTTGCCACTATCCCTCGAGACATCTACTATTGGATTCTACCCAAGAGATTTAAAGGTGACAAGGTAAATGAGACTCCTGATTCAATAACAAAAGCTGATCATTCATTTTATGACTTGCGGCTGTGTGGCCCTGTTTATTCTCAATTTCATTTGCTGATTTATTTGCCTGGAATACTCTTAAGAACTAGCGCTGAAAAGATGGGCTGAATGGCCACCATGTTCTCTGCTGTCGAAAAATTTGAGAATGTTTAAAGAAATAAGAGAGGCTCTTAATTGACTCGTTCATAATGTGCTTTTGACAATCTTCCTTTCCGGTAGAAAAGGTGTCAAGGCATTTCCAAGTCACTTTTTTTTACTGTTTGCTGATGTCGCTTCTGAAGAATTAAGTGAAAGCTGGAGAACATAATGTTATGGAAACTGACAAACAGAGAACTAAGCGCTGTCCTGGACAAACGCTAAATGGTTTCAAGATTTGCGTAAAGATCTGCTGACAAAGAATGGTGAACATTGTCTGTGCAGAATATCACTGCACCCTTGCCATGCCAGCTAACTATGCAAGTGTTTCGTGTAGCATGGAACTGCAGATGCTGGTTTAAACCGAAGATAGACACAAAAAGCTGGAGTAACTCAATAGGACAGGCAGCTTCTCTGGAGAGAAGGAATGGATAGCTTCATTACAGAGAACTAATGACGTTTGTTCTGTTCCCGTTCTGTTGAAACGCTCATTCTGCTCAACATGTGGTTGGAAGTACAAATCTCCAACAAGTTACTTCAGAAGGTTTCTGCGTTTTCTTTCCAAAGATTGTTAATTGCATTCTTCCCTTTAATTAATATCTGTAGGTTACTTCTTACGGAGGGAAAATGCAGTACACCATCCTGCAGAAATTCTCCCACGGTTCCTCAGTCGTCACTGGACTACCGGACGTCATCCTACAAGGCAACAACATCTTCTTGGAGCACTACACCAGGAGGCCAGAGCGCGGTGTACCCACCACCATCACCATTCACTTCAAAGAAGTAGGTTGTCGATTTATTCTAATGTGTCTGGTGTACAAGGCGGAACGGTAGCGAAGTGGTAGAGTTGCTGCCTTACAGCGCCAAAGACCCGGGTTCGATCCTGACTATCGGTGCTGTCAGTACTGAGTTTGTACGTTCTCCCTGTGACCGCGTGGTTTCTCCCCGGGATCTCCAGTTTCCTCCCACATTCCAAAGACGTACAGGTTTGTAGGTTAACTGGCTCTGTTTAAAAGAAAATTGTAAAGTTATCCTTGGTGTGTAGGATAGTGCTGGTGTACGGGGATTGCTGGTCAGCACAGACTCGGTGGGCCGAAGGGCCTGTTTCCGTATCTGTATCTCTAAATTAAACTACACTGGTGTAGAGGCAAGACTCCATTGTTTATTAAAGTTGATGGTGATGGTCATCATTGTATCAAGGACCCATGGGATACTACAAGGGAACTAATAATGCTGCAGAAAGACTTGGGTACATTACCTGCTGCAGATGATTCACTGGGATCTATTGAGGAATTTTAATAAATGGGTTAACAATGACAAACAATGGATAAAGAGTTAGAAAATCCATGCTTGCCCCACCTGGGCTCACAGCTCTTTATCTACTTCCCCTCCACTTCCACCTACATTCCTTCCTCTGAACGTGCAAACTCCACACAGACAGCACTAAAGGTCAGGATAAAACCCATGTCCTTAGAATATCAAGGCAACACTGGGAGGAGTTTGTGCCACTTGCGTAGCCTTTCACAAGGGCTGAGTGGTCGGACGAGGTCTGAATAGTCGAGCAGAAAAAGGAACAATGTCCTTTCTTCATGTAATCGTAGCACCACTGGACCTCTTACAGCTGGCCCCACGCTCTCTGTCACAAAATGAATTGTCTCTGTTAGAAATTATAAAGGGAAATGTTCATCGGTTAAAGATCATAATAAATATCAGTTAGGCCCCGAACCAGAACAAACACAATATAAACTGAAAGCTAACAGTCTGAAATGTCGGAAACTCTTTAAATATTCGGCAGGTCAGGCATTATCTCTAGTGCGAAAAAACAATAAATGTTTTGGTTTGATAAGTCAAGGACTTCAAAAGGGAAGTTGGTTAACCTGTTATTTAGTCACAGTTAAAGGACGTAAAGCAAAATTGCCCATTGATATAATTCTGCTGCATTTTCCATTGTCATCAACGTTTGATTTGCAAGGAAAGCTTGCACCAGTCGCTGGTGTTGATTTTCAGTTATTCACTAGCCGCCTTGATTATGTTTCAGACGGAATGGCGCCGTGCGGATGGCCAGCCTTCCACCAGAGAACACCTCCTGATGGCTTTGGCTGATATTAACCTCTTCATGATCCGAGGGAGTTATTCTGAAGGAGCAACTGAGAGCAGGTAACGTACAAACACCTCCCGGGATAGATATTGTAACTTAGTGCCCAACAAGTTACTTCAGTTGACACAAGATGCTGGAGTAACTCAGCGGGACAGGCAGCATCTCTGGTGAGAAGGAATGGGTGAAATTTCGGGTCGAGACCCTTCTTCAGACTGACAAAGGGTCTCGACCCAAAACGTCACCCATTCCTTCTCTCCAGATGCTGCGAATCCTGCTGAGTTACTCCAGCATTTAGTGTCTATCCTCGGTTTAAACCAGCATCTGCAGTTCCTTCTAGCAAGTTACTTTAGTACCTTTGAACAGTGATCACAATCACCGCCTGCCTTTAAATATGTCATAGTTATGAAGATAGACACAAAATGCTGGAGTAACAGCGGGACAGGCAGCATCTCTGGATAGAAAGAATGGGAGACGTTTTGGGTCGAGACCCTTTGTCAGTCTGAAGAAGGGTGTTCTCGGCCGCATGAAGTGTGGGTTTATAGGTTAATTGGCCTTCTGTAAATTGCCCCTAGTGTGTAGGGAGTAGATGAGAATGTGGGATAACATAACTAGCGTGAAAGGGTGATCAACGGTCGGCATGATCTCCGTGGGCCGAAGGGCCTGTTTCCATGCTGGATCTCTAAACTAAGCAAAATATTAGAAAACAAATTTTCTCCCCAGATGGAAACCGGGGATTTAATGGAAATTCATTCCATAGATAAGAGGCAGGGACTATTGCAATGTTTAAGAGACAATTAGACAGGTACATGGATAGGACAAGTTTAGAGGAATATGGGCCAAACAGATGGGACTAGTGTAGAAGGGACGTGTTGGTCGGTGTGGGCAAGTTGAGCTGTATGACTCTATGACTAGGTATCGGTGAACCAGAACTGAAGATGTCTTACACATTTTGGGGATTAATTGCCATTGTTCATTCACAGAATTTCCCAGATCCGTATGGATGTTGCCGTCCCACATTCCACTGGACAAGAAAAAGCAGTTGAGGTTGAGGAATGTGTCTGCCCTGAAGGTTACAAAGGAACATCATGCCAGGTACAAAAGAACGGATTTATTTAGCGTTATTCATGACTTCTGGGCATCCCAAAGTATTTCACAACCACATCAATGAGAACTGGAGCTGTAAAAAGTTGTGGAAACAGAATACAGAAGTTGATCAATTATTATTTTAATTTTTAATCAAACATAAACAAAACAGTGGAAATAATTTTACATGCTTCATTTTCTACAAAAAAAAAATCCCTTTGCTTATTTTCAAAAAGACACAGCGCAGAATGTTTGAACAATCTTTCTTGTGTGCAGGAATGTGACCTTGGCTACACACGTACCACAAGCGGCCTTTACCTGGGAATCTGTGAGCGCTGTGAATGTAACGGCCACTCCGACTGTGATGTGGACACAGGAGAATGCCAGGTACGTCTTCAGGAAACGATGTGTAGGAAGGTACACAAAAACGCTGGAGAAACTCAGCGGGTGCAGCAGCATCTATGGAGCGAAGGAAATAGGCAACGTTTCGGGCCGAAACGTTGCCTATTTCCTTCGCTCCATAGATGCTGCTGCACCCGCTGAGTTCCTCCAGCATTTTTGTGTACCTTCGATTTTCCAGCATCTGCAGTTCCTTCTTAAAAACAATGTGTAGGCAGGAACTGCGGATGCTGATTTAAACCGAAGATAGACACAGAAAGCTGGAGTAACTCAGCGGGTCAGACAGCGAATAGGTGACGTTTTTGGGTCGAGACCCTTCTACAGACTGAGAGTCAGGGGAAAGGGAAACAAGAGATATAGATGGTGATAGAGAGGGACATAGATCAAATGAATAAACGCTATGCAAAAAAAGTGACGATGATAAGGGGAAGCAGATGGCCTAGGTGAAAACGAGTTACAGATAATGAGACTCAACAAGATGGCTTTGAAGCTAGTATTCAGGATTTGGGTTGGGGGACAATGAAATAAAGAAAGATAACACAAACAAAAAAAATTAAAATATGTAAATTGAGGACAGTTGAGGCCAAAAACAGTGGAATAATGGTAACTTTAATTGATAATCAACAAAACTTCAGATACTGGAAATCCAAAACAAAAGCAGAAAACACTGAAAACATTTAACAAGCCATCCTCGGAAAGGGAAAGGGAGTTGGTGTTTCAGGTCAAAGAAACCTCCAACAGAATGATTTTCGACCCAAACAATCTTTGACAGATCTTTGACAGGTTTGTTTTCCTCTGCGATTGAAGTTTGTTTGTCTTGTCACGTAACTCCAGAAATGCCAGCACAACACCCAAGGCCAGAAGTGTGAGCAGTGCAAGCTGGGATTCTATGGTGATGCCAAGGGTGGAAAGCCAGATGACTGTCAACCTTGCCCCTGCCCAGGAACCACCCCCTCAAATCAGTGAGTGTATCTTCTTATACAGAACGCAAACTTTTCTACAGTTAATACCGATGTAAAGAATGTCTGTTCTGCCTCCATGCTCACTTGGATTACGCAGATGGAGGAAACGTGCCAAGATATTGCCTGAATGGAACATTGACTGTGAATTCCCCTCTTGCACTCTGCCTCACTAATGTCCTGCTCTCGAGCTCAACACTTTAGTCTCCAACTCCGATTAACTATTCAATTCTTTGCCAGCAGCGATAGGTTCTTAATTAAACATGTTTTACTTGTTAAAGAGGATCTTATTCAATCCAATCTTTTAAAAGCCTGAATGGTTTGCTTACACATAGAATCACACAGCATGGAAACAGGCCCTTCAGACCAACTTGCTCATGCCGACCAAGATGCCCCATCTATGCAAGTCCTACCCGCCCACATCTGGCCCATTTCTCTCCAAATCTTTCCTATCCATGTACCTGTCCAAATGTCCATTGAATGTTGTTATTCTACCTGCTTCAACCACCCCCTCTGGCAGCCTGTTCCATATACCCACCATCCTCTCAGTACAGTAGTTCCTCAGGCTCCCATTAAATTTTTCCATTCCATTAAATCATTTAAACGTCTGTCCTCTAGATTCTTGATTCCCCTACGCTGGGTAAAAGCCTCTGCGTTCATTTGTAACCATTTTATTTTCTGCCCAGATTCTCAGAGACGTGTTTCCTTGGAACAGATGGAAAGCCAACTTGTAATAATTGCCCGAGTGGATTCGGAGGCAGAAACTGTGAAAGGTATTGTTCATTGGACTATTGCATATTTGCTCAAATAGAAATCTTTTTTAATGTTGCAATCTGATATTTCCCAACTAGTGTTACAGGTTATTAGTCCGAGGGTCCATATATTTTTCATCTAAAACTTGGAGCTACTTCCAGAATGGTGTCATTTCCATGAACCAACATCTTATCAGATGTGGTGACCTTTTCACCGGCTAGGAAAATGTACCAACATTTGGCCTGAGTTGAGCATCGCCTGTTGGTATGTTGCTCACAAAATGCCACAAGCCTTTGGCATAAAATATCCAAAAATGCAAGTATTCACCATTGAGGGACCATGTTGATTAGTTCTAGCTTCTGTGGTACTCCAGTTAAACGGTTCCATCGAACAGGGTCTCCAAAGTGAGTCCCCCAAGTTGATTGAGTTTCTTGTCCTTTTGACCAGAAGTTTTAAGGACGAAAGATGCTCACTGTTACTCATTGGCTCGGAGATTCAGTCTAAAATAAGTTTAAGATTTTCAACTGAAGACTGCTTTCTTTGGTAGAAATAGTAGAACTAAATTTCAAGTAACAGAATGACAATGTTTCTGCACAGTATTTGCCTGCATTAAAATCTAGCCCAATCAGGGAAGGAACGTCTGACACTGGCTTGGAGGTGGGAAGGTTGATTGACAATCGAGTGTCTGTGCAATGCATCACCACTTCCACTGCTAACTTCCTCCAAAGAAAGCAGCACATCATTGAAAACCCTTTAAAGATAGAACTCCATTCAGGAATATGACACCAAACGAACTACAGTATGTTGCAAGCAGTTTCTTCATGTAGGACTTCTCCCAGACTCTCTACAGTATGTTGAGCATGCAGGAGATTGAGTTGTAGAAAGAAAATGTAGGTCTCATCAACTGTTGAAGTCGACAGAAAGGATTTATCCCACCGTGAAATCAACGATACAACGTCCTTGCAGGAAACGGTGAGTATTGCTGGACAGCACTGCTCCTGATATTATTTGTGTTATTAGTAAAACATAATGACCAGCGGTGTCAAGGTGTTGTTCATTGAAAATAATGAATACAACTATGAGGAACACAATTAAACAAGGTTTTACTGCATGCTCTATTGTCAAGAGTCTCGGGAGAAGCTGGGATCAAAATGCTGACGTTACGGAAAGGGAAACTCAGACTACCTCAAACCAGAAGCTGGAAGGACAGAATAGTTATGATGGTCTACTTTGAAATCCTTTCCGGATATTTTCCATTTATTGTCATTAATTTGCACAATGTTAAATTGTAATGCTCTCTTGGAAGGAAAAGAGAATCCTGAATGTTTAATCACAGCAGATTCATTGGTCATAAGGGAGCTTCCAATTTGATCGGTACCAACCAAGACATGGAGCTTTCAGCTTCTGTGAAGACGGGTTTATAATAACTAGACATATTGCGCCTCACTCTGGAAAAGCTAAAGAGCTCTGCATGGTATAGATGGTACTGGTTGTGGGAGCTCCTGTGCAGTTGGATGATCTTCGGATGCTTTTCAGTCGGCTGGGACTTTCTCCGGTGGCTTTACTGAAGGCTTCTAGTGGTGGCGTGTTTGCTGTGCATTTCTGCCTCTTATGGAGCTTTCAAAAACCTTCAACTTCCAACTTGCTGGAAATCAAGTTGTATATTCACTTCATGGTGTTTTACTGTTTCAAAGGTGTAACTCATTTTAATCACCATCTGCGAATTAGATGTAATTGCAAGCAAAACAAAAAACTCCATTTGCTTTTCATGTTGTAAAGATCTGAGGTAAATGTAGAGAAGCCTTACTAGGGTCGAGGATGATTTGCTTTCACGCTAGCTCTGTGGATTGTCGAGTGGCTGAGAATTCTTCTGTGAGAACATGAGACTTCACTATAGCTGGGGCCGATAGTGGTTGATGGGGTGGCAAATAGGTGTTGGGTGCCTTAGTTGATATGTTGCTGACAAATTGGGATGGTCTCATGCAAGGAAAAGAGAATTCTAGATAACCAGTTGAAAACTTTGGTCAAAATGGAGCGCTTCCATTTGACCAGGACAGGTGGACACTGAGCTTTTAGCTTCTGTGAAGAGGGGTTTATAACAACCAGACATATTAAGCCTTACTCTGGAAAATCTAAAGAGCCCAGGTAAGCTTTAGTTGATGTTGTCACTGCCAAGGACCCCCATGGTTTAGCGAGGATGTTGAATTTATTCAGGAAAGAATGCTAATACACTATCACTATACATGGATAGGATAGGTTTGGAGGGATATGGACCAAGCGCAGGCAGGTGTGACTAATGTAGCTGGAACATGTTGCCGGTGTGGGCAAGTTGTGCCAAAGGGCCTGTTTCCACACTGTATCACTCCATAACATTTAGCCAACTATAGTATGCAAGCCTTTATTGTTCCTCCCCCGACACCAAACTCTTTAAAATAGTCGCTCTGTGTATAATTCTGTCACTGCGTGTGGTCTTCAATTAAATGTATTACTGTATTCCAAAAGAGGTTTCCACCCAGATGGTTCAAAATAACCGTTTAGTCTCTGATGACAGGGTGTGTGGCTGGATATTCCTATCCTTGCCTCTCCTCTCTCCTCTCGCCCATCGGAGCAGTCTGCTCTAATCCCTTTGTCCCTCTCTGAAGTCATAACTAGTTTTTCCTTCCCCTCACCTTCTCCCACCTGTAGACTCCAAGGTGACGGTATGCAAGTTGCCCTTCTGTTGCCTGGAACCAAGCAAGTGCCACAACAAGACGTGGTGGTGTCAACCGGGCTGACCTGGAACCATAGACCATAAGGAAGAGCTTGACGGCTTACATTGTGGTTTGTGGTTTGCAGCAGGATTGTAGGGAGAGCATGTGGCCTGTTTAGGTTTATTCAAAGGTCATTCTGATCTTTGTCAGAGGTACCAATTAATCCCCTTAATCCTACTCACTCTTATCAATGTCCCCGTCAAATAATATCCAATTAAGTTTTCAAAATAAAAAATCATCACACCAGCAGGATGCATAGGTGCTTCTCTTCAGGGGGACCTGATAGAAGTATATAACATTTTGAGATAGGGAAGAAAGTTAGAACTTTTTTCCCAGGATGGAAATATCAAGTACTAGGGGGCATAGCTTTAAGATGCGAGGGACAAAGTTCAAGAGAGATCATAAGATCATAAGTGATAGTAGAATTAGGCCATTCAGCCCATCAAGTCTACTCCGCCATTCAATCATGGCTGATCTATCTTTCCGTCCTAAACCCATTCTCCTGCCTTCTCTCCATTACTTCGGACACCTGTACCAATCTGATGTGCGAGGGCATGTTCTTTATAAAGACTGCTCATTTGTCTGCATTTTGTAGACAGGACAAACTGTGCCGTTTTTTTCTTTACGGGCTAGGTGTCAATTCTGAATCTGTATAAAAAACAGCGTGGTTACTGCCCTGCTAAATCTGGAGATGTTCTTCAGCAGTGACATGAAGCTGTCTAACTTCATCGAGAATGAGGATGCTCATCGAACATCCTCCCCTTTCAGTCAGTTGTCCATCACCGGCCATGACATAGAGACACTTGAAATAGGAGCCGGAGTAGGCCGTGACACTTTGAGCTTGCTCCATCATTGGTCATATTGATGCCACAACCTCAGCTCCATCTCCCCGCCCAAGATTGCTGGCTATCTAGATATCTAGCAGCCTACGTTTTGATTGAACAATGACCGAAAAAAGACACTAAATGCTGGAGTAACTCAGCAGGTCAGGCAGCATCTCTGGAGAACATGGATAGGTGGCGTTCCAGGTCTGGACCCTTCTTCAGACTTCTTCCGATCAATGACCAAACCATCTCTGCCCTCCAGAGCGGAACAATCCAAAGATTCCCCAGCCCTTGCATTAAGAAATTACTCCTCATTTCAGTCTCAGATTAAGGGTTAGGCTACTGAGGGCAAAATTGAGAATCAAGTGAAAGTTTAGCAAATCTGTCACGTCCAATGAGTATGTGTACAGTGTTGGTCTCCTTAGCTAAAATATGTATTTGTGTGTCTCCAAGGAAATACAGTGAAGTCATGACAATTCACTAGGCATACCTGGCATGACCGATTAGTGTACAAGGAGAGATTGAGTGTGTTTTCTAGAGTTTTGAAGGAAGGGAGGAGATCTCCTTGAAGCCTCGGAGTCTGAACAAGAATAATGTTTCCCCTGAGTTAAGAGTCCAGAACCAGGGTTCACCATCCCAGAATAAGGTTGAGGCTACTTGGGACAGAAATGAAAAGAGTTGTTTACTTGCGCTGTTAGTCACACATACTATACTCTCTTAATAGCCAAGAGCTGGGGCACCCCATCAAGTACAAAAGGATGTATAAACATTGGCTGTACACAAAAAAGCTGGAGAAACTCAGCGGGTGCAGCAGCATCTATGGAGCGAAGAAAATAGGCAACGTTTCGGCCCGAAACGTTGCCTATTTCCTTCGCTCCATAGATGCTGCTGCACCCGCTGAGTTTCTCCAGCTTTTTTGTGTACCTTCGATTTTCCAGCATCTGCAGTTCCTTCTTAAACTCTTATAAACATTGGCTGTTGGCAGCGGTGCTCACACTAAATTAGCAAAGGCAGAGAGAGGTCAGATATTCAGTAAAGCATATTGTTTACAAAATGCAAGTTGTAAGGGAGTAGTCCCATTAAAACAAATAGATCAGCACTGCCCCAGGGTGTGTGTCCCCAGCGGAGCTGCTGCACTTATACTCTCATTTGATTTCTTGGAACCGTGTTGCCTTGGTAGAGACCCAGTGTAGCTGCTGGCTCTGTGTTTGTGGATTCTTTAATGTCAAGATCTGATCTATTCTCTTGTACGGCAACATTTGATACCTTTTGGAGGACAATGACAGTTCTTTAAGTTGCACATTTTTTCTTTCGATGAAGAGTGAAGAAAGTGATACAGATATAAAATCACTGTAAAAAGCTTTTAGTGAAATTATAAAGCACACAAAACATTTACAAATAAATGGATTCCACTCCATGTAATAGGCTATTCTAATACCTTAGCTCTCTGATTGTAAAGTCCTGATATGTTGAAGAAGTCCTTGTTTTAGCTTTGATCTCTGTGACTGGGTTTTCACTGTAAAATGGCAGCGGCCTTTGCGGTTGTACTGCCTCAGTGAAGCCTTGGTCAAATTGAACAGTCAGACATGATAGTGTTGGTAGCCCTGAACACAGACTGCAATCACTACTAATGAGTAGGAAGGAACTACAGATGATGGTTCAAACCAAAGGTAGACACAATAAGATGGAGTATCTCATCAGGTCAGGCAGCATCTCTGGAGAAAAAGAATAGGTGACATTTCAGGGGTCGAGAGCCTGAAGAAGGGTCTCGACCCGAAACTTCACCGATTGCTTTTCTCCAGAGATGCTGCATGATCCACTGAGTTACTCCAGCTTTTTGTTTCTTAACATTCCTCATGTACCAGTTTATTGTAGATATTGTACCATAGTTAACCTCTGGTACTGAAATTAACTCCGTTCATCCAAGAAAATGGATTTGTCTTGTTTATAAAGCAGTTAGTACTGGGAGAGCACGGTCCACAAACGCTGTACAAAAACGGTGGACAGTTGATGACAAGTTCATCATAAATATTGTGTTTCCGTTTAGACTCACATCCATGTAACTTGGATGAGCAATAAGGTCTCTTGAGCACTGGACTGCATTTGTAATGAAAGGCTGTTGTGAAAGGAGGAGAGATTCCAGAAGCCATATTGCGTCGAGTAGGTGCTTGTGTTTGTTTCATCAGTGAATTATGTTTCGAATCTTCTCTGTCCACATTCTGAACTGAGTGGCTGAGATCTCAGTTTGTGCTCCTCATTAAGAGAGCAGCCGAGCAGTTTAATTCAGAGTAGGAATTTTGCTTTAACTTTGCTGGTGATTGCGTAAGGATGGAGAGCTTGTGAAAGAAGTATCTGGTGCATGAACAATTGGCCTTTGTGTACTGACTAGCCTGGGTCCTTTGCTTTAATTACTGCCTAATCAATCTGTTGCCGCCTCTGCTTCTGCTGCTAACTAACCTGTGCACCAACATGGGGCTTCCATGTTGGTTACTTGTTGGTCAGGGCTTGCAAACACTACAAGTAATTGCATAAAGCCTTGCCAAACAAGTATGTATTTCAAAATGAAACTACCTGGCTGAAATATGTCTATTGTTGTAAGCAATAGAGTTTTCACCATCCAGTCTCCCCACCCCTCAAAGCAGCCCACTTAAAATAAATCCCATTCTGTCTCATGGTTGGCCACCAGTCAGAGGTCAGGTTGTCAAATTCCATGTCATGTATTTCTTTAAAGAAAGGAAGTATATCTTTGTTTGCTGACAAACTCTTTGATCCTTTGAAAAAAGAAATCTGACGGAATTCTGCACAGCCTGGATTCAGCCAGAGATCCTGGGGTCTGAGGAGCTGATTCCAGACGACTGCAAGAAGATCGCCCAGGGCGGGACGGATGTCGCTGGCAACGCAACAAAACCGAGCGGTCAGCGACATAAGGGCAAGCCCGGCACATCTTCAAAGTCCAAAAACACGACTGTCGATGTGGAGAGATTTGGCAACACTTCCACTCCGGATGCAGGCAACAAGCAAAAAAATACCACGCAAAAGTCACGGCGAACCCTGAAATTCAGGCATTTGATAAAATCCTCCGTCATCAGCTTCAACAGAAGACTAGTGATGTTGGAGGACAACGGTTTGGATCTCAAGGACGGCTTCAAGCACTTGCAGAAGCGGCAAGATGATTTGAGCTTGCAGTTGAAGAATCTCAGCCGTATGTTATCAGCCCCACCTAAGGACAGGCTGATCTCCCAACTGCAGGGGAAGTACACAGAAGTTAGCAGCAAGCTGACTGCCTTGCAGGTACGCCTGGAAATTCTCATTGACGGATTCGCAGCTTTGGCGGAGGAGGTGTCTGTGATGAGGAAAAAGAAGAAATTTCGCACCAACAGTGATCAGCCCAACCTCTCGAACACTGCCACCAGCACTCCTGCAAATCCATTCACAAAACACCCCAAGATGAACTTAAAAACCAATTTGAAATTAAAGCCAACATCTAATGGGGACAACAATGGATCTTTAAAGTTTGTTTCCACGAAGCCTCCCGCTAAAGGCCCACCTCCAAATGCAACTGGGCAGAAAAAGGGCAAAAGGTTTCAGATTCCCAAGAAACCAACTGATCCCATTCATCCTTCGCCAACTTTACAAACACACGTCCTAACAACAGCTTCTCCTAAGCGGTCCACGAACAGAATCCAAGCTAACAGGAAACTTGAAGACTCTGCTAATTATAGGACTAAACATAAATCTCTGCCTGGTAAGAAAGCCCCCAGAGCAGATGTATCAACAGTGAATGTATCATGCTCCCCACTTGATCTCATCCCGTCTGCATTCACCGTAACTCCGGATGGGGCGAGCACTCAAGCAACTCGTACGGTGCTGGGGAGACCCATGAAATCATTCCCAGGGGTATCGAGAGAGAAAGCGAAAATCGTAAATGTCAAAACTGAATCTCGCACAGAGGCCCCAGCGAGGGGCAAAGGTGGAACAAATCCCAGTCTTAAAACCCGTGCAGACTCCACACGTAAAACCAAACCTAGCAGAAGTTTAACGAAAGTTAAAGTAAAACCTGACAAAAAAATAACGGCACAGCCAAAAGATAAAGCAAAACGAGGCAGTAAAACAGCCACACAGTCTCTTAATACTAGTGTGAAGCCCTCTGGTAATATAGGTGGATCTCAGACGCACAAGATCAAACACCCTGGTAGTGATGCTGCATCAACACACAGGAAAAGAAAGACATTCATAAAACAAACTAAATTTGCAGGCAAAAGACCTCTCCCAACATCAGCGCCTGCCAAGAAGGTCTCTGGAAAGAGAAGAACTCAGCTGAAGATCGCCACAGAGATCCCAGCAAATGCACAGTCACTGAAAAGATCTGACGTCCAACCAGTCGCTGAGACACAAGGTCAACCGTGTGCCAATGGCGATACCCCTCGGAGAAAAAACACAGGAGGCAGAGAGAAAAAGACCAAAAAAGCATCTGCGTTGGACATCCTGCAGCTGTTGAAAGGCGGAAACCATTATTCCAGCGCGAATAGGAAGCTCAAGGACATGCCCCTTTATATTACACTCGGTCGCCTGGCCATACCGATTAGAATTATCCCAGATTGAGGTGCGTCTGTGCTGGTTTTCAGTGTACACACCTGACTGAAAAATGCATGAAATGAAATTTCCAACTCATGTACTTAGGTATCTCATTTGCAGGAGGGTGTGATACCGAGTTACTGGGAATAGACTGAGAGTCTTGTGTGCTCGTCCCTGTAAAACATCACACAGAGTAATTGGCAAACGTTTTGAAGGTGTTTTGTATGTAGTTTGTGAAAGTAAAAATGTAGCTCGTCTCAGACAGTACCACGATGCAGGTAACTAACTACCTCAATACAAGCAATGCACTTGGTTCCTTTCCATTTGTGCTGTTGGAATATCTGTAAAGAAACTTGTCTGCATTAATAATTTATTGACTTCAACCAACCAGTCTGCTTTTGTTTCAAATATTCAGTCAGTGCACCCAAAAAGAAATGAGCAAAGCATTCCACCTCCATACATTCCTTGTATCTAACCCAAATTGTCTTTTGTCAAGTGTTTTGGATCTCCTGCTGGAAGGTTGTTCAGAGGTTCTAGGAGCAGAATTAGGCCATTTGGCCCATCAAGTCTACCCTGTCATTCAATCATGGCTGATCTATCTTTCCCTCTCAACCCCATTCCCCTGCCTTATCCCCATGATCCCTGACACCCGTACTAATCAAAAATCTGTCAAGCTCCGCCTTAAAAATATCCACTGACTTGACCTCCGCAGATTGACTTGAATTCCACAGATTCACCACCATCTGACTGAAGAAATTCCTCCTTTCTAAACGTCCTTTTATTCTGAGGCTAGGGCCTCTGGTCCTTGACTCTTGCACTAGTGGAAACATCCTCTCCACATTCGCTCTGAACAAAGGTGCTGGAGGCTCTCAGCTGGTCAGGCAGCATCTGTGGAGGGAATGGACATAAAACATTTTGGGTCAGCACACGTCTTCAGACTATTGGAATTGGTGAATGATAAATGGAAAAGAGAGGTGGGGAGGGAAGAGAAAATGCCCGGGAGAAGTTGTTTGAGAAGGGATGAGTGGACCAGGGTGTTGGGCAGATAGTTATTTTTCCATCTATTAGCCGTGATTGAAAATCCATAGCAATAGGTCGACATCCGAGAAACACAGTTGAAATCCTCAGGGTAGTAAACAAAACCAGACATCTAGACAATCGTAAAATGAAGTGCTGAAATTCTCAGTAGGTCATGGTCAGTTGGAAGCTACTAGCTTCAACAAAGCTCAGTGTAATCTCACAGAAAAATGTCATTTTTGAACTGGGACGTAACCATCCGGCCACAATGTTGAGTTCAACAACATTAGGTAATCAGCAAGTTCCAACGTTGTATCTCTAGCTTCCAATCTTCGATCCTGCTGGTAATTTTGGATCCCCATTTTGCCCTATCCTGTTCAACCTTTCTCTCGACACACATTTTGTTGTTCACTAACACCTTTATAACATCATCCCTTGTGTCACTTGCTCTCTCCTTCCTGCAGCCATGTTGCAGAATTGCCTTTGGGCTTTCAGTCAATAGACAATAGACATTAGGTGCAGAGCTCTATCTAACTCAATCTAACTCTATCTAAGCTCTATCTAACTGGGGGTGGGGGGAGTCCTCCCTCCCCCACCTCCACCTCTCCCCCTTCCCCCACAATCCTACTTTCCCTTCATCTTAAAACTTGCTGCAAAAGTCACAGAGGCATGCAGCACAGAAACAAGCCGCTCTGCCCACCATGTCTATGTTGCCCATCAAATCATATCTATACCAATCCATTTTACCAGCACTTGCTCTGCACTGGTGACTTGAGTACTCGTCTAGATACATCTTAAATGTTGGGCGAATTTCTGTCTCCAATAACCTCCCTGCAGTGTGTTGCAGAGTTAAACCATCCTCTCAATTTGTCTCTTACTTTTCCCAGTTCTGATGACAGGGCAGCCAGCGACTCTGCCCGGCCTGCTGAGTGTTTTATATCATTAACCCATTTCCCTTTGATATCACCCATGTACTCATGCATCGAAGGCTAGATGCAGGAAGATTGTTCCCGATGTTGGGGAAGTCCAGAACAAGGGGTCACAGTTTAAGGATAAGGGGGAAATCTTTTAGGACCGAGATGAGAAAAACATTTTTCACACAGAGAGTGGTGAATCTGTGGAATTCTCTGCCACAGAAGGTAGTTGAGGCCAGTTCATTGGCTATATTTAAGAGGGAGTTAGATGTGGCCCTTGTGGCTAAAGGGATCAGGGGGTATGGAGAGAAGGCAGCTACAGGATACTGAGTTGGATGATCAGCCATGATCATATTGAATGGCGGTGCAGGCTCGAAGGACGGAATGACCTACTCCTGCACCTATTTTCTATGTTTCTATGATCAATGTGGTTTACAGTATTTTGTTCAAAGTTTACATATATACCTTTTGAAACTGGCACAGTTTAAAAATAATTAGTTAAAATGTTGTTATAATGGTGCTTCGACATAATGCCTAACAGAAACTGTTTTTTGGAATGGTGATAAATTTTCATCAACATTTCGTTCGATGCACCTCCCTTCAGGACTTCCACTGTGGTAACATGTTGTACAGATGCTCGTACCCACTCGGTTTTATAGAAAGGCACCTTTTGGGACATTATTTTCTTCTGATTATTAGCCATGAGAAAGGAAGTTGTTTCCACTATTTTATTCAATATGTTAACAGCAGGAAAAAATTTCTTCAACTCTAACTTGAGTATAAAACAGAGCACTGAGAAATTTATCGTTGCACCCCGCACATACAGTGGTTATGGATAAAGACAGGGTAAATTCTGAATTGGGGCAAGGCACAGAGGGTGGTGGGTATATTGTAATAACTGCCGGAGGAGGTAGTTGAGGCAGGTACTATAACAACATTTTAAAATACTTTTGGACAGGCACATGTACTGAAAAGGTTTAGAAGGATACGGGCCAAGGGAGTGAGATGCGACATGCAGATAAGACATCTTAGATCACTGGACAAGTTGGGCTGAAGGATCTGTTTCCATGTCGTGTGACTCTAATAATATATGAAACTCAAACAATGGACACAGGAATTGGTCACCAGGCCCCTCACGCCTGGCCCACCATTAAATATGATCAAGACCGATGTGCCCTATGCGTCAGCTCCTCTTTCGGGCAGTTCCTCATTGCCCACAATTTATCAAAAATGATCTGCCTCCCCTTTAAATACCTCCCGTGATCCAGCCTCCTCAATCATCTGGGGTTGAGAAGTCAAGCAATTCACCGCCCTCTGCAAGAAGAAATTCCTGTACATCTCAGTTTTAAATGACCAAACCCTTCTCTCAAAACCATGTTCATTTGTTCAAGAACTTCCTGCTGAAGCTAGAAAACTAATTAATATATTTGGCTCCAGTGATTCACAGATATGTCATGAGTTTTATTTGCGGTCAGCGAATATTCAAAGCAAGGGGTTTCCTCAATCCTGTCTTCATGTTCAAATATTCATTGAGAAAGTCCAAGCACAACTTCTCGAATCTTCATCTACTTGTCTGGCCTTTGGGAAAGTTCGTTCACTGACTCAATAAAGCCATCACTAATTTAACAATCCAGTGGTATGACTTACTGCCACTTACTTTAAACTGGGGGTTGTTCAGACCTGTTCCCAGTTGCCTTTGTGCATATGCTGATGAGGCATTGCATTAGCCTGTTGCAGTCCATCTGTTGGTGATTTTCTCCCAGTGGTGGCTTTTCTGTCTGAGGAGTTGTGGAATACTTATGATCTTCTGTGAACACCCTTTTTCAAGTTTCATAATGGAGGAAGGACATTGAAGAGAATTGGTCTTTGGACAACTCTTTCTGGTGATCCCCAAGTTATTGTGTGTATTGTTAATAATGGTAGTGTGATCAATAAATAGAATGCAGTGACATCTATGCTCTCACTTGTACTGGGTGGGCATTATTTATCATTCCACCACACTTGTTACGAGCTATTTGTCAGCTCAAGATTTGATGTTGAGATGGCCTGCTCCAACTTTGGAAGTGTTGTGGATACAATTGAGCCTTGTGGAATCTTTAGTGGCAAAGCCTTAGAATGAAGCGCAGGTCATGTTGACGAGGAACTTGCAATGAACGTGCGAGGCTGCAATGATGCCAACAAGCATAACTATCGTCCTCTGTACCAAGTATAACTCAAGATTTCCCGAAGAGCCTCATTGATCAAGTTTTATTGGACGATCGTGTATTATTATGCAATCAAATACTCTCTTGCTGACAGGCAATGCTTCAGCCGGCATGCTGGTCTTCAGCACTTGGCGTCATAACTGGATCAGAATATGATGAAATATGAATCAAGTGGATTTATTGAAACTTGAGCTAAATGCTGAATGAAAAGGATATGGGAGATATTGAATCATGGTTGCATTATATACTCCATCCATTAAGTTATTTATCCTACTCTCAGCAGATCGGACATATCTGGACCATCTTTTACACTAAACATCAGAGTTGCAGCTGTGCTCCTTGGTGTTTGAGTGCAGCTCAGTCTTGCCTAAAGAGCTCTTTTTGTGCCTCTTGATCCTTTGACCGTGATCTCTTTTCAGCACCATTCAAGACATTTATCCATACCTGTTTTGTCCTTGCTTGAGTATTATTCAGGATGATTAGTTCTACATGCATAGAGATGGGAAGGAGCATCTGTCCACAACTTTGCCAATAACTTGTATAAACAATGATATCAACATTCATTCACACATCTTGTATTGAAAATACAGCTGGTATCATGATCACTAGTGTTGAAAGAAAGAGTTCATATGCCAAATAGGACTTTAACCAGAGATAGCAAAAACAAGTCAAACCAGCAGAATTAGTTGATTACGTGTACTTAGAAGGTCAATGGAATTCTCTTGGGTGTTCTGCTAGAAAATTAATGAGCACACATGCACACAGAGATGAACCAGAGCAACAGGTTAAACGGTGAACTAATTGAACAAAAGCTATCAATGTAATGAGGTATCTCAGCTGGTGTCAGTCAGAGCGAGCAATTGAAGGATGCAATCAAAGTAAGTTACAAACAGAAAACAGGCTTGGAATTGTAAAATTTATTCCTTTACAAATGAAAGATACGTTCCTGGATGTTTTGGGACCACTTTATGTTCCTCTCAACAAATATGAATCAGCATTGACATTGAGTGTAAGAGTGTAGAGATGGCACAAGTATATAAGCAGCCTGGCTTGTTCAAAGCCCCATTCAGCTGGGCAAGCAGCAATGAATGACCACCCCTGTTTGTTTACAGACAAAAACCAACTTAACCTCCATTATGTTGATGGTGCTTGATGTAACGGTTACTATTCAGATATTGTACATTCTGGACAATTATTGCAAAGCTTAGAAAAAGATTAATTGTGAGTTGGGATCATGTTGAATTCATGACTACTATTTAAGTGATATTTCTACGTTGTGTTTACGTTGATATGTGTTTTTACCTTGATGTCAATAAAAAATCCTAATTAAATCAATTCCATCTACTAATGTGTAATTGGTCTACGTACAAGAGTTGTCATTTGTACATGCACACGGTTTCAATCTATGGTCACCACCTGTGCTAGCTGACCACCTTCAAACTTGTCCCACTGCACTTTCCTGAGTGGTGGGATAGCTCACAGACTTTGTCCAAATATGTTGGAATCATGCCTTTAAACCTGTTTCATTGAGTCATACAACTTAGAAACAGGCCCATGGGTCCAAAACCCATTCAAGCGCCCATTTGCACCAATCTCTTTTTGTACTTTTCCCATATTCCCATCCGTTTGCCGTGCCCCGATATTCCACCACTCCCATACACACCGGTGGCCAAATAAATTACCAACCCAAACATCTTTGGGAAACAGGAAGAAACTGGGGAGCCCATGCAGTCACAGGGAGAACTTGCAAATTCCACACAGACAGCACCGGAGGTGAGGATCGAAGCCACTTCGCTGGTGCTGCCAACGACCTGCACAACTGTTCCGCCTCAGGCACCGAGTTGCAAAGATGACAATTAATCATTCTATTAAGGTGTGCACATAACACCGTCAACATCACAGGACTGCATGGCAGAACATCAATCGGTCATCTGAGAGGTGAGAAGCTAATAGCCCCAAGTGAATCAATGGGATACGGACTTGTGTACTGTACCTCAGAGGAGCCTACAATGACAGCCCACTGGTTGTGGATTTGAGAGGGATGCAGTCATTGCATTTTTTAAATCTGGCCTTTTAGTAGAAACTAAACCTGCACGAACGATTGCCGCTGTTGGCAAGTTTGCTGAGGTCAACACAGTGGAGTGTGGCATTACTTCAGCTATTACAAACCTGTGCCTCATTGATTCACTGAGATATACTGTAGTATTCATTGACATAGTGTAAATTGTCAGATGACCAAGTGATGTATAAAGTTACAGAGTGGGTGATCGAGTATTCGCATTACACAAGTAAAGACCTACATCTGAACTCTTCAGCTGCCCTAACACACAGTCGGAACTTTGACCATCTGATATGTTTACAACATTAGGAACAGAAGAACCCAATTAAAAATCTCTTTGGAAGCCGTTTAAATAGACCAATGTCAATCAAATTCTTAGCCCCTGTTTTTGAGAGGGTTTACAGTAAAGTGAATTGCAGGAGTAGCTGTGTTGCAGAGCAGATGTCCTCAATCCAACATGTTAAATGATTTCTGTTTTCTACAGTTCTACGCACAAATTGTTTTGAACTCTGGGTGTTGGTGGCAGTGGAAGAAGCTGCTCGGCTCAAGGCTGAAGCAGTGGAGAACTAATTCCAGCCCTCGTCTTGTCCACACCACAGCACAGGATTTCTGCCCTTACTGTGAGCTAGAGACAGATGGGTCCTCACACCATTGAAGCAGTGATTACTGCAACCAGTTGGAGCAGAGGACCATTCCGTTGCTGCTTGTGCCGTTCACTGGGGCGACGTGAACTTGATCTAGTTGATATTGGATCAAGTAAACCCTGGATTTGTGTGGGACACGCAAGGCTCAGGCTTGAACCCTGCCACACAAGTCCACATACATTGCCCCAGAATCCATGCATCCTTGTTGGTTATTGTTACTCGCAACCACAGGGAAGAGATGATCTTGAGCGTTTTTGAGTTAAACAATCTCAGCTTTCAGTCTCGGTCTCAGTCAATACAACCTTTAACTTGCTTAGGATAGGAAACTTGGATCTTCCAATCTCTCTCCATTGATTCTGAAGAAGGGTCTCGACCCGAAACGCCACCTATTCCTTTGCTCCATAGATGCTGCCTCACCCGCTGAGTTTCTCCAGCATTTATGTCCACCCTCTATCCATTGATTGGTGCCTTATAATTGGTAAGTTTAAAGCTCGTATTGATGAGATTGTCCACCGACTGGTGGAAAGTGACATTCAGCAAGGTAATCTGGTCATGATGAATGCCTTGTTGTACATAATTCCTTGTTATTATTTCTGCAGGCGTGCAAGAACATTTGTTGAAGTACATTGTCATCTTGTTAATTGTATCACGTGTGCTTCTAAAACTTTACCTCATTTAAGACCAAGGGCATTTACTACAGTTAACGCAGTAAAGTGTTTATAGATTCAGACCTGTTGTCTTGGTGCAAGAATTGTTCTGGTTGGCTACACAGAGGGTAAGCCACTTACTTTAAGGTAAGAGCCTGTGATATGTAGGACAGCTCCTACAATTGTAGCTTAATTTCTACCATCCGTTCCACGCTGCTGGGAGGTGTTGCTTTGCTGGGTTGGTTGGAACTCAAGCTATCCCCATTACCTTTGGGTGCTGGTGGCTTTATATGTGAAAGAAGTTCAATGTATATGAGGTGTGCATGCATGTGTGTGTATGCCTGTATGTAATTATGTGCATTAATGCTCATATTCAGATGAAACAATAGTTACGTAAAAAGTGTGACGTTACGCACATTCATTTGTGCAGTTTTCTGTAGCACAACTTTTGTCTCCATTGTTTTGATAGGCGTGCAACAGGTCCAGTATCTGCTGTTGTCCACACATTGGACTGGATTATTTGAGGGCGCTTTTTATTTACATAAAATTCCTGGCAATCAGTTTAGCTGAGAGAATGGAGCAAGTGTTAATCTCATTCCTACATTAGGGTTAAGCACAGCTTTGTAACATCCTTGCATCATTGGTAAGAAGTGATATTAGAAGTACTTCACTGAGATCCTTGTGTACTCAGATTGAACGTAGTGAGCTACACAGGTGTTTTCATTTAGCCTTGTGTTCTGTTTGCTTCACACAGAGTTATTATTTGGTATGGCAGCCAGCAGAATTTGCTTACAGATGTGCTGCTTAACTTGTTGCGTGGCTTTGCACAATTGAGCCCAGTACTCTAATTGAGATTGTCTGAATAATTCCCCAGGAATCAAAGCATTAAAAAAGTTGCAATTTAGTAGCAGGATTTACGTTTTAAAGGCAAAGCAATAGTGCAGAACAGTCATTCATTTTTTCAGTAAAGTCACTGTTACATGGCCAAGTGCTGTTGCTCTAATGACTCTTTGTCATACTGGTTGTTATCAGGATGCAAGCACAGAAAACCAAGAGAAGAGTATTAATATTGCCCAAGATATCTGATAATCTCTGCTGCTCTACTTTAAAAGATCCTTTGATTTGCTGCCCTGTTTTCTCTGTCCTATTGCTAGTGTTGTCTTTAGATGGTGGTGGTGAACGTTTACTGGTGCCGTGTCAGCTTTGCTGCTTGCGATGTTTTCTACCCTCAGTTCTCCTCATGTAATGATGTTGACGGACACAAAATGGCTGCTTCTGCCACTGTGTAGAACCAACATCTTTTTAAACACGCTCTGGCATGTTGCTGTGGGGAAATGGGAGCTGATTAATTATCATTGAGTTGTGAAGAGTTATTTAAGACCAAGGGCATTTACTACAGTTAACGCAATGTGTCCATTGGCTTGTAATTTTCCAATATCTATCCCAAGTAAATTGCAAGTTAATGGTTCGTTACGACTAATTTATGCTTTTTAGAATTGTTAAATAATGAACCAAAATTAGATCAGAAAATAAAATTAAAAGTCTGAAAACTGCAGAGAAGTGATAAATCATTGAAACAACACAAACCTCCCCTTCAGCTACAATAATGGAAGCAACTCAAGTAAGCCCATGTTCTGGTGCAGTGAATCATAAAGTCCAGAAAGGGATTGTATGCTTCATGGTGTCTCCGATATAAAGCTCTCCATTTAGATTCAGATTCAGATTCAACTTTAATTGTCATTGTGCAGTGTACAGTGCAGAGACAGTGAAATGCAAGTCCCCATTTGCCTGTTCTCTTCCATTAGCATTTCCAAAGTTTTCATTTTTTGGTAAATATCCAATTCTCCTTTAAACATTTGCATTGATTCTGCCACTATCTCCCACTTGGTCCTTACTCCAGGTGTCGTAAATGTAAATCACTTGGTTATAGGCAAACAACTATTCCCTTACTTCCCCTTTGAGATTCTCTCCTAATCCCTCCTTAATCCGTGATCAGATCTCCTGTGCATGAGGAAGAACATTCCTAATGTCTGTAGTCTCCAGATGTGACCGAAAGCTGACTCATGGCTTTCCTGGAACTGGGCTTGGATGGCCTGATTGCACATCATTCTCCGAAGCACATTTAGGACACTGACATTAATTAGGGTGTAAATTTTGCACAAACAGCTGGAACCAATAGCCCTGGCAAACCGCCTAAATACAAGGAAGCACGAGAGGTTGCTGATGCTGAAATACAATTGGGGAGGAATTCAGTGGATGGAGCAGCATCTTGAGAGGAAAGGAATGGTTGACATTTTGACTATTCCCCCCTCCTTCCCATTGATTGTGCTTGACCCATTGAGTTCCTCCAGCAGATTGTTTGTTGGTCCTAATACAATTTTGGTCAAGTGGGCATTGGGTGAGAGTGATGTCCTTTCACTGAGGATCAAGAATTAAGCCTTCCTGCAGATGATGAATCAAAATTAAAATCCCACATAAATTGACTCTCGTCAGTGGGCTCAAAGAAAGTTCACATGCACCCAATTTTGGATTATGTTTTAAGAATAGTTTCTAATCTCTCTTTCCAATACCTGTTACAGATGTGCTCCAGGATACACTGGGAACCCCACATATGGACAGCGCTGCACCAGTAAGTCTCGAAAACCTTGCAATTTTCCAACAGCTTGTATTTTCTCCTTCCTACCAGATTAAATTGTTCAAAAGGGAACTGCAGATGCTGGAATATCGAAGGTACACACAATTGCTGGGGAAACTCAGCGGGTGCAGCAGCATCTATGGAGCGAAGGAAAGGGTCTGAAGAAGGCCCGAAACGTCGCCTATTTCCTTCGCTCCATAGATGCTGCTGCACCCGCTGAGTTTCCCCAGCAATTGTGTGTACCTACCAGATTAAATTACTGTGTTATGTTGTGTCGTGGACTTTCACTGTTTGTGCTTTTTTTTTTTAAATTCTATTTTATTTTTAATATGTTTTATTATTTATTATTATTTATTTATTTTTATTTTTATGATACTGCCTGTAAGGGAAATTCATTTCGTTGTCTCTAACTGAGACAATGACAATAAATTTGAATACAATACAATACAAAATTAAATTAAGTGTAAAGATAAGATAACGATGTACCTGCACTAAACACCTTCTAAGTTAGGTTAATTTCCCTGCACGATCCCAATATCTCTCAATTCCCATAAGGTCTCAAAATCTATTGATCATTGCTTTGAATAAACTCAACAGCTGAGCTTCCACAGTTGTCTGATACGGAGAATTCCTTTGGAGAATATAATAAAAAATGTCAACATGAATTTCCAAAGAGAAATTGGTATTTAATCAACATTTTTAAACTGAGGAAATAAGAGAAATGAAGAAGTTTGAAAATTGATCAAAAGGATACAGTTTGTGGGGTTGTTGAGAATTGATATTTTTATTCTATTGAAATTTAGAACTATGTTAACATTTCTGATTCCACCCAATGAACCATGGCAGAGTAATCTAGCTTTACAGTTAAACATTCAGCAGAGAAATCAATAGCCACATAGGACATTAAGGCAATGTGAAGGAAGATAGCACTGATCAAGGAACTCACAACCGGTCCAACTACTTGAAGTGATTAGGAGCTTGCCAACAGATCAAATAACAAAACATCCAGTGATAGAGAACTTGAGAAATAGGAGCAGGAGTCGACCATCTGGTCCTTCGAGCCTGCTACACCATTCAAGATTATGAATGACCTTGGAGTCATAGAGTCATACAGCATGGAAACCAGCCCTTTAATCCAATTTGCCCATGCTGACCAACATGCCCCATCTACACTAGTCCCACCTGCCTGCATTTAGCCCATATCTCTCAAAATCTATCTTATCCATATACATGTCTAAATGTTTCCTAAACGTTGCGATAGTGCCTGCCTCAACTACCTGCAGATGCTGTAGGAACGATGTACCTGCACTAAACACCTTCTAAGTTAGGTTAATTTCCCTGCACGATCCCAATATCTCTCAATTCCCTTAAGGTCTCAAAATCTATTGATCATTGCTTTGAATAAACTCAACAGCTGAGCTTCCACAGTTGTCTGATACGGAGAATTCCTTTGGAGAATATAATAAAAAATGTCAACATGAATTTCCAAAGAGAAATTGGTATATAATCAACATTTTTAAACTGAGGAAATAAGAGAAATGAAGAAGTTTGAAAAGTATGTGGGGTTGTTGAGAATTGATATTTTTATTCTATTGAAATTTAGAACTATGTTAACATTTCTGATCTTCATAAACTGATAAATGATGTCTGATGTGATTGTCTGCTCAGTTGCAGGTCGTTGTACTTGTGATTGGAGAGGCAGCATTGAAACCCAATGTGATGCCAGTGGAAACTGCCGATGCAAGGTAAAGGATATCTCCTGTCACTGAAGCAGTGTACCTGACCTACTCAAGTGGGCCAATGATTAAAAATACATTCTTCAAAATAATGTACCAAATATTAGAATAGCACATTTGATTTATATTTTGAAAAGGTGTTTGTTTCCATTGGGTATAGGAAAATGAATTGCAGTAGTTTGTTCTCACAATAAGGGGATGCACTTTCACACCACACCCTTGTTCCAGTAGTGGAGAGCTAAGATCCTCTGAGACAAACAGTAACCTGTGCCTTTTCACCATGAGATTCAGCTGATGTAGGTGATATTTAGACTGGTAGATATGTAGGTTCACGCTGGTACATCGGTACATCAATCACGTGGGTCTCTAGGAGAAAAGAGACTGCAAATGCTGAGATGTTGCAAGAATGACCAACTGGAGGAACTCCTTGGGTCAGGAACGACTGCAGAAGGAAATGGACAGTGGATGGTTCAGGTTGACCTTTAACCTGGACAGAAAGAGTTGAAGAGACATGGCCAGGGTAAAGAGGTGACAGGAAGTGGTGGGGCAAGGGTTGGCAAGCTATAGGTGGATCTATGTGTTGAGGGATTAATTGGCAGATGGAGTCAGCAGGCAGGGTGGAGATTGAGACAGGCTGGAAGGTTATAGGTGGAGGCATCGAAGAGCAGCAGATTATGAAATTTGATAAGAAAGGAAGCTGGAGAGTGGAACCAAATGGAGGGATAGTGGGTAGATGAGCACAGGGGAGGGGAAGGGCTCGGGGACCCAGTGGCAGGAACTTGTGGATGATGGGCAGATGATAGGTGGGATAGGCACAAGAAACTGGGCGAGGGGGTTCCATTGATTTGGAATAAAGCGACGGGTGGTGTGAAAGGATCTGGATAGACCAGGGGAGAGAAAATTACAGAAGGGAAGCAGGTTAAATGAAATTGGAGAATTCAATGTTCATGGTGTTGGGTTGTGGACTACCCAGGAAGAATATAAGAGCCACTTTAGCAGTGAAGGGCAGGAGAAGAAACTGACACAAAGAGCTATGGAAAAAGGTTTTCAGTGGTAGCCTGGAAGCGCACACATCTCGACCATTGTAGGTGGGACAAACAAGGAGTCCTCGCGACTGAGAAAAGACTGATGTGGGCTCCGAGATTACACTCCCAAATGAGGTGCTTTCCACGTGACAGTGGAGCATAGATTAGTCTCATAGAATACAGCACAGAAATGGGCCCTTTTGGCCCACCTAATCCATGGTGACTGTGATGGACGTCTATTCTAATGCAACCTAGTCAGAGAACAAAACTCAATAGATTTGTTGTTTCATCTGAGAATTAGAGACACAAAATGTGGTGGTCTAAATCTGCATTCCGCCCTGACCCACATCAGGCTTGCTGTTAGGATCTCCATATCTCTCCGTACATAAACTACTCTCAAGGTGGTCGTCCTACCAGTTCCACTATCCGCATCCTTGTATCCCTCTCGTTACCACACCTTCCCCAGTCAACAATGGACCATTGTGGGCTCCACCTTTCCTGAGGTCATCTGTTGCCAGCCTTGATTTGTTCTGGCCTTTTCCCTCCTCGAGTCCCACCCCCCTCCCCACCAACCTCTACTCCCAGTCTGAAGACCACCAACTAATTAGTAAAAGATTATTCCTCCTGAGAAGGTATCGCGCTAACAATCTAGTTCAAGTGCCTTCACCACCAGATAGGGACCTCAAAATACATACCCATATAAGAAGGGTCTCGACCCGAAATATCACCCACTCCTTCTCTGCAGAGATGCTGCCTGTCCCACTGCGTTACTCCAGCATTTTGTGTCTATCTATGGTGTAAACTACCATCTGCAGTTCCTTCCTACCCATTTACACCCCTCAGCTTTAGTGTGGTATATGACGAGTGTTAAGCGTTTCTGGAGTTCAAGTTCATCTTGATGACATGTTGTTTGTTTCTAATTACAGCCCCACGTGGAAGGCCCGACTTGTGACTCTTGTAAAAGTGGCCACTTCTTCCTGAGCACGGAGAACAGAGAGGGGTGCCTGCCATGTTTCTGCATGGGAGTGACCCAGCAATGCAGCAGCTCCCCGCACTACAGGCAACTGGTACGTCCACGTCCGTTCCGATAAGTGGGAAACTACCTGATTTCTCTAACTTCAAGTAACTCCTGCATTCCCTCCCCTCCCCTCTCCCACCCCTTCCCCCACCTAGTCGTACTACCAGTTCCACGATTCGCATCCTTGTATTCCTCTCGTTATCACACCTTCCCCAGCCAACAATGGGCCATTGTGGGCTCCACCCTTTTTGAGGTCATCTATTGCCAGCCCTGATTTGTTCTGGTCTCCAGTGTCCCCCCGCCTTCCCTCCCACCTCTACTCCCTGTCTGAAGAATTTGGGTCCTTGTGTTGTGTGTCATTGATGTGGGTAATTCCATCAGTTTTTATTTTTGTGACTTCATTTTTCCAAGTCATATTCCCTTTGTAAATGGTCACACGTATTTCCAGCAAGACCTACACCTGCGGCCTCACTGGATACTGGGCCTCCTTTAACAGAGCTAGAATGGGAAAGGATGCAGAGGAGATTTACGAGGATGTTGCCAGGACTCGAGGGCATGAGCTGCAGGGAGAGGTTGAGCAGACTGGGAATCTATTCATTGGAGCACAGGAGGGTGAGGGACGATCTTATAGAGGTCTTCAAAATCATGAGAGGAATAGATTGGGTGAATGCACAGTCTTTGGGCCAGAGTGGAAGAATCGAGAACCAGAGGATGTGAGTTTAAGGTGAGCGGGAAAGATTTAAAAGAAACCTGAGGAGTAACTTTTTTACACAACGAGCTGCTGGAAGGGATAGTAGAGGGAGGTGCTATCTCAACATTTAAGAAACATATGGACGGGTACGTGTATAACACTGGTTTAGAGAGATATGGGGCAAATGTAGGCAGATGAGACTAGTGTAGATGGGGCATGAAGAGCCGAACGGCCTGTTTCCATGCTGTATGACTCTGTGACTATGTTGCAAGTATGAATGGTTCTGGAATAGTGCAAAGGGAAATATTCTGAAAGTGTAAAGATGTACAAAACATGGTTGGAGCTGTGTTTGTACTGTTAAGGGCCTGTCCCACTTTCACGACCTAATTCACGACCTCTGCTGAGTTTGCCCTTGACTCATACTCGCAGCATGGTCTTAGGTAGGTCGTGATGCTAGTCGTAGGTACTTGTGGCATCAAGTAGGTCAGGGCGTTTTTCTAGCCTGATGAAAAATGTCCACGAGTAAAAAAGGTCGTGAATTAGTTTGTGAAAGTGGGACAGGCCCTTTAGGATGTAGAGTCCTGAGTTTAATGAGCTGGAATAATCCTCAGTCAAATCCCAAAGGTATCCTGGTTGTGCACTTCACTCAGGATGAACAACATGACCCCTTCATAGGGGCAGACTTGAAACTTCAAGTTATAGAGCATCTGTATCCTGTACGGTCTGAAGAAGAACATTGTCATCACATTCAGAAAGAGAAACATTTTGTTCTAATCTTTCATGGACTAAAGTAGCTTCCAGCTCCCTGACAACTTACTGCACATTCTGACGGTTCTGATGGGTGCTGTTAAGTCTTTGTGTGAAACCCGACTCTGCTGATCACGTGCACATGTGGTCCGAAGAAGGGTCTCGACCCGAAACTTCACCCATTCCTACTCTCCAGAGATGCTGCCTGTCCCGCTGAGTTACTCCAGCTTTTTGTGTCTGCCTTCGATTTAAACCAGCATCTGCAGTTCTTTCCCACACATGTACATTAAATGTTCCCAGTGGAGAGTCTGAATCATCAGTGGATATTATGAGCTTTTCTTTACCCACTCATTTAACCCCAGGTCATCTGGATGAACATGTCAATACTCACAAACTCCTTCATCTGCCAACATTAAAATAAATTGAAAGACGAGAAAACAAATCAAAAAGAAGAGCAATGTGTATCTGTCCTTAAAGTATCATTCACAACCAAGCTCTTCCTTTCTCTGCCATTTTGACACCATGGTTATTGTGTGGAGCGATTGGTTTACTGGGTCTGGGATCATTGAACAGTACAGCACAGGAACAGGCCCTTCAGCCCGCAATGTCTGTGCCAAACATGATGCCGACCAACTGTTATCTGCCTGCACGTAATCCATATTCCTCTATTCCCTGCATATCCACGTGCCAATCCAAACGCCTCTTAAAATACCACTATTATATCTGCCACTATCACCACACCTGGCAGGATGTTTTAGGCACCCACCTAGTCTATGTAAAAAGACTTCCCCCACACATCTCCCCTCACCTTAAAGCTGTGCCCTCTAGTATTTGATATTTCCATCTTGGGGGAAAAAGGTTCTGACCATCTACCCTATCTATGCCCCTCATCATTTTATATACTTCTATCAGGTCTCCTCTCAACCTTCAGCGTTCCAGAGAAAATAATCCAAGTCTGTCCAAAATCTCCTGATAGTTAAAACCCTTTAATCCGGGCTTCATTCTGGTAAACCTCCTCCAAGGCCTCCACTCCCTTGCTGTAATGGGGTGACCAGAACTACACACAAGACTCCAAATGCAACCTCGCTAAAGTCCTTTAAAGCTGCATCAAGACTTGCTAACATTTACAGTATGCTCGTATCCTATTGTCGCTAATTGAAATGTCATCTTGGTAACTTCTGCAGGTCGCCAGTCCATTTGTTCCACCAAATAACTTCCAGAACTTCTCCCTGGTGAGCCGCCAGCGCACGACACACATCACCTCCGGATTCACGGTGACGGTGAGAGAGGTCCAACCGCAGCTCTCCTTCGGACGCTTTGGGCAGTACACCCAGGAGTCCTACTACTGGCAGCTTCCAGAAGTCTTTCAAGGGGATAAGGTAAGGCCACAGAGGCCACACACTCAGTCAATTGTGCACGAGAGCTTTAACGGTTAAACCCAGAGGTGATCGCTGCGGTACTCATGATGGCGTTGATAACCTGTTCACTGCCAAGATTCTTTTTCACTAATGGCCACGTGCTGTTTTTTTTTCTAGGTTAAGGACAACTTGACTAAACTAAAACTAGTATAATCGGGGGTGGCTATGAGATGATAATACTCTGACCCAGGGATACTCGGGGGTGACAATGAACAGATTAAACAAACCGTTTTTGTTGTGTCGATTGAAGATTGAATTTTCGCACGCTGTCCCCATTGTGGTATCGATGTGCTGAGTTTTTGCCATGTAACAATTCCTGGCGATTCCCGGCTGAGCAAGCAGGAATTGGTGCGGTCTCAGTGAAGCAGGGGCCCAATGTGAGGACACTGGCAAGGTCTTCACCAGGGTTTTACCAACCAAACACTTGTATCTCAGGCAGACTGCTCCAGGTCAGGAAGGGGTGAGGAGCAGTAAGGGACCGCAGTCGGGGATGTTTGATGAAGCGTCATGCTATTTAGAAGGGAGGAGATCGAGGTCCACACTTGAGCTGTGCTTGGAATCTGAGAACAACTTTCGGAGCACTGCGGAAGCCTCACTGGCTGTGAAGAATGGCAGGAACATTCCTGATGCCACCCGTTCCTGGTCTCTGGTAAATGAGGGTGGCTGCGGTCCTCTGCCACTTTGGCCATGCTCGTGAGATGCTGAACTTTACAAGTTCAAGTTGATAGACCTGCTTATGTACCAAGGCTGACATTAGTATCAGGTTCAGGTATCACTGCAGAGATTTGAGCACAAAAATCTCAGCTTTGCTTGTTTGCAATGCTAAAGAGCAACGCTGCCTTCCAATCAAGGCCCTAAACCGAGACCCTATCTAACTCTTGTCAGTAAAGGATCCCAGTGCATTATCTCTGGTGTCCTGGTGATTCCCTCAATTATTAAGATATAAAATAAAGCGCGGCATAGTGGTGTAACTAATAGAGCTGCTGCCTCACAGCGCCATAGATCCAGATTTGATCCAGACCTCGGGTGCTGTGTGTGTGTGTGTGTGTGGAGTTTGCACGTTCTCCTTGTGACCATGTGGGTTTCCTCCAGGTGCTCCAGTTTCCTCCCACGTCCCAAAGTTGTGTGGGTTTGGAGATTATTTGGCCTCTGTAAATTGCCCCTAGAATGGAGTGAGTGGATGAAAAAGTGTGATAGCATTGAGTTTGTGTGAGTGGATGATCGATGGACAGTGTGGATTCGGTCAGCTAAAGGGTCTGATTCCATGCTGAATCCTTAATCTAAACTGTTATGTTTAGATCCTTTATGATCCTTTATGATTCTTAATCTAAACTCCTATCCCACCAGAGACTAACTTTACTGTACCATTCTACTGGGTTTTTTTTAAATTGCTGTTTTTTTGTTTCCCTTTTTCCTTCCGCCCACAATATTTAATATGTAAAAGAATATGTGATTCTGTTCCATTCTGTTTGTAGTTTATTTGTTTGTTTGTCTTTTGCACAAAGTCCGCGAGCATTGCCACTTTTCATTTCACTGCACATCTCGTATGTGTATGTGACGAATAAACTTGACTTGACTTGACTTATGACGAAATCAGGTTAACTTGTCTAAATTGATAGCACAATGCACTGGAGATGGTTAGCAGGTCAAGCAGCATCTGGGGAGTAAGAAACAGAGTTAACTTTGTTTTTCCCTCCCCTGACCTACTGAAATCATTGCCGGACAACTGCAGCTCATTATTTTGCATTATCTGGTCATTGTAATGTCGCTGTTTCTGAGTTCCTGCTCTGTGCAAATTGGCAGCAGCAAATCCTTAATTTCAGCAATGACTGGACCCCTTGTTGGCCATGAAGAGATCTGATGCATCCTGAGAACGTGCGATAAAACTGGGCGGTCTGTGGTCTGTTATCTTGAACCCTTTATGAAACACTGGTCAAACTGTGCTGTTTACCTCTCACTGTTATTCTGTCCCTTTCCGCAGCGGGAGGAATTCTTTGCTCGCATTAGACGTGGGCACAAGGTAGAGTGATGCCGTCTCCGTGCTTTGATGGTTGTGTTTGCACAAGTTTGTCTCTGCACCGATGACTTTAGCGTTAATAATGCCTTGTTATTTGGAACATGACTGAAGTGGAATTGTATCTAAACATCCAGTGGAATGGGCCAAGAGTACCTTTGTGTTGTGTGGTATTCTATTGTGGCCAAGTGCTGTGCAAAAATCTGGTGCTGCTAATGAATAATAATAATAATGGATGGGATTTATATAGCGCCTTTCTAATACTCAAGGCGCTTTACATCGCATTATTCATTCACTCCTCAGTCACACTCGGTGGTGGTAAGCTACTTCTGTAGCCACAGCTGCCCTGGGGCAGACTGACGGAAGCGTGGATGCCATTCTGCGCCTACGGCCCCTCCGACCACCACCAATCACTCACACACATTCACACACATTCACACACAGGCAAAGGTGGGTGAAGTGTCTAACCTGTTGCTGTGATTAGGAGAGCAGACTGCATGCCAGTAATCTCCGGGTGGTTGTCAGACACACACAGGCACCTAATGAAAGGAAAGGGAGATGAACTATAAATTTACATTTCCCCCAAGGAGAAAGCCCACATTTTCTCAAGCAGGGAAAGCAATGGTTGAAGGCATTGCACTGCAAGTTTATATTATGAAAACCAATTGACAATTTAATGAATTACCTCCCCAATGATCTGTGGCCACCACCAGTTTACATTCTTATCACCTGCATGACAGAGTTGCTGCCTTACAGCGCCAGAGAACCAGGTTCGATCCTGACTACAGGTGCTGTCTGTACGGAGTTTGTACATTCTCCCCGTGACCTTGTGGGTTTTCCCCGGGTGCTCTGGTTTCCTCCCACATTCCACACATGTACAGGTCAATTGACATAGGTAAAAATAGTAAATTGCCCCGAGTGTGCAGGATGGCGATAGTGCATAGGAATCGCTAGTCAGCACAGACTCGGTGACATGAAGGGCCTATTTCCACTCTATATGTCTAAACTAAACTAAAACACCTTGGCTTTCTATTGTGATAGTGAAGTAAAACCGTTTAACCTTTTCTTTCTTCCTGTTCTATATTTTGATTGCGTTCTCTGCTATCCATTTTAACACTTTTAACAGCACCTATTTCCCACTTGCGTTCCTTATTTAGTTGAAGCGTAAAACATTATCGTCTGCTTTCCTTCACCTTTACTCCGCGCTGCTATTGCCCACTGATCACCTTGCCAGCTGGAGTAAATCTGGAGCTCCAAGGTCCTTCCTGACCATTCGGAAGCTGGGATTTTAAATAGATCGACACAAGGACTCAACCCGAGCGGGCTGGAGTATTGTTTCCAATCACTGAAGTATTGCCTGATCATCCAATGACAGCTCCTAGTGAGAAGTTAGTGCAGCATACATTCCCAATATCTAAATTATTTACACACTTTTCCCCAGCAATTCTTAGACTTTTCCTGGTGCTTGGGACACTGGTGCCCCTCAATGAACACAGTTAATTTGATAGCTGACACTTGTATTAACTTTTAATGTTGCAAAGTGCCCAATTCTCCAGAAGAACATTAGCATTATATTTTCAGATGATGGCACAAAAGGAACAAAGGTTTAAGGCACAAGGTAAAAGAGGAGAATGAGAAAAAGCAACTTCATGAGGAAACTGCAGTTTCCATGAGCATGCTGATTATCAGACTTTCACTGATTCGTGATCATCAGTTATTCATGAATATATTTGGAAAGATAGCGATAATTATGTTATTCCTCCTTATTACTAATTGGAGGTCAGGTTCTCATAGACTCTGGAAATGAAATCTATCGAAACCATAGCCTGTTGTGTCTGTTAATATGCAGCATGCTTTGAAAGACTATGTGTGATGGATCATATTAAATTAAACCTGCTGTCTTGTTGAGCTACAGCTGGATCCCCTTTTGTAGTCTGGCTGACTATAAAGCAATGGCCAAGTTGCATTTTCTGAGACTCAGCTTGCCAACATTGCTGTTCATGAATGCACACGTTTTTGGCAATGTTTTATTTGACTTGGAAGCAACCGGCTGAGCAGAAAAGGACACAATGTCTTGGAGTAACTCAGCGGGTCAGGCAGCATCTCTGGAGAATATGGATAAGTGACGGTTCGGGTCGGGACCCTTATTTAGAGTCCGAAGAAGGGCCCTGACCCAAAATGTCACCTATCCACGTTCTCCAGAGATGTTGCCTAACCCACTGAGTTACTCCAGCACTTTGTGTACTTTTATTTGTAAACCAGCATCTGCACTTCCTTGTTTCTACTACCTGCTGAGCGGAATGGTGGTTTTATGGCTACTAAATAACATGCAGAATTACATTTTAATAGAAGGACCCATCTTTAACTGAGGAGCAGCTGAGAAAGGATGCCGCCATCTGGGAACTCTTGAGCTCCTCTTCATCGCATTCTAGGCTTAAAAGATCTTCAAAGGTAGCAGTAAAACTGCATGAGGAAGTCTGAAGCGTGATTATTACTGACTGTACGTGGAGCAAGCAATATGCAAAGGAAATCTAACACCCTCCTTCGTATCCGTCTAATCAGATTATTTTGTTATTTCCAAAACTGAGCTTTATTAGTTCTACATTAGTTCTCTTGTCTTAAGTGTGGGAAAAGCAAGAAACAATGTGTTCAGTTCACTGTATAAGATGGTGTGAGCTAACATTGCACATGAGCTGTAAGTGGAGCATGTCAATTACTTGTTAACGAGGATCTGGTATTAATTTCTCAAGGAATTAGTGAACCATGTATCCCATATACGAATCATAGGTTGTGGTCAAGCATTCTTCCACTCTAACACATGTATTTGCACTCACTGCTTTTATAAGGGCAAAACTGCTTTAACTTGGCATTTTTCTGGACATTATATTTTCCCTTAACACTATAGTTTATGGAATAAATAGGAATGAATTTGGGATTCTCGTACTCAATGGAAATGCTTCAATAAGTAACCATGAGAAAGGGTGTGATTCTGGAATGCGCAGTTGTGAATAAATACAGTAAAACTCAAATAATAATAATAGTAAGGGCATCAAATAATAGTAAGGGTGTCAAAGGTTATGGGGGAAAAAGGCAAGAGAATGGGGTTGTGAGAGCCAAATGACCAGCCATGATCAAATGGTGAAGCAGACTTGATGGGCCGAATGGCTTAATTCTGCTCCTTTGTCTGAAGATCTTATGACCTAATCGCTACCAGCTGTTCGACACTTTGATCAGAAACAGGGCCCCGACCCAAAAGGCTGTCTGTCCATTCCCTCCACAGATGCTGACTGGCCTGCTGGGTTCCTCCAACACTTTGTTTCTATCTTGTGATTCCAGCATCTACAGTTTCTGGTGTCCCAGTCTGACGCCCCACAGATTCGGCTTTGGCTCACCTGGTTCCCTTTACTCACCCACACACCTATTTCAGCGCACCCTTTAAATTCATTGAGGATGCTGTTTCCACGCCTTTCTAAACTCACCAGGCCCTGTTCCAATATTCCTTTTACGCACACACTGGAAAATGTAACGTGCTACTAAATGTAGCATTCATAAGTTCACAAGTTATAGGAGTAGAGTTAGTCCATTTGGCCCTCGAGTCATTCAATCATGGCTGATCTCTGCCTCCTAATACCATTTTCCTGCCTTCTCCCCATAACCATTGACATCCGTTCTAATCAACAATTTGTCTATCTCCGCCTTAAAATGATCCACTGACTTGGATCATTGACCCTCTGTGACAATGAGTTCCGCAGATTAACTACCCTCTGACTAAAGAAGTTCCTCCTCACCTCCTTTCTAAAAGAGCATCCTTTAATTCTGAGGCTAAGACCTCTGGCCCTAGACTCTCCCACCAGTGGAAACATCCTCTCCACATCCACTCTATCTCGGCCTTTCATTATTCTGTAAGTTTCAATGAGGCCTCCCCTCAACCTTCTAAACTCCAGCGAGAAGAGGCCAAGTGCTATCAAACGCTCAGCATGTGCTAACCCACTCATTCCTGGAATCATTCTTGGAAACCTCCTCTGGACCCTCTCCAGAGCCAACACATCCTTCCTCAGATATGGGGCCCAGATTTGCTCACAGTACTCCAAATGCGGCCTGACCAGCGCCTTATTGAGCCTCAACATTACATCACTTTTTTTGTATTCCCGTCCTCTTAATATAAATGCTAGAATTTGCCTTCCTTACTGCCAATGCGACTTGCAAATTAACTTTTTCGGAGTCCTGCACCAGTACTCCCAAGTCCCTTTGTAACTCCGATTTCTGGATTATCTCTCCAATTAGAAAATAATCTATGCCTTTATTCTTATTACCAAAATGCACGACTCTGCACTTTGCTATACTGAATTTCAACTGCCATTTCTCTGCCCACTCGCCTAACCTGTCCAAGTCTTTCTGCATTGTCCTTGTTTCCTCCACACTGCCTGCCCCTCCACCTATCTTAGCATCAACTGCAAACTTGGCCACAAAGCCTTCAATCCCCTTATCCAAATCATTAATATACAAATAAAAATAAAAAGCAAATGAAGCACCCATCACATTCCATCATCTGTAGCCTCTTATGGTCTCCACTGAGCACTTCCCAGCCTCTGTCACTATCTTCACCCCTCCCTCCCTCACCTGGGACTTCACCTGCCAGTGAACCTCTCCTCAACAAAATCCACCAGTCATTTGCCTTCTCCACCTCCATCACCTGGCCACCTCCCCTCCACTCCTTCCACCTAGATGCAGGGTCCTGATCTGAAACATTGACTGCCATTTCCTCCGCAGATGCTGCCTGACCCACTGAATTCCTCCGGCACTTCTGCAATCTCTTGTGTCTCCAAATGAACAATGTATTGGTGTATCAATGGGAAGGCAGAGGGTGCCGGATCATCAGTTTTACTGTATTATTCATGAAACAGAGAAGCCCTTCAAAAGAAAAAGAAAATGTAAACATTTGTGAAGAAACTGCATAGTTATTCTCTATTGCCAGTGTTGTGATTTACAATGATGTTTGTTGTGAGTGTCATGGTGAACTGCATGGATGATGACTTGTTATGGATGACTTGTTCCTTCACTTCCTTGTAGTCTGTGCCTGATATGGAAGAGCAGAAGCGTATAGATGATGAAGTGTGGGCCATTATTACGGGTTTTGCTGCTGAGCAGTTGCACAAACCACACAGTCCTGTCGTGTCCAGCGGTAAAAATCAGTCGCGATCATCGCGTCCCTTTTCTCGCCTGGCGTCAGCAGGACCTGCCGGGCCACCTGCTCCCTCTGCCTCTCGCAAAAGTTCAGCTCATTCCGTATCTTCTTCCTCTTCAAGAACTGCCTCTTCCCATTCTTCTCTCTCCCCATCTCTGCTTTCTCATCCTGCCCACCACAAAAAGGTATGGAACGTTTTGCATTATGAAAAATGTAATCACCCCTTTAAGCACAGTCCTTGCATTCTACACAAAGTGTGTCGGAAGGAACTGCATGCAGATGCTGGTTTAAACCGAAGATGGACACAAAAAGCAGGAGTAACTCAGCAGGACAGGTAGCATCTCTGGAGAGAAGGAATGAGTGACTCTTCGGGTCGAAACCCTTCTTCAGATCTTCGAGACCACTCTTATAATGGAGGGTGGAACAAAACTATGCATCACGATGCAAGCTATGATAGTGAGAGACTTTTGATAAAGAATGCCTTTGATGAGGATCTTGGAGTAAGTGGTTAAGGTTAGCCAAAGATAGTAACAAGTCTAGTATTGCAAAAGTTGTATATTAAATGCTCTGATTAGGTTAACATATGAGGAGCGTTTGATGGTTGTACTCGCTGGAGTTTAGAAAAAGGGATGGATCTCATTGAAACCTACCGAATAATTAATGGTCCAGTGGATGTGAAGAAGATGTTTCCAATAGTGGGAGAGTCTAGCACCAGAGTGCTACTGCCTCAGCATAAGAAGACTTGCCTTTAGCATGGAAATGAGGAGGAATTTATTTAGCCAGAGGGTGGTGAATCTGTGAAATTCATTGCCACTGTCATTGGGTTTTCTCAGCAAAGATTCGTAAGTTCTTGATTAACATGGGCGTCAAAGAGAATGGAGTTGAGGAGGAAAAATAGGTTAGCCTCCATCAAATGGCAGAGCAGACTCGATGCAATGAATGCCTAATTCTGCTCCTATGTCTTATGTTCTGATGGCAAACGGGCCACAGGTGCCTTCAAGAGATAAGTGCATCATGCCAGAGTCGAGACCTGGGGTGAACACAGAAATTAACTTGCGATCAGTCCCTGGGAAGAGAAGTGAGGAGGTGTTTGGCTTATAACTCATTGGGGACAGTTGCAGAGAAGCCCACTGTAGTACTGAGGCGGTCCCCCGCAAAGCTCAGTCTTTAGGTGCCATGAGTAGAAAAAATATTAAATTGCTGCTCAACTCTTTGCACGACATTAAGTGCAGATAGGAACTCCTCAGCTGATGATAGGCTTGAGTTGTTTTCTTTGGAGCATTGAAGACTGATTGAGGAATTCAGAGTTATGAGGGACATGGATGGAGTGGAGAGTTTTCCCTTCGGCAGAGGTGTCTGTGAACAGAGGGCATAGGTTTAAGATAATAGGTGTCGGACATTTAGAGGGAATTGAGGAAGAATGTTTTTCGCCCAGAGAGTGTTTGGAAGCTGCAACTGTCAGTTTCAGTTTAGTTTATTGAGTAGGTGGGGGAAGCGGGTACTCTGACAATGTTTAAGCAGCGTTGAGATGACCACATGAACCTCCATACCATAAAAGGCCATGAGTCAAGTGCTCATCACCCGCTGAGTTACACCAGCACTTTGTGCCCCTCTTTGGGTAAAACAGTATCTGCAGTTCCTTGTTTCCACTCTCTTTTCTAAGTTGTTGGTTTTCCATGCAGATGAAAAACATCTCTAAGATCCCCTCACTGCAAGCGGAGGAATCAGCAAATCTTATTGCTTCCTCAGTGTGGGGCCCACGACCGGAGAAGGTAGCCACGTTTAGCTGCATGGAAAGTCTCAATCTCTTGTGACCTGCATGTCTATGGTGTTATGGTCTTCAGAATGCTGGCTGATAGAATATGTTAGAAGTACTCAGCAGGTCAGGCAACGTCCGTGGAGATAGAAAGAGCCTTAATGTTTTAGCGTGACTACGGTTCATTGAGCTGAAATGTTAGTGTTATTTCCATCGCCGTAAACCTGCTGAATATTTTCCCAGATTGTGTTTCCCAGTTCAGTGTTTTGCTTTGGACCAGTCAGCTGCCTATTGAATTACAAACTGCAAACCTGTGAGCAGTATTACTGTTTAGCGGCAGCCACTGCTTCGAATGCTTACAAATCCCACCACATGCATGTGGCAGGTGCAGTGATAGAGCTGCTGCCTCACAGAGCGCCAGAGATATGGGTTCGATCCTGACCTCAGGTGCTGTCTGTGTGGAATTTGCACGTTCTCCCTGTGACCACGTGGGTTTTATCCGGGTGCTCCGGTTTCCTCCCACATCTAAAAGACGTGCGGGTTTGCAGTTTAATTGGCCTCTATGAGTTACCCTTGGTGTGCAAAAGTGGGATAATATAGAGCTAATATGAATGGGCGATGATGGTCAGCGTGGTGGGCCGAAGGGCCTCATTCCATGCTGTATCTATTAATCAATCAATCAATTAAATGCACTGGGCCATAATTATAAACGTTCAACAAAGCAAATAGTTTGTGTGCAATAATGTAATAACTGAGGCCCCAAAAGGTGGCCCATTCTGTTTGTGATTTTAGCATGGAACTACATCCCTTACTGAGGAGCATGTTTATTTGGTTGATTTTCTTTGTTATAATTGATATTTTGTGTGGCGTTGCTGTGGATTGTCCCTGACATGTGTGTTTAAACTTGCTAGCGGATATCATTTGCAAATTATATATGACTGTCCTTATTAACCATTGAGCAGTGGTGGCGTCCTCCAGAGGGGACACTTGTACTCCTTGTATCTTTAGATTTAGTTTAGTCTTAGGTTTATTATTATCACATGTACCGAGGTACAGTGAAAAGCTTTGTTTTGCATGCTATCCAAGCAGATCAGATATACCATACAAAGACACAATCAAGTCAAACTCAAATAATACAGATGGAGCAATGGGGATGAAAGAGTGCAGAATATAATTCTCGGCTTCGTAGCACATCAATTCCATAGACAAACTCCAATATCTTCAATGGGTAGAGGTGAATCAGACAGTATCCTAGCGCAAGATATCAGCCTCTTCCTGACTTTTCATCGGAAGTAATTTGGGTTGTTGTGTATGTCCACCGTAACCTGGTGGATTGATGTTGGTCACTATTTCTAATGGCTGCTATGACAACACTGGGTGTAAGTAAACCATTGGCTATATTAAAGGCCTGCATCGGTATGATTTGATACATTTAATTGGAGGGTAATTAATTAATTAGTTGGATGCTGGGCTGGGTCGAAAGATTTTCAGAGTGATAGTGAAAAGAGCCAAGGAAGGTAACTGGATTTCCCCACCACTGGTTGATAAAACACCCCATTTTGGAGCTTAACAAGCCCACATGGTCTACATGCACTCATGCCCCTTCTATTGGAAATGAACTGCCAGAACCCAGCCGACCACCTGCCACGTTTGTACCAGATTCCTACTATTGGAACAACCAAGGGTTTCGGCCCGAAACGTCGCCTATTTCCTTCGCTCCATAGATGCTGCTGCACCCGCTGAGTTCCTCCAGCAAGTCTGTGTACCAACCAGTTAACTATCCTGATTCGAGTTTCTATCTCTTCCAAATAGAGACTTCCCTGGTTCTAAACATCAACTAAAAAAAACACAGAGTGTTGGAGTAACTCAGTGGGTCAGGCAGCTTCTCTGGAGAACATGAATAGGTGATGTTTCAGGTCAGGATCCTTCTTCCTCACCTATCCAAGTTATCCAGAGATGCTGCCTGATAATTTGAGTTGCTCCAGCACTGTGACTTTTTTTGTAAAACATCATCTGCAGTTCCTTGCATCTCTGGTTTTAAACATGGCTGAAAGGCTATTTTATGTCCCCAGTTCATCCAGCCATTTCCCTGAGTCATAAAATAGAAGGGAGATCCTTTCACACCCGTTGGGGATTAAACATGATTGCATGTATTCTGATTTCGAACACACACACACTGGTAGCAATGTTCCCTTTTCAGGTTATTTTTTACAGCAGAACAAGTGGCATCGATTAGAGTAATCTGAGAAATTGCAGAGCACGGGGATATGGATAATGAATTGGGGAAATAAAGTAGCGTTCCAGACATGTTTAAAACCAGGGCTGTTTTCCATCTACAGTGAAATAAACATTTTCTCTCTTTAGTCCACCCACTTCCCATTGTAAAAGCTTGTTTGCAGCTCATTTTTAATCTGGAGTACGCTTAGATTCTTGTAGTCATTGTTTGCAAAATAAAATAATTTTTCAGAAAGATAAATTACAGGATAAAATCGAAGTCTTGTCTGGTCTTCTCGACCTGCATCTTCAACTCTTAAGACTTTCTGTCAGTTAGATATGCATTCCATCTCTGGTGTATAGAAGTTCGAGCAACTTACATCTCTTAATAGCTAGGCTTAGTGACACTCAAGTTTGTAAATCAGATTCTGCGTGTGGTCTGCACTCAGCTGACCATGTTAATGAGGTGAAATGGCAATGATTCAGCTAATAGAAGAGGAGGAGATGGAAATAGTCTTGAGCCCAGAAACTCAATGGGAAGGAAAGCAGCCAATATTTCAAGGGGTTAACTTTTCATCAGAGCTAAGAATGCGCAATTAAACAAATCTCATGCCTGTCTGTGTGTACCTTTTTTTTGCATAACCTTGTAAACAAAAATGCAGTACTTCTAATGCACGGTTACAGTTTAAGTTTTGAAACAAAGTCCAGCTCTCTTGTTAAAAAAAGTGTCCTGTTAACAACACATCTGTGCTCAATTTATCAACAGGAAATGAGGGATGGATACTTGGGGGGGGTGGGGGGGAACGACTCTGCTTTGTGCAATCCTTGGGTCAGAATTTGAGCCGTTTTGCTGACCATGGCTTTGACTGATGCTCTGTGTAAACTTTCTTTGTTCATCTTGTCTCTGCCTCTTTCTCTGTCCCAGTATGCTCTGCTTTACAAGGGCTTCAGCCTCCTGCCTGAAAACAATTTCTATTGGCGACTTCCTCATCAGTACCTGGGCAACAAGGTAACCAATAGTTTCCAGTGGCAGCTTAGAAAGCCTTTGTTTCGCGCATTTGACTTTTCGTGCCAATTGGAATAAGTGATATGTCTTCATCTAATTTATCATGATTGTGCCTTTGCGGCTGTACCGTTTAACTGGTTGAAATATCCTCAGTGGTGGAGGAGGAGGAGGAGGAGGGAGGGAGGGGGGGGGGGACGTGTCGAAGTGTTGGAATAATGCACTTATTTTTGTAAACCAATATCTGCAGTTCCTTGTTTCTACACTACGTATTACCCTGATCCTCAACGGCAAGAAGTTTCATGGCGATACAACCTGATAACACAATCGGGAATAACTCACTGACTGAAGAAGGGTCTTGACCCAAAACGTCACCTATACGTTTTCTCCAGAGATGCTGTCTGACCCGTTGAGTTCCTGCAGCTTTTTGTGTCTATATGTCACGTCTTGAGAAACTGGTGCATGTTGCGATTCTCCATATTACACTGGTATTGTCAGTAGAATAACGTGATGGCAGCTCCCCATGGCTGATGCCAGTCTGTGGTGAACTGTGGTGTTAATATCTTCCTCTGTAAGCAAGCTTTGGATGTTGATATGAAATGCCAGGAAGTTTTTTGAAACATCCCACAGCTAGTGTTTACCTGCCATCCTTCCACCTCCAGCTCCTAACAGCGAATCAAGAAACATCTTCATTCAGCGGCAGCGACTGTTAGCAGAAAATGCCAGGCTGGCTCCCATCCCTGGCATTCCCCCATTGTTCCACTTCCCTAGTCCCACGCTCCATTCCCTCGGCCTGCGGTCCGTTCCTGAGAGCCGCACTCCATTCCCGAGAATCACGCTCCGTTCCACAGTTGCTGACCAGCCCCTGAGCTAATTAACCTATGAGCAGTGCCATAGTAGTTAATAAAAGCAGGGAATGCGTTTAGTCAGAAAATCTAAGTTTCTGAAAAGTACAAATTGAATCTACAATATATAAATTTCTATTCAACAGCTCAAAATTCACCTTGTATAAATATCAGCTAACGATGTTTTTGCAGTTCTCCACCTTGGCAAAGTGCCCAACTGTTGACTGAAGGGTGAGACGAGTTCTCTTGCAGTGCCGATGATCCTGGTGTAACAAGGGTATGAAGCAACCTGGTAACTGGTCTGTCCTTCCCCTCAGGTGACATCCTACGGTGGACGCCTTCGTTACACGCTGTCCTACGACTCGGGGTTCCGGGGAACTGCAGTACCAGATGCGGATGTCCAGATCATTGTACGTGATCGCACCTCTCTCCAACAGCCGTGCCTCATCCAAGTTTGATGGCACTTTGTCAACATTAAGATTTCTACCGTATATTTTGTGCACTGGGAACAGAAAGCTGGGGGTTGTGAAGTTAGCAGGGAATTTGATTCGGACCTTTTCTGGAGAGGTGACCAGACATGGGACATGCGTCACCTTCTATCACCGTAGGCTAGTTCTAGCATCAACCTAACTGAAGGGCCGAATGGCCTGTTTCCATACTGCATCTCTGAACTAAGTTAAAGTAAAGTAAACTGAGATAGAGCAGCCCTCTCAATCATTGTGTGGGACTCTCTTTGATTAGTACGGGTGTCAGGGGTTATGGGGAGACGGCAGGAGACTGGGGTTAAGAGGGAGAGATAGATCAGACATGATTGAATGGTGGAGCAGACTTGATGGGCCGAATGCCCCTAATTCTGCTCCTATTACTTATGACATTATGGAAACATTACCTAATGACCTTATGGTACCTTCTCCTTGCCCAGCGCTGAAATCTGTTGGATGTGGATCTGAGCTTGTTTTCACATTGATCTTTCAGGGTAACGATATCACCTTGGTTACCTACCACGCTCACCAGCTGAGGCCAAGAGAGACCATGAGCTTTGAAGTCACGTTCAAGGAGGTAAAGGCTTGCATTTTACATATTGCATGTCAACATTCCATTGCCATAAACTTCAATGATGAGAAAGTGAAAACAATTTGGGCAGCACAGTCGTTAGCCTTGGGAGCCAATACTTTCCTGGCCCTATTGCTGCCTGTGTAGAGTTTGCATGCTCTCCTTCTGACTACTTGGGTTTCCACCCGCAGCCCAATTACTGGGTTGGTGCATCAATGGACCTTTAGTGTGGAGGGTCGTAGGGCGAGTGGGGTTGATAGGTGAGTTCAGGTGTGTCAGGGGGTGGGGGGGGGGAATAGTCAGGGCTAAGGGGTGAATATCGCAGGATGAGTCTGGATTTGGCGGTTGAGCGAGTTTGAGTCTGGAAGTGAGGGGGGGGGTGATCGCGGGATGAGTCTGGGTGAGTGCCTCGGGGTGTGGAGGGTGCGGGAGGGATAATGGGGTGAGTCTGGAAGTTGGGGAGGGATATTGGGGTGAGTCTGGGTATGGGGGGAGGGGGGGGATCACAGGGTGTGTCTGTCTGAGTGGGAGCAGGGGGTCAGTGGTGAGTTGTTTGGGGTGTGGAGTGGTCACGATGCCTCAGAGGCCCAGTATTGACCGTGGATCTCCTCTCCCACACAGCAACTTTGGAAGCGTCCAGATGGCCAGCCGGCCACCAGGGAGCATCTGCTGATGGTCCTCGCTGACCTGGATGAAGTGCTCATCCGGGCCACCTACTCGACTGACATGATCTCCGCCAGCCTCTCTGATGTGAGCATGGAGATCGCAGTGCCCTTCTACACCAGCCTGGGCCAGGCACAGGAGGTGGAAGAATGCCATTGCCCGCAGGGCTACCATGGCTTGTCTTGTCAGGTGACTACTGTCTTTACTTGTAACTGCAACCGACACACAGTTAGTTAAAGCTTGTGGTATTATTGTTGTCTACCTCCAACGAACAACATATTATTACTGAACAGAAGCAGAGCAAAAATTGGAAGATATCTGGGGTGACCCTAGAACTTATGAAGGATTCCATTTATTGCAACATGAATAATTCAGGGACAAACTAAATATGTAGACATCAGGGATATTGAGCAATAAACCAACTGCTACATGGACTCATTGGGTCAGGCAGCATCTGTGGGGGGATGTGGACAGAGGATTTTTTGGGTTGGGATCCTTCTTCGGACTGACCATACATCATGTGTCCACTTCCCTTCTCAGATGCTGCCTGACCTGCAGATATTTTCCAATTATGTTGATGTTAAAAAAAACAACGTGCTTTTGTGGGAAGAATTGATTTTTCTCAAGATGTTGAATTCTCAGAATGTGCGTTCTTGTGCACTGGAAGTTCCACTGGACTGCAGTTGGCAGTTTAAAACATAAAGCCTTGTAAAATATGTGGTTGGGGAGAGATTGAGGAAGAATGCTTTATTGCAGTTATTTGGGGCTCTGCTAAGACCATTCCAGGAACGCTGCAGAACTTTGGCCCATCGCCTTACAAGAGATGACTTTTTGCCATGGTAAGGGATTAGGAAGGTGACTGATAGTTCCTTAGTTGAGGTGAGTATCTACAAAGGTGGAATTACGTTTGAAATGAGAGATATCAATGAAATGTTAAAAGAATTCTGAGAAACTTGACATGGGAGACTCAGAAATGTTGTTGCATCAGATGGAGTGTTGGGAAATGGAGCTCATGATGTCAGGATGAGGGGTCACAGAGTTGAGGAGAAATGTCTTCACTCTGATGTTGGTGAATTTTTGCACTTTCCTGCCAGTGAGACCTGTGGATGATCCAAGGTGGGCTTTTGGGCACAAGAGTATACCTGCAATATTCTGTTGTGCTGAAGCAAAGCAAGAATGTCATTGTCCTATCTGGGGCACATGTCAATAAACTCTCTTGAATCTTGAATCTTGAAGAGAATCAGGTCGGAATACAAAGCAATAAATGTTAGGTATGGAATAGCAGTTAAGCAACGTGAAGCAGTAAATGCAGAAGGGCAGCACTGTGTACACAGCGGTACAGTTGCTGCCTCACAGCGCCACGGACCCGGGTTTGATCTGGACTACGGGTGCTGTCTGTGGAGTTTGAACATTCTCCCCGTGGGATGGGATTTCTCCGGATGCTCCGGTTTCCTCCAACACTCCAAAGACGAACAGGTTTTTTTAGGCTAATTGGCTCGATACATTTGTAAATTGCCCCTCGAGTGTGTAGGATAGTGTTAGTGTACAGGGATTGCTGGTTGATGCGGACTCGGTGGAACAAAGGGCCTGTTTCCGCGCTGTATCTCTAAACTAAACTAAACATAGAAAGTAGAGAAGGCCACTGGCGAATGAAACTCAAGGTATGGCCTTCCTTAGGCAGTTTCATGCTGTAAAAATTGTAAATGTTTCATGCAAGTGCTTTTAGAGAAAATCTGACCAAGTGATATTAGAGCATACAACTAAATGTTTCATCACGAAGGTCGGAGTTGGCCAGCATCTTGTCTACATTCTGTCTCTATGGTGTATCTCAGTGCCTTAGCCTTGAAACCTTTGTGTTCCTCCACAGGTGTGTATCCTGGGTCCCACTGCCCATGGCCAAGTCTTCAGTTCCAAAGTCCTGCACTCAGGAATTCCATCTCATAATTCTCTCCTTCCTTCTCGCCAACTCCCCTCTTTTTGGTTTCGCTTTCGTGCTTGGGTACAATATTGTGCAACTAGGAGGATATATGGGGGGAAAAAAGTTGTGCATATGAGTCACTTTTGTTTCTTTCCTAGGACTGTGCGCCTGGTTATACGAGGACCAGCGGAGGCCTGTACCTGGGACACTGCGAGCGGTGTGAATGCAACGGACACTCGGACGCCTGCCATCCGGAGACTGGTGCTTGCTCGGTACATAGTTCCACCATCTACTTCACTGTGTTAGCAATTTACATTCAAGTTTCCACCAACAAACCATCAAACTTCAGGAAAGATTTCCGGGCACCTCATGTTTTCTCATTCCATGTTTCCTTGGGATCTCTCAGAGGCAAGGAGATATCAGATGTGAGGCTGTTCAAAGAATCCTTGTCCATGACTATTTCTAAAAGCTTCTGATGGTACTAGGAACATATTTTGAATAATATAGCTTCATAAAGTATCCCAAAGATGGCTTGGGAAAGCTCTTTAATTGGTGAATGTAAATCGCTCCAAGTGCACAGGCAAGTGGTAGAATCTGGGGAGAGATGAAAGGAATGTGAGGTAAAACAACTGGGATGGGTGCAAGACGTGTGCTCAAGGGCTAGCACAGACTCAGTGGGCAGAAAGGCCTGTAACTGTGCTATGTGACTCCATGACTCATGCCCTATGCCGTCCATGGATCTCTGCACTAGCTTAAAGGTAGATTTAGTGAATATATTTAAGATGTGCGTGGGTGTGAGAGATGGGGGAAGGAATGACATTTGCTTTGGGCGGGGGTGGGGGGGGGGGGGGGGGTGGGGGGGGTTGACGAGTAATGCATCGGCTTCATTGTTATTTCATTTGGACGGGAAAGTAAAAGATCTTACTTTGCTTGTTGTAAAAGAGAAACTTGACTCCGTGTTAGTTAATTATTGGCAGAGGATGAGTTGGTGAACTGTTCACAACTGGCAGTGGTGAAAGCTTGAACCAATTGATTTAATACATCATATAAGAGATATGTAACCCTTGAGCTCTTTGTTTGTTTTTCCCACACTTGTTCATGGTAATACTCTGATTAACAATTCTGGTACAAAAACGGGCATAACTAAGGCAATCTTCTTTTCGACTCTATTGAACAGAACTGTTTACATAACACTGCTGGGGAGTTCTGTGATCATTGTGCCCCAGGCCATTACGGTGATGCTACAGCAGGTTCTCCAGAGGATTGCCAACCCTGTGCTTGCCCCCTGCCCATCGCAGAAAACCAGTAAGTTACCCACTTCACCAAACGCATTACACTTCAATCATCTGTTCAATCTTTTGGGTGAGCTGCTGCCTCACAGTGCCAGAGGCCTGGATTCGATCCTGACCCTGGGTGCTGTCTGTGTGGAGTTTGCGTGTTCTCCTCGTGACTGTGAGGGTTTATTTCCCGTGCTCCGGTTTCCTCCCAGGTTTACAGGTTAATCAGCCTCTGTGAAATTGCCCCCGGTGTTTAAGAAGTGGATTCAAAAGTGGGATAACATAGAACTAGTGTGAATGGGTGATCGATGGTCGCGTGGGCCGAAGGGCCTGTTTCCACGCTAATTCTTTCAATCAATCAATTGTTCAATGACCTTTTCATGGAATCTGGAATGTAGTACAGTTTTGTGCTGTCTTTCACTATCTTTCTGAGGTACAAGCTTCACTTAAGGAGCCAGTGAGCATCAGAGGCCTCGACATCCCAACATTGGACTCACCACCCTTATAGAAACTACAGGGCTTGAGAAGAGGCCAGTGGTTTGAAGTGTTGGGTGTTGTCTGGTGCCGGCTGACCTGTTGAGTCTTTCCTACTTCTATTTTCACTGCGGAGTCTACCCCAGGAGACGGCATGAGGTGACTCGCTTCCTACAGAGCAGCAGCAACACCTGTGGGTGAGATGTTGGCCAGTGTTGTGGGAGAGTCGGTGCCATTGTTCCCGGCAGTCACTGATCCTGGCAGTGTCATCGTTAAAGGAGCACAACACTGGGCAGCAGTAATGTTGCTGCCTTGAAGCGCCAGAGACCCAGGTTCGATCCTGACTACGGGTGCTGTCTCTACGGAGTTCTCCCCGTAACCTGCGTGGGTTCTCTCCGAGATCTTCGGTTTCCTCCCACACTCCAAAGACATGCAGGTTTGTAGGTTAGTTGGCTTGGTATAAATTGGTATAAATTGTCCCTAGTGTGTGTAGGATAGTGTTAATGTGCGAGGATCGCCAGCCAGTGCAGACTCAGTGGGCCGAAGGGCCTGTTTCCGCACTATATGTATGAAATAAACTAAAAATGATATGTTTAAATATATCTTTAGATGTATCTTTAAACTAAACTAAACTAAACTCTCCTTGCGGGTCATTATAGTTTCTGACTGTGGGTTTGAGGGCTTGTGACTTCTCTCAGCGTATGTCTCTCCTCCTTTTCTCCTAGGTTTTCGCCCATCTGTGAAAACAATGGAGCGGATGGTTTCAGGTGTACAGCCTGTCTGCTTGGCTACACCGGGCAGCACTGCGAATAGTAAGTTGACCCAATGGTCAGTCGAGATAAGATTCCCTGCAAACCTCTGCCAACCTTTTGATTCTTGCTTTTGTTGGGGCAAGTCTGAAACTCTCTTGCCCCCAACCTCCAATTTCCAATGACACAATTGTTTTTATATTGCAGTTTTTTAATAACTTGAGGTTTTCTTATGAATACAACTGTTGCATTATAGCCAAAATACCCTTATGAATGCTCACGATGGCATGCAGGGTCATGCTGACCATGGGTGTAATTGAGTCAAGAGGGTAAAAGGATGGGGCCCATGTGAAGTCTTTGTTTTATCTAAGCACAAGCTCCCTGCTGCTGGTTTCCCATCACCGTAACACTGCATTTTTGTTTCAGCTGTGCTCCTGGGTATTCCGGAAATCCAAGAATTCCAGGACAGAGGTGTCTTCTCGTAGGTAGGTTCATGGATCCTCAGCTTTGCCTTGCCCGAGTCAACAATTAGCTCATTGGAGTCATCCGAGCCAGCTCTGGTTTGTTCTGTACATTCCAAACCTCCAATTTCCCTCTCCCCTGACTCTCAGCCTGAAGAAGCATCTCATCCCGAAATGTCACCTATTCCCTTTTCTCCCAGGATGCTGCACGATCCGCTGGGTTACTCAGCATTTAGTGTCTAACTAGCTCATTGGTCTCACTGACGTTGAGAGGAAGATTGATCTTCTGACACCATTCAATCAGATTATCCACTATTCTTCCAACAAGTGGTATCATCTGCAAATTTAAAGATGATCTTGGTGCCACGTCTGGATATGCTGTCATGGCTAAAGAGAGAGCAGAAGGGAGTACTGAGCACACAGTCTTGAAGTGTGCTCCAGTTTACAGCTTTTGTCCTTACTCATAATCATTTTTGGTGTCATGTGCAAATTTCATTTTCAACGTTCCATTCTTTAAGTCCAAATCATTCACATTCAGAATTAAAAGGCGCTTTTTCAGAAAGGAGGTGAGTAGGAACTTCTTTAGTCAGTGGATAGTTAATCTGTGGAACTCATTGCCACAGAGGGCTGACTGTGGAGGCCAAGTCAGTGGATATTTTTAAGGCAGAGATAGACAAATTCTTGATTAGAATGGGTGTCAAAGGTTATGCGGAGAAGGCTGGAAAATGGGATTAGGAGGCAGAGATCAGACATGATTGAATGGCGGAGTGGACTCGATGGGCTGAATGGCCTAATTCTGATCCTATAACTTGTGAACATACAGTAAGCCCTTGCTATAACAGACCGCGGAGGGGTGGGGCTGGTGTCCGTTATTGCAGATTGTCCGTTATAAAGGGGGATGGGCAAGGTTTAATCACAGGCCAGGGAGCCACAGAGCCCCAGGACCCCACATGCAGTTCGCCAGGGACGGGTCTGGTACTCACACCGACTTCATGCTGAGCGCTCTCTCAACTCCCGTGACCGGCCGCACGCCACGTGACGCCAGATCACTGGGTAACGTGGCGGAAGTGGGCGGGGTGGTGGGGGATGCAGTACAACCGGAGTCACGGTCCGCTATAAACAAAATCCCCTGTATAGAGGTCCGTTATTGCATGGGTTTTATCAATACAAGCAAGGGGCTATGTACTTAGTACAGTGGAAGTCCACAGTTAAAAAACTTTTTGTTGCAAACACGTCCATCTCTTGGGTCCCAGTGGCTTTTTCTTTCTCAATCAGCCCACCATCTTGGACCTATCTAGCCTGTAATTACAATGTTTCTCCCTTACTTCCTTTACAGACAACTGAGCAATGTCAGCAGGTCACCAAATCTCCAGCTCCATTCCTGTAATCAGGGGACATTGACATTTGAAAAATTGTAAAATTGAAATATTGAAATTCTTACGTCATTTGAACAATAACTTTTAGACAAATAATAATAGGGCTGAATGCTGTCAAAAATAGATCAAGGCTAGACGGAATTTCCTGTGACTGATGCCAGTAAATAGGTTAAAAATAGGTGATGTAAATGTAATGAGCGTAAACATAATGGGATTTCACAATGGCCAGACATAACTATCCTTTGTTCTACTTGCATAAATAAATATCCTGTACATTATAAAAGTACAGTACATGAATATGATTTGCTTTTTCCTTTAGATCGCAATCCTTTTGTGGTCCGTGTTATCCCTGAGAGAGCAGAGGTGGAACAAGGTGGCAGGGTGGTACTGAAATGCCAGGTTATTGGTCAAGCTCCATTCTACTACTACTGGAGCAGAGCTGATGGTCAGCCCTTGTCCAACCGTGTTCAGCAAAGGGCCCAAGGTAATGCTGCAGAGGCGATGTCTACAATGGTTTCCTCCATCTTCTGTAACACTTGCGACTGGGGACAACTAAGAAAGGCATTTGATATTTGCCCACCAATGTTGATGGGCAAATCCCCATTAATGGGCACAGTGGCACTGGTTTGCCCAGTGATAACAAGGACCCCAGTGAGAAACACTGAGATGTAGAAACAAGAAACTGCAGACGCTGGTTTACAAAGGAAGACACAAAGTGCTGGCTATCCATGTTCTCCAGAGATGCTGCCTGGCCCGCTGAGTTACACCAGCATTCTGTGTCTTCTAGTAAGGAACAGATCCGGATCCTTAACATGGAAGTTTGTAAGGTGCCCGACAAACATTCTAGCTTTAGGAGAGGGGTTTTTGTGTCGGACAGTGATGAAGCATGTCATTGGAATAGAGTTTCTATAAACATCCGAGGAAATCCACTTTAGAGTCATGCAGGCAGCACCTCCCAACTCCACACCAACCTTCAGATGCCTATTTGCCCTATGTAACTGCTTTACCATTGTAGACTGTTTGAGGGTGGGTCGTGTATCGTGTACCTAATGCTTGTTGGACTTTATACTGAAATATTTAGCAATGTGAGAGTTTAGTTTATAGATACAATGTGGAAACAGGCCCTTACTCCCACTGAGTCCACGTAGGCCACACAGACCAGACCAGTACACTAGTTCAAACCTACACACAAGGGACAATTTACAGAAGCCAACTAACCTACAAACCTGCCCGTCTTTGAGCTAAGGGGAGGAAACCAGAGCACCCGGAGAAAATCCACGTCGTCACAGGGAGAATGTACAAACTCCATAGAGACAGCAACATAGTCAAGATCGAATTTGGGTCTCTGGCCCGCTGTAAGGCAACTCTGCCACTGTGCCGCTCCTTGGGGACCCTGAAACCTGAAGAAGGGTTCCGACCCAGAAACGTCACCTGTCCAATGAAAGTGATTTCAATACTTCCGTCCCAATGGGTGAATGTCTGATAAATCATTTTAAATTGTGTGAAAAGTGCTGGAGGAACTCAGCAGGCAGGCAACATGGAGGGAATGGAAAGACAAGATTTCAGGTTTTTAGAGAAACACCGCGGAAACGAGTCCTTCGGCCAACTGAGTCCAAGCTGACCATCAATCACCCATCAACACTAGTTCTATGTTATTCCACTGCCTACATATTGGGGACAAATTTACAGAGGGCCAATGAACCTACAAACCCACATATCTTTGGGACATGGGAGAAAACTGGAGTTCCTGGAGAAAACCCATGCAGTCACAGGGAGTATATGCAATCTCCACACAGACAGCACCCAAGGTTGGGTTTCTGGTGCGGTGAGGTAGTGGCTCTACCAGCTGTTCCACTGTACTGTCTCTGCCTTGGCGACCCTGAAACCTGAAGTGCAGACATTTGTCTTTGTTATACTGACTTGACCATTGAAAGCTGATCGTTTATTTTGTTAGCAAGGAAGAGCTTGTATTTCTAACATTGTAAGTGAAATAAGTGCCTCATCACCTTCCACTGCATCCTTCACTTGCAGGTGAAGAGCTTTTGATCCAGGAAGTCAAACCATCCGATGCTGGAATTTATATATGTACATGCCGAAATATGGAGAGCTCTAATTCAAGTCGGGTTGAAGTCATTGTGACTGGTGAGTTGGGGAAAATAATTCACATCTCACAGCTCACTTTCATTGTTTCTGGGACAATGCAGGCTCGTGTGTTTTATCATATCCTGGTGCACTTTCCTAGCACTGGCCTCTAGACAAAAGAGCCAAATCTTTTACGATATGTTAAGCATAATATATACAGCTGTACTACTTCCAAGGTTTCATCATTATGTAGAACTTACTGTTAGTTTACTTTTTTAAATGTTAACAAATCACAGTCCAATGACCAAAAATGACATTTTATTGTAAATTGACTTAACTATGAGAGTACTTTTCACTCTGTTTAACCATAAATCTTCTGTAACCATTGCATTATTGCATTGAGATATAGTGTATAACAGAGACTGAGGTGTGATGGTTTGTTTTCTAAATTGTAGTGAATATATACCAAACAAACTGCGTGCAGTCGAATGTGGACAGCTATTAGCCCTTGGAATTCCTCAGGAGGGAATACTTTACTTCAAATAGCTCTGCACATTCTTTAGTAATGTCAAAACGATAGCTCAACTACATCTGTGGAGGGTTTGCAGTGCGTTCAGTCAAAGCTGAAAGTTCACTCTACCCCTTTTAAACCAGATGCCATTCATTTAAATTGGTTGTTAATTCAGATTTGATGGGAACTGTTCACCCCCTTCTTTGATTTAAGTTGATTTATTTGAGAAATAGATAACTGGAATGTTCTTGAGTAAAGAGCAAATCGGAAGTATATTAGTTTAGCTGCAGAATTTAAAATGTGGGATACTCTAGCATCTGCAAAGCCGGCAAAGTTTTCAATTAGAATCACCACCTGTGGGTTACAAGCTTTCCCTCCACATTTATTACCAGGATTGGTCTGTTGTTGCTTTATGATTTCCTCTTTTCTCAAATGTAACGTTTTCCGTAATTTTTACAGCCACAGAATAGCTGTACCCTGATTTTGGGGTGGGGGGGGGTTTGTGTCTAAAATTGGGCTTTTCGATGTATATATTCAATATATATATATTCTTGGTAATAACTCAGCCGTATGCATCGACCTATTCTCTCCACAGCAACCTCATTCAAAGCCATAACTGTGACTGTAGAAGAGCCAAAGACACAGACTGTGAGAGCTGGCATCACTGTCAATTTTATCTGCACAGCAAAGAGTCAGGTAAACAACAGATTCATCATACTCAGGAGTCAGCCGTTCCTTTCAGTATGGTAACTTTGTGCTTAAACAAGACCCAATTGTAGAATATACATTGAGAGCCTATAGGGGCCTGTCCCACTTGGGCGACCTAATCCGCGAGTTCTGGCGAGTTTCCCCTCGACTCATACTCGCAGCATGGTCGACACGAGGTCGTAGGAGGTCTTCGTAGCTCTCCTTCGTACTCGAGAGTGGTCTCCGCGTACGCGAGGCCTCGGCTAGGTCGCGGCGTTTTTTTCAATATGTTAATAAATGCCCGCGAGTGAAAAAGGTCGCCATGGAAAAAATCTATACTTTTTGTGCTCGTAGGTTTAGTCGTAGTAGATCGGCATGTTAGCCATAGGTAATCGAGGGTAGTCGAAGGTAGACGAAGGTAGTCGTAGAAAGTCTTCATCATAGTCGAAGGAGGTCGTCTTCACTCTCCACTATGGTGTCCAATTTTCCCAAAGTTAGTCGTAGCTAGTCATAGATAGTCTTCAACATAGTCGAAGGAGGTCTTCAACGTGTCATTTTTTCAAACTCTTCTAAACTCGCTAATTAGGTCGCCCAAGTGACACAGCCCCTTTAGGCAGCTTTCATTCATGTTGGGTTACCTGAACACAGTACCACAAAGATTTTTAGTCCTATCAGCAGATCTAAATTATGATGTGTTCAACGTACAGGATCACTTTCATATGTTCATGTAGGTGATGCAGTGGGAGAGTTGCTGCCTTACAGCGCCAGAGACCCGGGTTAGATTCTGCCTATGGCCGATGTTTGTTTGAAGTTTATATGTTCTCCCTGTTACCACGTGTGTTTCCTTCGAATGCTCTAGTTTCCTCCCAAATTCCAAAGGCGTGCGGGTTTGTAGGTTAATTGGCTTCTATAAATAGTCCCCAGTGAGTAGGATAGAAATAATGTTCAGGTGATCACTGGTCGGCAGGCTCGGTGGGTCGAAGGGCCTTTTTCCATGCTGTATCTCTAAGGTAAACGAAATCTAATGGTTAATTGCATATGTAACTCGTCTGTAACTGTAACTCTCGATGTGTTCAGGAGAGAGTTAGATATAGCTCTTAGGGCTAACAGAATCAAGGGATATGGGGGGGAAAGCAGGAACAGGGTACTGATTCTGGATGATCAGCCATGATCATATTGAATGGTAGTGCAGGTTCGAAGAGCTGAAAGGCCCACTCCTGCACCTTTCTATGTTTCCATGAGATTTGCCAATCATTGCATCTTATTTCATGGCATTATGTGCTGCCCTTTTGCTTGCTGCTATATTGTGATGAGCCATTTCCCTGCTCCTGAGCATCACTAACTGAGTTAAAATATTGGCGCAGTAAGGCAGCAACTCTATCGCTGTGCCATTGCCACCCAAGGCTACTTGTGAGGCAAGAGCTCTACCCACTGTGCCACAATAGAGCCGAAATTGCTATTTTTGCTAATGAGTTAAGTGCTCAATTTGCTGAGCATTTTTGTAAAAGAAGATGTTGATTTTACTCAAGTATTTGGTTAGCAACTGCACATTTCCTGAAGACTCACACTCATGTTTGTTGCGCTCTCGTTCTCTAGTCCCCAGCGTACACGTTGGTCTGGACCCGTCAACATGGAAGCAAGTTGCCAAACACCGCAGTGGACTTCAATGGAATCTTGACCATCCGTAATGTCCGTCCCGAGGATGCCGGCATCTACGTCTGCACAGGCTCCAACATGTTTGCTATGGACGAGGGGACCGCTGTTCTAACCGTACCAGGTTTGTGATCTGCACCATTATGTACTCATCATCCTCTCCTTCAATGGTGCATGGCATTCCACCACCTTCCCCTGCACACCCTTCCCTCCCTTCCACCTGCAACAGCGCTGCACTTTCAAGCATAATATCTCTCTCTCTTTCTCTTTCTCTTTCTCTCTGGGCGAGAGCAGAGCAGAGCGCAGAGAGGGAGAGGAGACAGAGAGCGGACGAGAGAGAGAGAGCAAGAGAGAGAGAGAGAGAGAGAGACAGGAAGAGGGGCGAGAGAGGGAGAGCGAGAGCAGAGAGGAGAGAGAAAGAGAGACGCAGAAAGAGCACCAATTCCGCCTCTCAAACCTCCCAGGCGTCTCCGCGGAAAGCAGCCAAACGATCCCGTGCGTATATCCCTCTATCCCTCTCTCTCTATCTCCCTCTCTACTCCTCTCTCCCCCTCTCTACTCCTCTCTCTCCCTCTCTTTCCCCCTCTCTCTCTCTCTCTCTCTCTCTATCTCTTTCTCTCTTGGTGAAGCAGGAAAGCTACTGCCTTTCAGCGACAGAGGCCCAGGTTCGATCTTGACTACGGTGCTTGTTTGTACGTTCTCCCCATGACCTGCGTGGGTTTTCTCTGAGATCTTTGGTTGCCTCCCCCTCTCCAAAGACGTACATGTTTGTAGGTTAATTGGCTTAGTGTAAATATAAAATTGTTCCCAGTGTGTGTAAGATAGTGTTCGTGTGCAGGGATCGCTGGTCGGCGCAGACACGGTGGGCCAAAGAGCCTGTTTCCGCGCTGTATCTCTAAACTAAACTAAACAGAGAGAATCCACTCAGTCGCAGAGAGAACGTTGCATCTCCACATAGATGATACCGAGGTCAGAATCGAACCTGGTTTGCAGAAGCTGAGGTAGCTACACAATCCAACTTCCCCCACTTGCTTGTTTGCGGGGGGAAGTAACACCATTACTGGAGTTGGCTTGCAGAATTTTTTTGTGTCTTCCAATTGTATCAGGTTAATTCTGAAACTAAATTGGACAAAATAGTCTCCCATTGAGTTTTCAGAGATCAGAGGTGCTACTTTTAGACTTTTTAGACTAGTTTGGTGCTATGACATTATGTGTAAAGTTGTAGATATTTTCTTTTGATTTTATGTATCTAAGACAACCACTGTAATATTTTCACTTTTATTTATCTGTCAGTTCTGACACTGATGAGCCTGTTTAGTTAAACACTGTGAACTGTATCCATTTAAAAAAAATATTGGATCTCAATACATAGAAACATAAAAAATAGGTGCAGGAGGAGGCCATTTGGCTCTTCGAGCCTGCACCGCCATTCAGTGTGATCATAATAATAATAATAATAATAATAATGGATGGGATTTATATAGCGCCTTTCTAGAATACTCAAGGCGCTTTACATCGCATTATTCATTCACTCCTCAGTCACACTCCTCAGTGGTGAGCTACTTCTGTAGCCACAGCTGCCGTGGGGCAGACTGACGGAAGCGTGGCTGCTAATCTGCGCCTACGGCCCCTCCGACCACCACCAATCACTCACACACATTCACACACAGGCAAAGGTGGGTGAAGTGTCTTGCCCAAGGACACAACGACAGTATGCACTCCAAGCGGGATTCGAACCGGTTACCTTCCAGTCGCCAGCCGAACACTTAGCCCATTGCGCAGATCATGGCTGATCATCCACAATCAGTAACCCGTGCCTGCTTTCTTCCGATATCCCTTCATTCCGCTAGCCCCTAGAGCTCTATCTAACTCCCTTTTAAATCCATCCAGTGAATTGGCCTATGCTGCCTTCTGTGGCAGAGAATTCCACAAATTCACAAATCTCTGGGTAAAGAAGTTTTTTTCTCATCTCAGTTTTAAATGACCTCCCCTTTATTCTTAGACTGTGGCCCCTGGTTCTGGACTCTCCCATCATTGGGAACATTATTCCTGCATCTAGCTTGTCTAGTCCTTTAATAATTTTATAACGTTTTATACGTTTCTATACAATCTCCTCTCATCCTTCTAAATGCCAGTGAATGAAAGCCCAGTCTTTCCAATCTTTCCTCAAATGACAGTCCTGCCATCCAGGGGATTAACCTTCGTGAACCTACACTGCACTGCCTATAGCAAGGATGTCCTTCCTCAAATTACTGCTATTGAATAGTGCGCAACCAAATTTGGATATCTGTATTAATTTTAAACTCTTCCCTACAAAATGAGATGCAAAGTTTACGTAGCCCCGTGAATTAATTGCCTTTACCTGTGTTAAAGATCACACACATCCGATTAGTTAGTGTAGAATGCTGTTATTCCCTACACAAAAAGCAGGCACTCGTTAAAATGCTGACTGCATTTAATTCTTAAGGTCAGTCAAATTGGCAGTACTAAATGAAAGGATTTTGCTTCCAGCATTTTATGCAAGTGAGAAATTGTGTACAGAAATGCCAAACGCGAACCTCAACTGCTGTCTTTTAAAGGGTTTCGGCCCGAAACGTCGCCCATTTCCTTCGCTCCATAGATGCTGCTGCACCCGCTGAGTTTCTCCAGCATTTTTGTGTACCTGCTGTCTTTTAAAGATTGTTTTCTTAAGCACGGTGTATTGGAGAGATCTTGCAGTGCTACCGACTGTAGTGGCAAGAACTCAAGTCCTTCACCCGCTTTACAAACAGCAAGTCACCCAGGCAGGAACATGATTAAAGCAATTGTCACCCAATGTTTTTGTTCATACTCCTGCAAGAAGTTCAAAGCAGTGTTATATAATCTGTGCTATTACTAATTGACTGTTGCATGACCTGGTTATGGCATGGAGCTCCATCTTTCAGCTTGAATTTCTTGCCGACAAGTGAAATGTTCTTGAAAATGTGGCTGTTACTGGTGAACTGTGAATGACACTGTGAATTGCTTATCTAGAGTTACCTCCCACTCTGCTACTGCTGTTGTACATGGTGAAGCAATTAAAAATAAAACCATGTAAATCTTGTTTAATTGTATTTTGTACAGAAGTAAGGTTTTTGCATATACTAACATGCATGTTTGTGCCTAGCTTTTTATAAAATAATCTTAGTGTCTTGAAACCCACCTATATATTGCATCACTGCTTTTTGCCATTTCTTGCACACATTTCATCATCTACTTCAATCATTTTTAACATTGTATGCATCGATGAAAAGATTCCAATGTTATTCCTTCAGTACCGTTCCCTTGCCTGAAATTAAACGTGCATTTATCATTGGGGTGGGGTACTCTCAATTTTAAGAGAAGGAATCTCAATCATATGTCAAGAAATTTGGGGCGGCACAGTGGTAGATCTGCTGCCTCACAGAACCAGAGACCCGGGTTCGATCCTGACTATGGGCGCTGTCTGTAAAGAGTTCATCCGTCTCCCTGTGACCGCGTGGGTTTTCTCTGGTTGCTCTGGTTTCCTCCCACATTCCAAGGACGTACAAATTTGTACGTTATTTGGCTTCTGAAAATTGCCCCTTGTGTGTAGTATGCGAAAGTGGGATAATATAGAACTTGTGTAGAGGTGATCGATAGTCGGCGTGGACTCGGTGAGCCGGAGTGCCTGTTTCCCTGCTGTATCTCTAAACTGAACTAAATTAACAATTTTTTCGGATGGCTTAGGGACCAGTCACACGGAACAAGTTGCTAAGCCCAACAAAATGCAAGAATTACCCTGACGTTGAAATGAAGGAGAGTTGGAGACTGCTTGACGAATTGCCACTCTATTAATAATCTAACATCTAAAATTACAGATAATGTGGAGACATACATCGAGACATTCTCCCTGATATCATTTCATAGTCACATTTCATATTTTACTTCCTCACTATACTTAAGGTTTGGTCTTTCTGCTTCTCAGTTATGTTTTGTCAGCAAAAAAAATGCTTTTTTATAAATTTATTTAATCTCAGAATTTGCAATATATCTTTTATGTTGTTAAAAATTCTTAAAAGTTTGTAAGAGAGTCCATTTCACAAACAGTACAAAAAAAACGGTCATTTCACTCAATTCCTGCCTCAAATTGTAATGCGAGGGACAATTAAATGGCAGAGTTAACTCGATGGGCCGAACGGCCTAATTCTGCTCCTATGTCATGATCTTATGACCACCGGTGCTCTATGAATAGAACCCCTTGGTTGTTGGGATAATCATTTACATTTTGTTCTTAACATGCCTGTCCCTTTAATGTCCAAAGTTCCCTGCTTGACTAAAACTCTTAGTTAGAATTTCCAAGTTAACGTATAAACTTGAAGCAAGGGTCCCCCGGGATCAAAGCAATCTTGTCTTGAAAATAAGACGTCCTAATGAGAGCACTGACTTATTCCCGGCCCTACTGCTCAACCACAAGATGAACTGGTGGTCTCAGGACCTGCTGTTCCAAATCAAACAGTGGAACCTTTTGACAGATCCAGCGTCCTTCTTTGAACTCTGAGTTTGTTTTACAACAATGTGCAGTGTCTTGCAGGCTTTAAAGGAAAATATCCAATTGGAAATTTCGTATGCAGAGTGACCATTTACAATCCAGATATAGTGTTTTCATAATTTCCCCTCCAAGTTCAAGTTACATTTGCATTGCCTCATGTTTGGTTCTTTATACAGCCAGTCGGTCAGTTTATCTTGTAAGACTTCTGTCAGAATTATATGAATTTTTCTCTGGTAGTGTAGTATTTTTTACAAATGTTATATTGAAAAAATGTCGGAGAATTCCAGGAAAATGTTAAAATCCAAGGATTGTTGTTTAGAGACACTTCACCGGTTTGGAATTCCACCAAGGGACATTTTAACCAGCAGTCTGGGGTAGGATAAGGCAGAGTCTTGAGTGCCCAACTGTGTAGGTAGATCTTCACCACATCTATGGCATACAATGTAATGACAAATTAATTGGATTAAAACATTTGCGAGATAATGTTTATATTGAAGACATCAACTTCAAAATATCCCATATAAAGCCTCAGAAAATAGAATCTGCTCGTACGATCTTGAATGTACATTCCCTTTAAGTTAAAAGCTCTTTTGCTGTCAGCAGGAGCAGCAGTTTTATGTTTGTGACCTCTGGTTTCTATATGAGTAATATCGAACAGATTGTGACATAAGTTATACCTCGTGGTATTTACTATTCAGAAGGTAGTCAAATATGCTGGAGAAACTCAGCGGGTGAGGCAGCATCTACGGAGCAAAGGAATAGGCGACGTTTCGGGTCAAGACCCTTCTTCAGAAAGATTCCATTGGATGCTTAAACCTTCTCCTCCTGTGGGAAATTATTCCATAATGCAGTGCATTTTCTTGAATGCCTTTCTTGTTTTGTGAAGAAATCTCTTTCCCAGGTTATTCATTGCACACAAAATACTCACGGGGCATATTTTCATATTTTACTGGGTTACATGGGAACAATTGTGGGGGGAAACTGGAGTTAATGCCAAATGCGGGGAAAAAATGGAGTTAGTCCCACCTCCTGGGACAATGTTAAAGAGATCCAAAAAGCTGCTTGGAATAATTTAAAAAATGAACCGGGCATTTCAAAGTGGGACTTTGGCATTGCATACCGAAGCGTATCGTTCTCAACACTTTGTAAGGGAATAGGAGATTGACTGCTTTTGACTGAAACATTCCACAATCTATGAAAATCAAAAAGACTTCTGCTGTTAATAAACATAAAATACTGGAAACATTAACCTGAAATCCTTTCTCTGTTTCTCTTTCAACAAAATGATGCCTGACCTGCTGAACACTCTCAGCATTTTCTGATTTTAATTCTACAGCCTATCTGCCTTCAGCTGTACTACATTCCCAAGGTTCCTGTTGCTGGTCTATGATGGGGAGGACATTTGAGTGAATTCTTTGAGTGGTTACTTTGTTTTTCATGGAAGTGTGATTTGCTTTTTAAGTTATTACATTTTACTCCTATACTGCTTCATGGTGCTGTACCTGAGAAGTAAGATTCATGTGTTGGGAGAAATTGCAGATGCTGGTTTATACCGAAGATAGACATAAAATGCTGGAGTCAATCTGGCAGCATCTCTGGAGAGAAGGAATGGGCGATGTTTCGGGTCGAGTCCCTTCTTCAGATAACTTAATTCAGTAAAATTAATTCTTGTAACACTGTGAGAGAGGCATTGTCCTTAGACAGATCCATTTTACTCATTTGTCTGAAGATTTGGTGCTTCACAGTTGGTTTTATGTTCTCAGGATGTGTTTAGCCTTGGCAAGGTTTTTATGACTATCTCTAGTTAAGTGCATATTAGGGTCTATCTCTTATTATTAAACCAGAATCATTGAAAGTTTGAAAAATATGAACTAAGACCTGATCTCCTGGCTCTCCCAAATTCCAACAATTCCAACCACAGACACCCCAGTAGCAATGTGATTGAATTGTCTGACCTCTTGGATTCAATATCCAGGCGTGACATTTAATTTAGATCAGAATAGGAAACTGGTTCACTTTGTCCCTTTTGTAATTAACACTATTTGGAAGTAACTTTGCAGAAGAAAATTTGTTATTTTTGGATAAACTTTGACCTAGTGCATGCATTTTTTCTTTATGTCAAACTAATGGTGTTAATATCCATCCCACATTTCCGAGAAAAAAGCTTCACTGGGAAGTTAGTTTATGTAACCTAATGCAGTGAAAGAATGACCTGGGAATTAAGATCCAAAATCTTCACCATTGCCACAATGCTGATGCCTTTAGACAAATTATCTAGTTCTTGATACTTGCAGCAATTGGTTACTAATTATTTTTTATAATGTGTGGTCATTGGATTAAAGTTCAAGCACTTGTGGTTGGGTACCTGGAACAAAATAAAACTTCAGTGGAATTACTGCATGTGCTTCAGACTGAGAAACTTGTTTATTTTTGGTGGGTTTCATGTAAAGGGCCTGTCCCACTTACGTGATTTTTTTCGGCGACCTGTCGGCTCCCGTTATAGTCACAGCAGGTCGCCGAAAAGTTTCAATATGTTGAAAATCCAGCGGCGACCAGAAAAAGGAACCACTCTTTGGGCGACTACTCGCGACCATACAGGCGACGTGTTGCGGGGTGACGCCTATATGGCCGTGAGTAGTCGCCCAAAGACTGGTGCCTTTTTCTGGTCGCCGCTGGATTTTCAACATTTTGCAAAATTTTCGGTGACCGGCTGCGACTATGACGGGCACCGCCGGCAAGTCGCCGAAAAAAATCGCGTAAGTGGGACAGGCCATTAAGAGGATTGGTTTCAGATTTTTCATTACCTGTGGAAGAATGGGATTTGTTTGGCCTTGTATGCAGTGGGAAGTTACTTACCAGAAATTTAACCTGACTTGTTAAATCCACAGCTTCGTCACAGGTCCATTCTCACACATTTGAAACACCAGAAGGTTACAGACAATGTAAGTCAGCATGGTGTGGTGATGATGATGATTCTTTCTTGTATACAGATCTCTCTCCAGTAGCCCTTTGAGAGGTTGGTGTGCGTTCTTCAAGAGTTACAGGGTTACTGAGGATTAAGGAGACTCAAATGGGACTAATGCAATTGCTTACCTGGGAACCAGTACAGGCTTGATTGGCTGAATGGACACCTTTTGTGCCAATATTATGATAGATGAGCTAAATATGGGGAACATTTAAACAGCTAAAGAAAGAGCCCAAAAGGGTTCCCACGCTGAAACGTCACCCATCCTTATTCTCCAGAGATGCTGCTTGACCCGCAGAATTATTCCAGCACTTTTGTCTCCAGCAAGTTAGGATCCCACTTACTACCCCAATTAAATCTCGTCTCCAATGTATTTCTTTAAAAAGGGCACATGGAGGCTTTCATGGTCTTTCATCTGATCATCAAGTGGACAATTTCCACCTTCTAACACCTCACATCGTCACTAAAGTGGAGATTCTCTGAAGAAGGGTCTCAATCCGAGACGTTACCCATTCCTTCTCTCCAGAGATGCTGCCTGATCCGCTGAGTTACTCCAGCATTTTGTGTCTACTATGTAAACCAGCATCTGTAGTTCCTTCCTACACATCTATCCATTGCTGCTGGACCTATCCATTTTAGGCAGATTTGTCCCGAACCTGATGCAAGACGAATCTCCTCTTTGTCACTGAACCACTGGGAAAGATTTTCCACTCTTCGATTCCACCAAGCTAGGGGATAAAGTATGTGAGTTTAGAAAGAATCAATCAGCAATTAGCAGCTCTGTTGACCCAGCCCTTGTTGTATTTTCAAATGGAGAGCGTACACCAACTTTCATTCCTGATCACGGATGCTATTGGGATGCTTGATTGGGTTCCAGTGAATTCTCACACATTATGCTGTTGTAGCAATGCATGCAAGCAGACGTCTAGACACCCCTCATGTAATTCATTTCTGGGGCATTATTTCTCCAAAGTCTTGTGCATGACCCTGAATCATTCCTTTGCCTTCGTATTAGACCAGACAATGGTTCAGCATGCCTATCTCCTACATATCTGACTTTATTCTTAATTGATGGCAATTGTTCATACAATGGTTTTATCTTCTGTGATTGTTTTGGAGAATGTATGTCAAGTTGGTAAGGCCATGGGGTGGGCCATTTTGGATCAACACTACTGAACCCCATGTTAGTGAGTGGGGTTTATAAGACCAATAAGTAACACCATGAGAGAGCAGGAGGTGAAAGGCAATTTTCAAACTACATTTCATGAACAATAACAAAATTGATTGACCTTTATGTCAGGGAAGACACCAGCTGATCCTAGTTAGTGCATTCTGACTCTGCCAAAGGTGCAGTGGCAGCAGCTGAGTTGGAAATTTCAACACTGAGGCTTTTTGATATTTGCTGGATAAAGGAAGGTCAGGTGAGTGAAGCCTTGGTAACTAACATTGTGAAAGTGATAGAACTGAGTAAACGTGGAAATGGGCTTCAACGGCAATGGCCCACTCCTAACTCCTGGAATACACAACAAATATTTTTGGAGCTTGGAAATTAAATATTTAATTGTAATAGGCACAGCAGCTTATGTACAGCACTCCAGTTTGTTTGTCTAGTACTTTAGATGCCACAGTAAATGTAATTAGCTGCGAATGGCTTCATAGTCCATACACCAGCTCAGAGCTGGTACTATCTATCAAGCCTGCTCAAAATATTGTGCTGAATTCTCCAGCATCAAAGGGATCCTTTAAAGTAAAGATATGATTTTAATAGTTATACAATCAAGGCCTATTGGTGCTGGTAACAGTTTGGCTGTGGCAGAATTAGGCAGATGTTGAACAAAGAGTTAATGTGTTACTGTGCCACCTTTCACTGCATCCATCAGCATAAATGACAGAAACTGACTTCTCACACCATTGCTATAATACGTCCGAAAGCTGGCTGTCATCCCTGGGGCTGTTGCCAAGATTCTGAATTATCTTCGCTTTACACAGTGATATTGTTTGAGCTCATCTGCTGCCAGGCCAGCACAGTGAGTGCAAACCCAGCTCAGTGGCATTGTTCATAGTGTCAACCCGCATCAGTGTTGCAGGGGATCTAGCTCATCGCTGTGGCACCACTGACATGCCTGGTCACTTCTTCATCCATAACCACACTGTCATCAACTAATGCTTTGCTTCCTTGTGAAGAGCAAGTGTGGAGAAAGTTGTTGTTTTTTTGTTAATCGTATACAGGGAATGTCCAGATAGCAAAATTTCTTCTTAGTTTGCTGATGTTTGTGACAATTTATATTTTCATGAAGGATTTCCCACTTCCACACTTCCCCAAAAAAATCATCAGGGTTTTTAAGGAGGATGTAGGTTGCAGAGAAGTTGTAAGTTAATGCAGGGGTTCAAACTGTATTAACATTCCTGTACCAACTGGATTATTTTCAGTGACAGAAGTGGAAATCTTAAATTCCAAAGGTAAATGTTGGAATTCAGAAAGCTTAACCCTTGAAATTCCATGATTATTTCCATGATCAGAGTGGAATCGCAGTGCTTACAGGAGTGAAGTCCTGCAGTTATTCACATTGCAGAGTTTTGTGAATAACTGCAGGACAAAAAAAATTTATTTTGTAATTTTGGCCTTGATAAATCTATCCAAGATTCTTTCTTTGAGTTTTATTTGTGGTGGTATGTTACATTGTTGATGAATAGTTCAGTAAATTGAGTGATTATTCAACACAGTTCAAATGGTGTCAACTTAACTAAACAAACATCAATTTATGCTTAAGGTAGACAAAAATGCTGGAGAATCTCAGCGGGTGCAGCAGCATCTATGGAGCGATAGATGCTGTCGCACCCGCTGAGTTTCTCCAGTATTTTTGTCTACCTTCGATTTTCCAGCATCTGCAGTTCCTTCTTGAACAATTTATGCTTAATGCTTTTAACAGGATGTCACCTGGATTCCTTCTTCTGACATGGGGCACTTTATCCAGAGTTGGTACAAGGTAGCTGTTACAAGGGCTATGGGGAAACTGCTGAAAAAAGAGCAAATTAATTGTTGCTTCACCTGGACGTCCTGTTGGGATCCGTGGATATTGGGGAAGAAAGAGATGAAAGGACAGGTTTAATAAAAATACACCAAGTGCTGAAGCAACTCAGGGGGTCAGGCAGCATCTTTGGAGAACGTGAATAGGCACGTTTTGGGCTAGGACCCTTCTTCAGACTGGGAGAAAGCCGGAAGAGAGGTGGGGATGAGAGGAAGCTTGACAAGTGATAGGATACAGGTGATGGATGGTTTAATTGGCAGATGTTTGATCAAAGACCAGGGATGAAAAGACAAAATGTAATGAAATAAGAAGCCAAGACGTGTGAAGCCAGGTGAAGGAATGTAGGTGGAAGGGGAAAGGGATGAATGGATGCACATCCAGGTAGGACACATGGCAGAGAAGGGGGGAAAGGAGGGATGGAAGGGAACTGTTTGTAGGTTAGTTACCTAAACATGGAAAGTTCAATGTTCATAGCATTGGGTTGTAAGTTCAATCTCCTGGTACCCAAGTGGAATACGAGCTGCTATAAGGACAGGTGTTGCATTTCCTGGGGTTGCATAGGAATCTCCTATTAAGCGAGAGTGATTAGTGAGGATGACAGGAGTGGATCAGGCAGTTGTAAAGGCAACGCTTCCTTTGGGGACATGCAACTCGTGGTGAATATCATTGAAATGAGCCAAAATTGCTGAGGAAAACAATTGAATTGGAGTTAATGGGATGAAGGTACGGGTCAGGGGAATTCTGTCCTTGCCATATCCAGGAGGAGGAGAAGGGGTAAGAGGAGAGCTGTGGGAAATGGATGAGAAGGAGTTAAGTGCTCTATCAAATGGACTTCACCTTTCTATCGGTCATGTCATGCCCTGTCATAGAATATAGTAGGGAAAGTGATGGTTCAGGAAGAAGGAAGGTTTCAGAAGCACCAGTGTGGAAATTGACACCATCAAGAAAATGTGATCAATTTAACGAGTGGGAGAATGGAAGGGGGTCTGAGCAGGAGGCAGGGTGGAAGTATGTTTGGATACCAGTAGGTTTAAGCTTTAAAGGATGTTTGTCATTAACCAACCCTTGTGATGGTGAAGCAATCAGAATGTAAAAAATGAACTGCAGATGCTGGTTTTGGTTTATACCACAGATGGATACAAAATGCTGGAATAATTCACCGGGTCATTCAACATCCATTACCTCCAGAAGTGCTGCCAGGCAGTTGTGCAGTTGCATGGTGGTGGAATTTGGGTCTGTTAAGGGAGTAATACAAGATCGACTCAGCAACTTAAATCATTAACCCGTTGGTGACGTGTTAATTGTATTTCTATAATTTCAGTATCAATTTCAGCTCTCAACTTTAAATCTATTGAGATCTATTTGTTTATAACATTCCCAGAGTTTATGTTTCTCAAACAGTTATGCTTGTATCTATAATGAACCAAAACACAGAATAAAATCTCCTTAAAACAAGATTACCTTTATGTTTGAAAATCACCTGGATCTGGATCTGGCCTTCATATGGGATTCAGAATGTTTTAGTTTCAATCAATTGGGCCAAAGCAAGTGAATTGTTCAAGGATGAAGTCAATGTTTATTCGAGTCTGCAGACCATGGAGCAAACATGGGTAAATGTTGAGCAGGACTGTTTTGTTCTGATTAACAGACTGGTAAATCTTGAAAAAAGGAAGGCCTCCTTTCCGGAAACTGCAAGACTAAAAATGGGATAAGTTAACTCTGAGCATCATAAAGTACAGCACACCACCCTTTGGCCCACCATGTCCATGCTTCAGCTTCATATTCTTCTATGCCTTGCCTATTCAAATGCCAGATGACAAAATTTAGTGATTGCATCCAATGTAATTATCTCCTCTGCTAGCTGGTAGATCAACCAGTTTCTGTATAAAACATATTTCCCCGTCAGATCTCCTTTAAAGCTCATTCCTCTCACCCAGAAACTTATGCCCTCTTATTTTTGGCATTCTGACAATCTATGCTATCTCCGCCTCTGACACGTTTATATCTCTTGGCCTCCCTCACTCTCAGCAATACATTCCCAGCCTATCCAAATGTCTGCATAGTTTAGTTCTACAATACAGGTAAAATCCCGATGAATCTCCTCTGCACCCTCTCCAGTACAACCACATCCTTCCTACAGTGTGGTGACCAGAGCTGCCCACTGTACTCCACAGTCCAACCAATGTTCTGTAAAGTTGCAACATAACATCCCATTTATTTCTTCACTGCCCTATCCACCTATGTTGCCACTTTCAGACCACTGTGGACTTGAACCCCAAGGTTCCTCTTTCATCAGCTTTTCTAGGTACCCTCTCATTTATTGTATATGTCCCACCATTATTTGACTTGCCAAAATGCAGGAGCTTGCACTTGTCAGGATTAAATTCTATCTGACGACACTCCATCCAACTTTCCATCTCATCTATCTCCTGCTGCATCCGTACATAACCTTGTTCACTGAGAAGACCCCACACTACCTGGAGAGTCGTTTCCATGATTAAAAAAAAACGCTTGCAACAATAAAATTAAGGAACTGCATTACATTCCCTTGGTTATTGCCAGTATTACATAATTTCTTCCAGAATTTATAACAGGCCTTATGTATTTAAATAAAATAAAATAAACAAATTGTTGCCAATCTTTCCCTAAATAAACTAATGTGAGGAGATGGGGAGCATGATTGCGATCCAGCCAATACTCCGACTCCCTACCTGTGGAGCCATTAATTCGGTGTATTTTGGAATCCGTGCATGTTTATCTTAACTCTATTTCTCCAGGGAAAGAAACAAAACCCTCAGTGCCGACCTCAGTCCAAGAATCATAAATCTATATAATGTGGTGGGCCACAAACAATTTAGTTGAATTTATTATGGTAATAGATAAATTATTAGCTGTTCTTAGCTGAGGAATCTGTGGATCCAATCATAATAAATGAGTCTTAATTAGTCTTCTTTGCTGAATTCATAGTCATGGAGTCATACTGCACGGAAACAGGCCTTTCGGCACAAACTTGCCCATGCCGAACATGGTGGCCCATCTACACTAGTCCCACCTGCCTGCTTTTGGCCCATATCCCCAAGAAGCCAGTAAGTTCAACCTCCTGGTATGAGTTTACGGTGTGGCTAGAAGGATGCTAGAAATGGAGTCACTCGATACATTCAAAAGTGAACTGGATAGGGACCCGAGGAATGAATATCTGCGACCTAAGAGGCAAGAGCAGGGAACTAGGGATTTGGATTGTTCTACAGAGAGCTAGCATGGACTTGAAGCACTGAATGGCCTCATTCTGTGTTATGATTATATACCTCAACATTGTTGTGGATCATTTTATTAAAAATGTGTGCCCACCATGAGCTAAACCGATTGTGTGCAGATGATGGGGTTTATTCAGTACGCCTGAAGTCCACATTTTGTTTTACTGCTTCACACTTCTCCTCTCTACTGCCTGGCTAATAATGCCAGGATTAAAAAAAGGTGCCATGTTTTTGGACTGGTCTTCCACCAAACCATTTAGCCTTATGTTGTTTAAAGAATATTTAACGAATCTTCCTGATTTATCAGCCATTGGCTGTCTAGCCATCAGAATGTTGGAGGAGAACCAAACAACCAAACGTCCTTGAAGAATTATTATTATTATTAAAGTACTTAAGTGGAATAAAATTGTGTTTTACCTTGCCTTAGCATCAGTGCCTGTAGCCACTATCGAGCCTCAAATCCTTACAGTCAAACAGGGGCAGACTGCTGAATTCCGATGCACAGCGACTGGAAATCCTCCTCCAACCTTGGAATGGTTTGGTATGTTATTCCATTAGTATTGCATTGTTCTTTCTGTGCAGTGAAGTGACATTTTTATTGCTGAAGACTTTTCATGCCTTTCACCATGCCTTTCTTAGCATCACAAATCAAACACAAGAATGTAGGGGTGGCATGGTGGCGCAGCAGTAGAGCTGATGCCTGACAGCACTTTCAATGCCAGAGACCCGAGATCGATCCCGACTACGGGTGCTGTCTGTACGGAGTTTGTACACTCTCCCCGTGACCGAGTAGGTTTTCTCTGAGATCTTTTGTTTCCCCCCCACACTCCAAAGACGGTTGGACGATTGGCTTGGCATAAACATATAAATTGCCCCTTGTGTGTCGGGATCGCTGTTCGGCGCAGACACGGTGGGCCAAAGGGCCTGTTTCCACACTGTATCTCTAAACTAAACTAAACACCGTCCAGAACAGTTTGGTAATAGTAATATGTATGCACGTGAACTAAATTTAGGGGAATATTGAGCCAAACGGGTTCAAATTTAAGACTAGGTCCTTGTGCAGAAATGGAGATGACAAAAATACTCAGAGTGGTCGGAGAGAGGCAGTGAGATTCCTCACATTGCACCAGAAGGTTCTTTAGGCTGGTTTGTCCTTCGATTCCCTGAAGAATGGTAGTGGGGAAAAAAAACATTTATGTTTGAGTAGGATGCTGATGTGCAAGAAAACACTGAGAGTCTCCTAATCTAACACCCACCCTAGGTTGCCCAGTTCCCGTGGAGAATGTGCAGCTTAGTCTCACACATAGAGGTTATCATTATTTAGCTGAAATTGGACCAATTATCAAAGCATTCTCCAGTAATTTATACCACAATTGTCCTCCCTAAACTGCAAAGAGATAAAGTAAAACAAGTTCTCATTTAAATACAAAGGATTAGACGCAGCAGTTTTCTCGTCATATTTAAGAATGGTGAAAGGCTTGGATGGAGTGGATGAGGAGAGGATGTTTCCACTAGTGGGAGAGTCTAGGACTAGAGGTCACAGCCTTAGAAATAAAGGACGTTCTTTTAGGAAGGACATGAGGAGGAATTTCTTTAGTCAGAGGATGGTAAATCTATGGAATGCTTTGCCACAGAAGGCTGTGGAGGCAAAGTCAGTGGATATATTTAAGGCAGAGATAGATAGATTCTTGATTAGTACAGATGTCAGAGGTTATAGGGAGAAAGAAGGAGAAAGGGGTTAGGAGGGAGAGATAGATCAGCCATGATTGAATGGCGGAGTAGACTTGATGGGCCGAATGGCTTGATTCTACTCGTATAACTTATGACCTTGTGATTTAAACGAAAAGGTTTCAGACCATTCCCTGATCACAGACAAAGGACGATTTACAATGCAGGCTAAATATAAAGATTGCAAATCAACGGCACAGCTGCCATTCAAGTGTCCCAAATACTGCTGGCTCAGACAAGCGCACAAGATGAGACATGTTTTGGAATTTTGAATGAAAGGGTACAAGGATTCCGAAATTAACTTCCACAGAAGCCTGTGCAACCATGTCCAAGGGGTTCATGCAAATCCAAACAGTGTTCTTGGACGGGCACTTAACCTGCCCTACTGGTAGAGTATTTAACTGAATTGAAGATTGAATACCAGAAGTTGAAGGTTATTACAGAACATCAACTAGTAGTTCTGATTACTTGAAATATCAAGTGTAGAGTCTACTTTAACCCTCGTTCTTGCAAGACAGAGTGCAAATTACCTGCTATCGCCACTTTTTCTGTTTGCCTTTTTGAATGCTGAATGGTACGCTGGCATTTTTGCAAATAGCTGCTAACATATGCAAGCTAGTGTCTGATCACAATGAGATTGAGGGAATGGATTGCTCTTTTGGTTTTTTGAATCCGCTTCAAATAAAATAAACTCTTTTTCAGTTATAAATCCATTTTATTCACATTCTGAATTACAACTTCACAGCAGTTGAGGATACATAATATCTCTACCAGGGTGGGGGGTTAGGAACGATAAAGTGTGGTTATTCTGTGATAATATTCATAGTAAAATAACGGCTCGAAATATTAATCTGTTTCCACATTTGAAGTGCAAATAATTAGCTGGGGTGACCATTAAATTACCATTAAAAGTGTATAGCATGATTATTAACTGATGCGCAGAGAATACACCTGTCGTTTCCCAGCTCCAGTCACCTGAGTTTGATTCCGACCTCTGGCACTATCTCCGTGGAGTTTGCGTGTTCTTCCGCGTTGTTTACTCTGGGTGCTTCCAAAGGTTCTCTGGTTTTCAGGTGGATTGTCCACTGAGCGCAGGTGGCTGGCAGGACAACCGGGAGACCATGTGCGACAGAGTAGGTTACAGGGAATGAAGTAAGGGAATGGGATGATGCCGAGAGCCAACGAGTACACTCGTTGGGATGACTGGTTGCCTTCTCCTTTGCAAAAAGATCTGAAATTGTGCAAATTGTGATAATTACATTGGGCTTTCTTCTCCATCTTTCAGGGGGCCAAGGCAATATTATTTCACCAAACGCAGTAATTCAGGATGGACTTCTCCGCTTTGTGGCTACGGAGCATTCCGATGAAGCAGAGTATTCTTGCAAAGCATCAAACAGTGCTGGACACAACATTGCCACCACAGTTCTCTACGTGCAAAGTAAGAGTGGTCCCAAGCTGTAATCATGTTACTCAGTTTCCCCAAAAATGAGCAATCATGCAACTGGTTAATGAGTTTGGATAGGCTCCTTTCAGCAACAAAGGAGGCACCTCCCCCATGTTTAAACCTATGTTGAGTTAGATGATCACTGCATCCTGAGACCTGTATTTGATTATCCATGAGCCAGAGAGGAGAAAAATTGGACCAGATCTAGGCACACGCACAAAGTCCAAAATCTTGGGCCAGGTGTAGAGACCAAGATAAAGAGAATAAGCTTGGCAGATACAAGGAACACCTAAATTCAATAGGGATTTGGTGCTTGTCAATTCTTGAAGATAGACCCAAAATGCTGGAGTAACTCAGGGGGGCTCTCCCTTGATTCAGGAATGCCACAGATTGCAAAATGTTTAACATTGTTTGGCTTACAAATGGTCCCAGGTTCTAACAACTCAGTCAAGGGAATGTTGCACAGTGCACAAGTCTTGTCTCCATACTGTGGGCACAAAGGAAACATTTGACAAGGATAGTTGGTATCTGAAATGATCTGTCAGTGGAGGTGGTGGAGGCAGGAAGAGTAACAACATTGAGCGAGGCATAACGGTCGGGATATGGAGTAATGCAGGCAAGTGGGATGAGAATTGGTAGGCACGATTGTTGGCACAGACTCAGTGGGCCAAATGTCCTGTTTCAGTGCTGTACAATGCTGTGTCCCTATTAATTCACTCTTTCAATTCACAAAGTACAACTGACAATGGTGGTAGACACAGAAGGGTCTCGAACCAAAACGTCACCCATTCCTTCTCTCCAGAGATGCTGCCTGAGTTACTCCAGCATTTTGTGCCTACCTTCGATTTAAACCAGCATCTTTCCTACTGAAATTGGCGGACTGTACTCAGTGCATCAGCCACATTATCAGCATCTTGTGTAAAGTTGAAAGGTCAAAGTAGTTGGAATCACAGCACAGAGTTATGCCCCTGTCCCACTTAGGAAACCTGAACGGAAACCTCTGGAGACTTTGCGCCCCACCCAAGGTTTCCGTGCGGTTCCCGGAGGTTGCAGGAGGTTGCCGGAGGTTGTAGGTAGTGGAAGCAGGTAGGGAGACTGACAAAAACCTCCGGGAACCGCACGGAAACCTTGGGTGGGGCACAAAGTCTCCAGGGGTTTCCGCTCAGGTTTCCTAAGTGGGACAGGGGCATCAGAGATCAAAACTTGAAGGTAAAATCAGGCTGTGGAGGCCAAATCAGTGGATGTTTTTACAGCAGAGATAGGCAAATTCTTGATTAGAATGGATGTCTAGGGTTATGGGGAAAAGGCAGGAAAATGGGATTAGGAGGCAATCAGCCATGATTGAACGGCGGAATGGACTTGATGAGCTGAATGGCCTAACTCTACTCCTATAACTTGTGAAGTTGTGACTGATTGTAGTTTGGGGGGGGGAGGACAAAGTCTGGCAAGTGATTGATGGATACAGTGGTGAGGTGAGGCACAGATGAGAGAGAATAAACACTCAGGATGATGGGTATGGAGCCAATTAAGCAAAATGTAGATTTAGGATAAGAGGTAAAAGATTCTCATACAGAGGGTGGTGCAAAAATGGAAGGAGCTTAAGACAAAGTGGTGGAGATGGGTACAGTTATGAAGTCCCTTGGACAGCTACCATGGATAGGAAAGATTTGGATGGATGTAGACCAAAAAACGGGCATTGACACATTTCCCTACTGAGCAAACTAAAAATATGACCACTACACTGCCATGAAATAGTGTTGCCGATCTGCTTTCGCTGGGCCAGTAGATAACAAGGCCCGTGGAATTACGGTTAATATCTTCACTGGTTAGAAGTCTCATTGCTTTTGCGGAAACATTCTTGTGTAATCAGGCAGAGTAATACTCGACTGGGGATTAGACGTCTGCCTCGGACTGGTGAGCTGTGTCAGGCCGATTGTTAAGGGTCTGTGTGTTGTTGATCTTCTGGGCTGATTGGCATAATGCAGACAAATCAAGCAACCTAACCTGTCTGCATTCCTTCTTCCTGACAATTGGCCGAGCCCAACTTTTGTGCTGCTGAAGCAACAGTCAATGGTTTGATTTGTAATATCCTAGTTGAAATAAATCACCAGCTGCCAGTCAGTTCAAAGCTTTAATTTGCCCCAACTCTCAATGCCCCATAAGTTTCGTAGAGACTACTTCTTGCTTGTTCTGCTTCACCCAGAGATATTTGTTGTGCCCTCAGTATGGTTATCCAACTAAATTAAGCTGAGCATTAATTTCCCTATATCATTCCAAAAATGACATGCTGATATAGACATAAAATGCTGGAGCAACTCAGCGAGGCAGGCAGCATCTTTGGATAGAAGGAATGGGTGATGTTTTGGATTGAGTATCAAGACTTAGTCTGAAGAAGGATCTCAACCCAAAACGTCACCTATTCCTTCTATCCAGAGATGCTGCCTGTCTCGCTGAGTTACTCCGACATTTTGTGTCTTATCTTTGGTGTAAACCAGCATCTGCAGTTCCTTCCTACACATGCTGATGTAGATATTGGGTGTGACATCTTAACTGATACCAAAATATCCAGTTCAGGAAGATACACTCGCAATAGGAACCAGAGGAGCATGTCAGAATCACTTCAATATGTTAAAATTGATTAACATTTACAAACCTATTCTGAAGGCAATTGTTTATTTGCAAGTATCCTCGACCTTTATTCAACCTCATCTCTTAACCCACCAACCTATGCACAGAGATTATAATTTCCTCTGGACCATATTGGGAAGAATAACAGAAACATCTTTATATTCAGTTATTCGGCCTCTGCATACTATAGGCCTTTACCCGGAGGTTGTGTTCACTTTAAATCATATTTTTTTAGGACTGAAAAGAACAAATGGTGCATTTCTTGTAATGTGTTTACATTATATTGCACTTTAAAAACATATTTGCGTGAATGGTCAATCCTTGTCCAGATTATTAACCTTGCCATGTGTATATTCCCTGCTCCTTCCTCTATTCCTGCTATCATTCATCGCTCTCTCTGAAAGAATTCGTTCAGCTATTTTAGCTGTATTTGGTGGATGATGAATCTGGGCAAATTAATGTTATTTCAGAGAGGCTCAGGATTATCAGAGACTCGTTCAGTACTAGGCAATACACCAGGTTGGTCCAACATCTTGTAACTCATACCCTCCAATCCAGGCAGCATCCTGGTAAACATCTTCTGCACCTTCTCCAAAGCCTGCACATCATTCCTGTAATTTCCCGACCAGATGTACACACAATACTCCAAATGTTTTTTTTTGCAGAGTATAATGAGAAATTGAAATGAAAAAGTAAAATAGATTTGTGGTGTTACTTATGAACAGTAATAGCAGAGGAAAAATTAGGATGTTGATCGGTAAGATTGGAATCGAATTTAATTGAACAGAGACAAAAAATCCTGAATCAAGCTGCCAGGGGTATTGCATGTGGACGTTACTTGTCAGAGGGAGTTGCTGAAGTCTAATGGAGACACAAGAGAATGCAGATGCTCCCTGACCTCCTGGAATTCAGCACGTCAGGCAGCATCTGTGGAGGGAAATGGACAGACGATGTTTTGGGTCTGGACCCTTTTTTACTCGAGAAACTCAAATATAGGGCATGATTGTAAAAAAAAAAATAGAAAAGTAGTCATGGGAAAGTTATCTTGTCTAAAATTAAATGGCCAGAAGAAGGAAGTAAAGAAGGAAAAGGAATTGAGTTCCTTCAATGTCTTCTTTGCAAACACACAGGGGAGAATCTGCTGATGAGAAACAAAATACTGCAGATACTGAGAATCTGAAATAAAAATAGAGAATGCTGGAAACATTCATCAGGTCAGGCAGCATCTGAGGAATGGGAAACGGTCACCATTTCAAATCGAGATCCTTCATCAGAACTGGGGAAAAGATAAACAATTTTGCGTAGCAGGTGGGGGAGGGATGGATCGAACAAAGAGATTATCTCTTATAGGAGGAGACCTAATGATTTAATTTGGCAGAGAAATATCAGTTAAAATCAGATTAAGCTTCAATGTCTGTATAACATTATGCTAATGGTTCAACTGTGGGACATGCCCAGTAGGCCAGACTGTATGGAAAACTAATGACTGGGCCAAAATACTGGCAAGTAGAAATGGCCAATTTTGAAACGAAGAGAATGAGGAGCAAATGTATCTAATGTTGGAGAGTTTGTCCGGTCTATGAAAACGCTGTTACATGTAGCATGGAGAAAGTTACAAATGTGTCATCAGATACCAGAAGCTACGTCACTGTCCTACTGACCACCCCCAGCTGTTACTTGATCACACATCTGTTTGTACAACTGATTGCATTGAAGTAAAGGAGAGCCATCAAACACATCCATTTTCTTCACTTTAAAAATATGTCTGTGTTCGAAGAGTTTAAGTCACTGAATAATAGTTGCTTGAATAAACTCTCAACTTATCCTGTTTTAAGCCACATAATTACATAGATGCTGACCTAGACTCAATAACTATGTGTTGCTGTTTTGGTTTTAAGTTCCCTGTCTCCCATTTGCCTGTGTAGGTGGCGGCAACCTGCCTCGTGTACAGGTCAGCCCGCAACGAATAGAGGTTCCAGAGGGCGACACTGTGAGGTTGTACTGTCGGGCAGCAGGACATCCTACACCAACACTCACGTGGAAGAAACGGGGAGGAGAACTACCGCCCCAGGTACCACTCACTTCTTTACTCAAAGATCTGAAGAAAGTTAATTGTTCCATCATGAGGCAACAAATGATTCAGTGTCTTTGTTTAGTTGAGAGTACTTTGGCTGAATTTTCATTAAGATAACAATTAATTTTGCGACTCGTCGTGAAGGACGGACGTTACTCCCCTCAGCCGCGGTCGTTGTCTTCCCGCAAATCAACCAATCCATCATCTCCAACTGTTGGTCGTTGATGAAGTTCTACCAAGACACATCACACATTGCTCCAGTAATTTGTAGATTGGTGGTAAATAATGACACATTGAAATGAAGGGTGATTTTCTTGTGCCAAAAGTATTATGGCAGAGATTACTGAATTAACAAAAGACCATTGTCTTTTCACTGCATAATGGTGACACCAGATGACACTTAAAAAATATATATTTCTGATCATTCTTAGGATGTGACTATCTCTGGGTAGGCTGATTGTCCATTTCTTGCCCCTTTGAGAATTCAGCTGAGTGTTTTTCCAGTCCTTTACCAAGAGTAGTTAAAAGGCCACTGTGGTTGATGTCGGGCATGAGCTGGTGATCCAGGCTCGAGCTCCAACCTAGACAGTTTAATAGTAAGCAATGCCGCAGAGATCCTTGTGCACATGATGCAGTCTAGAGTGGAGGACTCCTGAGGACTTTAGTTATTGAATTGGCAATTCAGTCTGGGAACTAAAGTTTGAAGGTGGTCTGTGCACCCTGGATTTTACAATAATCTAATGTTCCTTTTGATAATTCTAACCGTTCGAAATGTCTTGTCCAGAACTTTGGAAGGTAGGAATTAATATAAAATTATGAGCAAAATACAAAGTACTGGACGAACTCAGCAGGTCCAACAGCGTTTGGGGAGAGAATCGACAAGCCTACTATAGCATTAGATTTAGTTTGCTTCACAAACAGTAAAATATCCATAAATGTCTCAATCATTGCAGCTAATGATAAGGTCGACCTTCATGGTTTTCGATACATTTCTTAATACACAGACAAATGTATAAGAACCATTGAGGAGATTCTGAGTTCAGGCACTATTCCAGCAAAATCCCAGGTGCATAGCCGATGAAATTCTCTCAGTTAAAGATAATGGGTGTAGTTTAGAAGAACAAGAGGTGAGCGGTACAGTGGCACAACGGAAGAGTTGCTGCCTTACAGCGGCAGGGACCCGGGTTTTATTCTGACTAGGGGTGCTTCTACCTTCTGTGGCAGATAATCCCAGAGATTCACCACTCTCTGTGTGAAAAATGTTTTCCTCATCTCGGTCCTAAAAGATTTCCCCCTTATCCTTAGGCATCTCCATCTCTTGAAAGCTGCAGAATGCCCACAAGACCCATTGAATTGCATTCCAATGCATTGGGGATAATTCACTGTGTATTGGAAGATTTTTGATCCCTCTCTCTCAACCTGTCTTTGGTCCATGGACACTGATATCTCCCAGAAATATTCCCAGGTGGCAGTTTGCACTTCTGTCAGCGTCAGTGAGTGAAGGGAATGATATTGATAGTCTGAACCACCTCCACCATCAACAAGTGACCATAGGACCACTTTCTGGCTGACGAACAAACGAGGGACCTTGGTCCATGTGTAGACTCCCAGCCCAGTCTGATATCCTCTCAGTATCCTGCCCATTGTCGGGTGTTTCAGCTTGGACAATCTGCACAGCCAGGGACCTAGAACCTTTCTCTTAAGTATTAAACTGCAAAGTGTATTCACCCTCTAGAAGCAGTGGTCATAACTGCACAGGGTGTGGAATGAACGCCTCCAGGGTAACGGCATGCTTCTCATTTACGACATGAGCTGTCGGGTCTGACCGGTTTACACACTTGCATGCCAGCTGTTTCTCTGTCTTTTAAACTGCTTATGAAATCAAGGTTTAAGAAAGTAATTGAGGGGTTTGAGCTGTGGTTACTACCATGGTGCTATACAAGGGGATCATTTGGGAAACAGGAAAGGAATGTGGCCTTTACAAATCTGAAGATGGAAGTGGGAGGCGTCAGTATGGGAGATTGCGGATCAATTATCTCGGCTGCCAATGTCTCTTGCCAACATGGCATTAATAACGCAATAACCCTTCACCATTGATGCGTTGTTGCATCTGATCTGAGATATCTGTTTGCACTTTTTTTCCCCCTCTCCTCTTTCCTCTCTGTCCAGGCTGTCTCCTTATTTGGTTTCCTTCCAATGGGAACTATTGGCAGTGCTAAGAATTTGGAGAGGCGCATCCAAGAGTTACAGGTAGCTGCCCGGGTCTGGGCGTCAGAACTTGCTCTGCGACTACTAACCCGAGAGCTTTCAGGCCATTCCACCACAGGCAGGTGTGCAGTATTGCCAGGGCAGCAGCAGCATCGGGGGTCTGGGGCAGTGCAGATGTGCATCACCATGTCCAGGCCAGTTATGGACATGCAACATTGATGGCAGGAGATGTGCAGCAAAGTCCAGGGTAGGTGCAGATGTTGAGGAGCAGATGTGCAGGAGCAGGTGTAGGAACAGATGTGCAGCAAGCATGCAGAGCAGTTACAGACTTGCGACTTGTATGCAGGTTAGCGGGTTTGTTGTGCTGGAAAATCTATCCTATGCACAATGTAGCCGGGGTTTATCTGACAGCTTGGAATTAATTGTCTTACTGTCTTAATTCTACAATGAATTAGTCACTAATTTCCAAACGTTTTGACATTTCTCCCTCGCGAACATACACTTTCTTTCTCTTCTACTTTATCTTCAATCAGATTAAAAATAATGCTCATCCCTAACTGAGCATCTGCTGTTTGGAAGATTCCCATCTCCTGCTGGCTCTTCACCCGTATTTCCAACTTGTGTGAAATTATTTTGAAGGAACCAGGACATGGGTCCAAGCCAAGTCCCTGACGCCTGGAACTGTCAGAACAATCACCATTTCTCTCTAGCACCTTCAAGGTGTCAGTAATATAGTACAAGTAATATAGGAGAATATTTACTACTGAGCCTCAGAAGAAAAAAAAATAGGATGAACGAGCAAAAGGTCCGTCAAAGCAGTGACTCCTTATAAATTGTGGCTTCAGTAGGTTTTTCACTTCAAGCAAGACCCACCGTACTGAATGATACACACGTGACATGCAATTCATGCAGCTGGGTGGCACGGTGACCAGAGGAGGTAGAGTTGCTGCCTGATAACGCCAGGGACCCGGGTTCGATCCTGACTATGGGTGCCTGTCCGTATGGAGTTAGTGTGTTCTCCCCATGACCTGCGTGGGTTTTCTCCAGGATCCCCGGTTTCCTCACACACAAAGACGTACAGGTTTGTAGGTTAATTGGCTTGGTATATAAACACAAAATTGTCCTTAGTGTAGGATAGTGTTAACGTGCGGGGACTGCTGAATGGCGCAGACTCGGTGTTTCCACGCCATATCTCTAAACTAAACTAAAGTGTGCCTCCTTTATTCAACGGCTTCTCGCAGACTATCTTTAGAATGTAGACTATCCTCAACATTGCAACAGCCCTGGAGCAGTTAGATCACCAGACACAATCCTTCATTGGTACTTTATTGTTGTCACCCTTCTATTGTTTGCAACGGATATTAAGCAAGGGGCACTGACAAAAGGAAAATATAAACGTTATTTGAATGTATTTTCAGACTCGTCGAAGAGACTTCCTGTGATCTTTTTGTGGTTGTTCTCCTATTTTTTGCTTTGAACCAAACTTTCACTAGATATTGTTGCGGCAGCAAGCTTCTCTGAACTTCATTTGATGCTGGTCAGAAATGTTACATTTTGGTTCTTTTTGAGCCCTCAGGCTTTTCAACATTTCTCACTAATATTCATGAAATAATTCCCAGACCCTCAGTATTTCCCAGGGAGCCCATTTATTCACCTCCAGCCTGTTAGGAGATAAGATATCCTATCATGTAGGTTGAATTCTTCCCCCGCACTCAACAGTGTCTCCTGTTGTTGAGTGAGGCTTGTCATAGCTTTGAATAAATATTACAGGTCAGCGTTGAGGTTGCTTCTGCTTTTCATGATGACATTTGCTGATTTTTCTTAATCAGCAGTAGTGGTGTAAATGGTATTTAAAATATGGTCTTGGGTGTTAGGTTTTAGATGGTTTCCTGCTGCAGTTATTCCCCTCCTGTTGGAACTCCAGCTGGCTATGGCCCTGCTTTATTTTCACTAGTCCTGCATGTAGAGCGGTTTTTTGTTTCGTTTAGAGATACAGCATGAAAACGGACCCTCTGGCCCACCGAGTCCATGCCAACCATCGATTGGCAGTTCACATTGGTTCAATATTTCACTTTCTCATTCAATCCCTGCAGATTAGGAGCCATTTACAGAGGCCAATTAACCTACAAACCCGCACATCTTTAGATGTGGGAGGAACCAGGCACCGGACCACCCATGCGATCACAGAGAGAATGTGCAAACCCCACACACACAGTACCTGAGGTCAGGATTGAACTTGGGTCTCTGGCACTTTGCCATTGTGCCAAATGATTTCCCCACCTCAACAATCTGGTTGGACCACTATCCCTGCCACACGCAGTTCAGAGTCCCAGGTTCACTGTTTGATCTCCTTCCATTGATATGGACACTGTAGTTACCACAGCATTCTTCACCAGTCAAAAATCAATCACAGTTTTAGAGACCATTTCCTTATTGCCTGTTTAAACATTTGATCTTGTGTGTAGAAAGGAACTGCTACTGAAGATAGGCACAAAGTGCTGGAGTAACTCAGCGGGTCAGGCAACATCTCTGGAGAAAAATCCTAGTTGGATTTTTGGGTTGGGACCCTTCAGTCTGAAGATTCAGTTCTAACCCAAAAGGTCACCCATCCTTTTTCTCCAGAGATGCTGCCTGTCCCACTGAGTTAATCCAGCACTTGCGTCTATATTGGATCTTGCATGTCTGGTAGCTGGAATGCGCATCCATTATTCCACAATCAAACCTATCTTGTAGTCTCCAACCCAGGGACACAGCTCAGATTCATTCAAATAACTACGGCATCACTAATTATATCTTCCCAACTCTGACTATTCGTTCCAAGCTCATGGCTCGCCACAATCTTTAGGCTGAAACGTTTGGTCATGTTTTTCTGAAAAGATTACGGTTAGCGAACTGGCAAATATGAGATTTATGAACAGATGAGCCATGTTAAAATGCAGGCTGCACCAGGCACTTGAAGGATAAAATCCCTTCAAAGTATAGAGAAACATTTGAATCGGAAACACAATAGGTCAGACCGTTAGCTGATATTTGTTCGTCCATCTGAGGTAAAAAGTGGAATGGCCTGAAAGCAATTTGTCTCGCACTATTACCCTAATACTTGTGGCTCTCCAGACAGATTGTGTGTTTGAGAATGAGTTTTGGAGTTGTGATGAGCTCTTGGAATAACAGATCTGTAGTACTTTTGTCAATTGCTTTAATATTTTGTCACCTTCATCACTTGGTTTTGTACTTTGTTTCTTTGCCAATGCTTTTTACTATTTTGTTACCCCTATCTTAGGTTTAATACCTTGTTACTTTGTCATTTGCTTTAATGCCTTGTTAGTTTTGTGAATTGCTTCAAGACTTTGTTACCTGTTTTCACTTGGTTTAATATTTGTTACTTCGTCAATTGCCTTAATACTCTGTTCCCTGTCCACACATGATCAAGGACAATGGATTAATTGAAATCTACGTGTAAAGATGTGTAAAAACACCCTTTGTCTGTCGGCCAAAAACCATGTGTGTGAATTAAGATTTTTAAGGTTGTCAACAGTACTGAGTTTTACACTTGAGTGCTCAGATAATAGATAGCATGCATGTTTGTGTATTTGTATAAAATGATTTTCTGTAGAATTTTACAGTGGTTTTATGATTAAATCACAACCTCAATGCTAAACCAGCAGGTAAGTGCTCGACCTACCATTAACTCTTTAATCTCACGACGCTCATTGGAAAATGTTACTGGAATTTGATGACTCTAGAGATTTCCGAGCTCATTTGGAAGTTGTGTTTTCTCAAACCAAAACGTAGTGTTTTTCTGATAAATAGATTTATCTTTCTGATCGATTGACTAAGTGGCGCCAAATGAAGTACATTCCAATCACATCAGTGATACCTGACCAGGCATTTTAGCCGTCCGAGATCTAGGGAGACTTTGAATAGATACTTTATTAACACATGTGACAAGTCACAGTGATATTCTTTGATTTGCACACGCATGGTATGCAAAGAGTGGCCACATAAAGGGCACCGACAAAGTCACAAAGTATTCCGTGCCATATCCTCCTTTGTTCTCCCCCCTACTCCCCCCCCTCACAGCGGTTCCTCCGCGCTGGGTCCTCCTTTGTTCTCGACAGCGCACTGGAATTCAGCAGGTCCCATCATGAGGGAATGGATTGGAAGGGAATGAAGGGGTATGAAAATAGGATTAGATAAAAGAAAATTAAAAGAAACTCAAGTAGAACATCAAGGTCCGTATGACCTTGGTGAATCAAGGGTCTATTCCTGTGAAATTTGATCCTCCATAACTTCCAACAGCTAATCTTCACGGTGTGACATGGGCAAATGTGCCCCCTTCTGGCAGGCTGAAGCAGTGTAATTCAACATTACAGATGTCAAATAACTAATTCGCTTTTGAGTGCTAACTGATGTTTATCATTTTTAAATGTTTTGGTACTTCAGTAAATGATGTTCCCCTTGTTACTGAAACCAAACTTTTCCAGTGGGGGGGGGGGGGGGGGATTTAGAAACAAGGAACTGCAGATGCTGGTTCACACAAAAGGATGCAAAGTGCTGGAGTGACTCAGTGGGTCAGGTAACTTCTCTAGAGAACATGGAGAGCTGATGTTTCGACTCAGGGCCATTCTTCTGAAGAATCCCGACCGGAAACATCACCTATCCATGTTCTACAGAGATGCTGTCTGACATGCTGAGTTACTCCAGCACCTTGTGTCCTTTTAGGGGGAATCTTGGTTGGGAGTTAATTGCTGCTTTGAATAATGGTGAAATGGGATAGTGACTTCAGAGCAGATTAGATCAAATTCCAGGCAGTCTTCAATAAAATGGGTCACTTCACTCTACTTAAGGTCTCAATGAGGTAGCCATTAGAAGCCCAACTGATGCCGGTATCTGTATAGTGTCTTCCATGCACAGGAGTGTTGTCAGACCAAAATGGACAACAGGCTGCTATGGTGACTTGATGCAGAGTCACCATGTGTGTTATAGTGAAAGATGTGTACAAAATGTTTGAGAGGAGTAGATCGGATAGACGCAGGGTAGGGAGACCCAGAGGACTGAGATGGTATGGAATGAGTTGCCGGAGGAGGTAGTTGAGGCAAGTACTATTGTTTAATGAAGCCCCAACTTGCATCATAATTTTATGCCTTCATTAAGCCTCACAGCACCTGGGACCCTGGCTCGAAACTAATTATAAATCTGCAAACCAATATATGGATGTAACTGTTGGTGGATATTTGTTAGGATGCAATTGTACCCTCCTTCCATTGGAAGCATGGTTGATAGGTAATTGCTTTTTACCTGTGGATGCAGAACTTCATAATGAAAGGAATTGGCAAGCATAGCAAACAGACATAAGGTTCTCAACATAACTGTATCTTGTGATTATATGTAAGTGCAACAATATTTTGTCATGTGATGCAAAGTGCTTTTAATTTTACCAGGCGAAGATTGAACGAACTGATATTGGAACTCTGGTTATCCCTTCGATCACCACTGCCCATTCCGGTGTCTACTTGTGTGTGGGAACCAACGCTGCTGGGTCCACAGAAGGTCGCATAGAAGTGATGGTCTTTGCCTGTAGGTATCCGTTTTCCAAACCTATCAAGCTTAATGCCTAAGGTTGGCACAAATCCAGCTTTCCATTGCTACTGTGGAAAAAAAGAATTGTTCATGCTGCTTTACACAAAAGGGTTACGAAATGCTGGAGTAACTCAATGGGTCAAGCAGCATCTCTGGAAAACATGGATAGGTTTTCAGTTGGGACTCTTCCTTCAGACTGATCATTTTGGAAAATGATTGTAAAATTGTAATATTGTCCCTAGTGTGTAGGATCGCAGGTCGGTGCAGACTTGGTGGGCCGAAGGGCTTGTTTCCACGCTGTATCTCTAAACTAAAGCTAATCTAAACTAAATATTACACCCAGATCTACTGTAGCATATTTGGTGACATAAAACTATGATTGGCAAAAATGCAATATATATTATTTATTATTATCCAAAACATTTAATTTAAAATGATCAGCATGCTTTCCCATGTACCAAAGACTACAACGACGGAAAAAATTGGTGCCAAGGTTAATGTTGTGGTTTAAAAAATTATACAATGTAATTTTATGAAATTAAGGTATCAATTCAGTCCACTCCTCATGAAAATGTTGCTCTTCATATTTAATGTTATTGCTTTATTCAGAAATATTTCTTGACTATGATGAAGATGTGCAAAAATATGTGTGTATTTTCCTCATGATTCCGACCACTCTGAAAATCAAGGAATATTTTTCCTTTGCAACACGTTTTAACTGTTTGTTTTCATTCTCCCCACAGCTCAAGGCTCTGTACCAATGGTTAGAATTCAGCCTTCGCCTGCCACAGTCAGAGATGGAGAAACACTGGAGTTATACTGCCAGGCAACTGGTGACCCTCAACCTGTGATCACATGGCGAAGGGCACGTGGTCGCCTGACCACCAATCACCAGGTAAATAAGAGCATGGAACAGTGCTGCACAGGAACAGGCCCTTCAGCCCACCATGTCTGTGCTGATCAATACACCAAATTAAACTAATCCCTTCTATCTGCACATGATCCTTATCCCTCCATTCCCTACACATTCATGTCCCACTTAAATGCAACTATCATATCTCCTTTCATGACAACATCTCATACTTGCAAAGATTACATTCCTTCTGCCATTCCTTGGCCCATATCTGTACCTAATCTAAATGCCACAGAATTTTTTGGCAGCCTTTCTCACTTTTGTAAATCCATCAGTTTTTGTGTTATCTGCAAATTTAATAAATAAACCCATCTACATTTCTGTCCAAGACGGTCACAGACATCCAGCCAGAAAAACGCCCTTCTACCACTTCCCTGTCTTCTAAGTATAAGCCGGTTCTGAATGCAAATGACCAGGTTGGTGTGGATCACATCTTCTGGATCAACCTACTATGAGGGGCCATGTCAAATTTCCTACCAAACTCCATGTTCACAACATTAACTGCCCTACCCTCAACAATCACCTTCATCACCTCCTCAAAAAAACTCAATCACTTTAGTAAGGTATGACCTGCATTGGGCAAAGCCATGCTGTCTGTCTCCAAATAGCCCATTCTCTTCCAAATGCAAATGCTGTAAATCCTTTCCTGATGAATCCTCTCTGATAGCTTCCAAACACTGAACTAATGCTCACTGGCCTGTAATTTCCTGAATTATCCTTGTTTCCTCTTCTGATTCATGTATAAATCTGTCACTGAGCAGGAGCTGAGAGATGCTTCTCCTCAGGTCTCTGTCGTTGGTTGTGTGGATGTTTTCACGATTCCAGTGTCATGCTGGTCACTGCAGTGTGTGTATTTTCGAGCGGTGAAGACAGCAGAGTGGTGACGGGGAATATCTTCTGATCCTGTAGGTTCAGGGTCCGGTGCTGCGTATCCGGCCGGCAACTCGGGCTGAAGCCGGGAGTTACATCTGTCACGCGGAAAACAGCCTGGGAATGCAGGATGTGGCCGTGTCTGTTTCCATCACGTCCGCTGTCTCACGTACGTATCTCATACCTTCTAACTCGGTCTCATAGAATCAAACCGCATAGAAATAGGCCCTTTGCCATATCACGCCAACGTCAACAATCAAGTACCTAGTCATAGAGTCATTCAGTGTGGAAACAGGCCCATTGGCCCAACTTACCACACCAACCAACATATCCCATCTACACTGGTCACCTGCCTGCATTTGGCCCATATCCCTCTAATTCTATCCTATCCATGTACCTATCTAAATTATTCTTAAATGTTGCAATAGTTCCTGCAAATTATAAACCTGGTGTTTATAATAATCCCTATGCCCAACACTTGACCCATAGCTTTCTGTGCCTTGGTGATTCTTGTGCTCATTGAGATGTCATCCATTATTTAGATGGATTTAGATTAAGTATCATTTAGATACTTAAATGTTGTGAGTCTCTGCCTCCATCACCCACCCAGGCAGTGTGTTCCAGATTTTCACCAACCTCTGGGTGAAAATATTCTTACCCAGACTTCCATCCACATCTCTTCCCCTACCCCTGAAGCCCATGACTTCCAAAAATAAATGTGTTTCTGTGTGGAAACAGGTCCATCAGTCCACCGTGTCCTTGCCACCTAGCCATCAACCATACACGTGTTCTATCCTACACACTGAGGACAATTTACAGAAGCCAATTAACCTACAAACCTGCATGTCTTTGGAATGTGGGAGAAAACCTCCAATGGCACAGGGAGAACGAGCAAACTCCGTGCAGTCAGTACCCGAGGTCTCAGGCGCTGTAAGGCAGCAACTCTACCACTGTGCTGCACTAAGGTTCAAACTATGATGTTGAAACAAGGAACTGGAGATGCTGGTTTACCAAGAAAAGACACAAAATGCTGGAGTAACTCAGCAGGTCAGGCAGCATCTCTGGAGAACATTGGATAGGTGAAGAAGGGTTACGACCCGATAGGTCACCTACCCATGTTCTCCAGGGATGCTGCCTGCCCCCCTGAGTTACTCCAGCAATTTGTGTTATTTCCTTGGTTAAAACCAATTGCCAGGTGACTCAACTATTCGACCCTGCCCTTCACTGGAATGTTTTCATTGTAATGAGTATGGCGAGGATTTAGCCAAGAACAGCATCTCTGTTCGTGAATCATCTCATTCACATTCTGCTCTGGTCTTTCCTCTTTCCACAGCAAGAAAAGCAGCCCCGACGGTCAACGTTTACTCCTCTCCCAGCACGGTAACAGAGGGAGAATCGCTAGAGTTACACTGCCAGGTCACAGGTCAACCACAACCCAGGGTCACATGGCACAGGACGGGGGGCCCTCTAACCGCCAATCACCAGGTAGGTGAAGGTGATGGAGAAAACTCTGCATTCTCTGTCCGTGGGGGAGCCTGTTTAATCGGGCAAAATACGGCCCCTTATTGATGCTGGCTCAAAGACCCAAGCAACCACACTTTGAGCAATCCTCCATATCTATCCAGTATTGTACTTGGGTCATTGTGTACAGTGAGAAACAATATCTTTGCCCAGAATGAATCCTTGCCCTACATGTAGTTCTGTGCATCCCCCGCCTGCTTTACTTAGATATCACAACACAGGAAGCCAATTGCCCCCTCAGTCCTGACCAGTGGTGAGCAGGATAATACCATAATTATTCCCCCTTATTTCCCCTTCCTTTCTCACTGTGATTTATTCTCACCAACACATCAACTGCACTTTGAGTTTTATACCACTTTTACTTAGCATGGAAATAGGCCCTTCGGCCCACTGAGTCCATACCCACTATCTATCGATCACCCGTTCACCCTAGTTCCATGTTATCCCACTTTCTCATCCGCTCCCGACACACTAGGGGTGCTTTACAGAGGCCAATTAACCGACAAACCCATGCGTCTTTGGGATGCGGGAGGAAACCAGAGCACCGGGAGGAAACCCACGCTGTCACTGGGAGAACGTGCAAACTCCACACAGGCAGCTCATGAAGTCACTTTCAAACCTGGGTCTCTGGCGATGTGAGGCTGCAGCTCTCCCAGCTGCACCACTGTGCCCCCCTAAAACAAGGGGAAACATTTAGTGGGCTATGAACCAACCAGCCTGCCTTTGGGATGTGGGAGAAAACAAGTGCCTGGTCACAGGGAGAACATACAAACTTCATACAGGCAGCACCAGCGGTCAGCATTGAAGCAGGGGCGTTGGAGCCATGACACAGCTGTTCTACCTGCCGTGCCACTGTGCCGCCCAGGTCACTGAATGGCAATGAAGAAGTGGACTCACAGCTGGGCTTTCCATTCTTGCTTTGGTTTTCATTCAGGGACAGTTTCTTCCCAGCTGTTATCAGGCAACTGAACCATCCTACCACAACTAGAGAGCAGTGCTGAACTACTATCTACCTCATTGGTGACCCTCAGACTATCTTTGATCGGACTTTACTGGCATTATCTCGCACTAAACGTAATCCCCAATCATGTATTTGTACACTGTGAATGGCTCAAATGTATAATCATGTATAGTCTTTCCGCTGACTGGTTAGCACGTGACAAAAGCTTTTCACTGTACCCCGGTACACGTGACAATGAACTAAAATGAACTGATTTCCCAGTCGGAAGATGAGCAAACATTGATCCTTACTCCTTCCGTGTGTCTCCTGTCCATCCATTGCTGCTGTCAACGTTTTTGTCCCCACTGAAACCAGCCCCTGATTTTCCTCTTGACGCTCCAGGTGCAGGGTTCTGTGCTGCGAATCCTTCACATCATGCCGCCTGACATCGGAGACTACATCTGCCGTGCCGAAAATAACCTTGGAAGGCGAGAGGTCAAATTTTCCGTGTCAGTCACCGCATCACCCTGTACGTAACCCGATATTCTTCTACCATTTTGCTTGCATGTCTGAGCATCAAATGATAGGGAGGATGGTTAAAAGTAGCGCGGGTAGATGTAGGAAGGATATTGATAAAGATATTGTCAATTAATAGCAAGTGGCGTTCGAGAAAAACATAACATCATCATGTGTAGGTAGGAACTACAGATAATGGTTTATACCGAACCACTTGCATCCTGTATCCCTGTCATTAGCACATCCTCCCCATCTAATGATGGGCCAATATGGACTCCACCCTTCCTAAGGTCATCTGTTGCCGTGTGCGGATTTGACTTTCTCACTTAGGCTTGTGAAGCTTTGACATTTTCTATCGCATAGGCCAGTAGAATAACCAAGGTCAACTCTTGTCAAGACTAAGGCATAGATGTATGAGCACTTTGGGAAAGAGAAAAATAGGTGCAGGCGTAGGCCATGCGGCCCTTCGAGCTAGACCCGCCATTCAATATGGTCATGGCTGATCATCCAAAATCAGTACCTCGTGCCTGCTTTCTCCCGGGATGGGAGAGAGGATTAGGGATATTAGCCATTATATTATTGACAGGTGGAACAAGTTGGATAAAATGTAAGCCCTATTCTGTTCCATTCCATTAAAATTGAGATGATTAATTGTAACCTGGTAATGATTATGGATCAAGAATTGTCACAGTGGATTGGAATAGAACTGAAAATGGGTGTGACAATCTATCACCCTCTCCAAGGGCACAGAAATGCAAACATTGATAAACCCATGTAGCCAGGTTTATGTTCCTAGCCCTGGTTCAGAAGGCAGAATAGCAGTAGCTAAGCCAGATAAAAATATATGTTCCTCAAATAAATAACTCTGGCCAAAGCTTTGTCCCTATCAGTCACTTGAAATATTTTAACAGTTAGCACAATCAGGTACCAGAAACTTACTGTGATCTCCCAATTAGGAGAATCTCTACAACCCATTTTGAATTAACTTCTCTCATTCTCCCACAGCACAGAGAAGCCCCCCGATCGTGCTGGTCCATCCCTCTCCCACCTCGGTAACCGAGGGAGAAATGGTGGAGTTGCACTGCCAGGTCACAGGTCATCCGCAACCCCAGATCACATGGTACAGGACAGCCGGGCCTCTGACCACCAACCACCAGGTAGGGAACGACCTCTGCTCCGTGTTTCTGGCCACTGGACCCGGTCTGGGCGAGTGTGAGTGACGGAGACTGTGATTTTCCTGTTGAATCTTCAGGTTGACGGTTCCGTGCTGCGCATCCTTCAAGTGACTTCCGCTGACGCTGGCGATTTCATGTGCCGTGCCGAAAACGTCCTTGGAATGCAAGAGATCAAATTCTCCGTCTTGATCATCTCAATATGTATGTTGCCTGTCATTCTCCAGAAGCTTTGATTTGCACTAACTTTCATTCTTTCTCTGTCTGTGCCCCTCACAGTTGCACAGTGTTGACTGCAGCTTAGGTCAAATGTTTGTTCAACTTTGTATGTTCCCAAACAAGATTTTCAAGGAGAGTCTGATAACCAGTGTATTATAGAAGGACGCTCATCTTATGGGTCTGTAAATGTAATATTTAATGAGAGAAAATGTTTCCAATCAGTAGTCCACAAATCAAATCCATTCCTGCTTCTTTTCACATTTACATATCGCCCATTAAAGTGTTTTTCATCAGGATTTTATAGAAACACATAAAATTATAAAAGGACTGGACAAGCTAGATGCAGGAAAAATGTTCCCAATGTTGGGCGAGTCCAGAACCAGGGGCCACAGTCTTAGAATAAAGGGAAGGCCATTTTAGACTGAGGTGAGAAAAAACATTTTCACCCAGAGAGTTGTGAATTTGTGGAATTCCCTGCCACAGAGGGCAATGGAGGCCAAATCACTGGATGGATTTAAGAGAGAGTTAGATAGAGCTCTAGGGGCTAGTGGAGTCAAGGGATATGGAAGAAGGCAGGGTTATTGATTAGGGACGATCAGCCATGATCACAATGAATGACGATGCTGGCTCAAAGGGCCGAATGTCCTCCTCCTGCACCTATTTTCTACGTTTCTATGTTTCTATGAGTGGTCATTAGCCCCAGAAAATCATATCTCAACACGTCCCACGTGCAGGAGGCAATTGAAGTAGTGATTAAGAACTGTACAAATCATGTTGCTAATTCGGGATCACAGTAAATATTTGATGTGGTTTCACATGCAAGTCTTCATGGCTCGGGATCACGGTTCTGAGGCAAATCAGCCATTCAGTATGCTAACTAATAGACACGAAAAGCTGGAGTAACACAGAGGGACAGGCAACATCTCTGGAGAGAAGGAATGGGTGACATTTCAGGTTGAGACCCTTCATCAGACTGGTTAGAGATAAGGGAAACCAGAGATATAGGCGATGATGTAGAGAGATAAAGAACAATGAATGAGAGATATGCAAAAAAGTAATGATGGTAAAGGAATTGTAGCTATTTGTTGGGTGAAAGCGAGAAACTAGTGCAACTTGGATGGGGGAGAGATGGAGAGAGCGGGAATACCAGAGTGACTTGGAGTTAGAGAAATCAATATTTATACCACTGGGCTGTAAGCTGCCTAAGCGAACTATGAGATGCTGTTCCTCCAATTTGCGTTTAGCCTCACTCTGATAATGGAGGAGACCTAGGACAGAAAGGTCTGTGTGGGAATGGGAAGGAGAATTAAAGTGTTTAGCAACCGGGAGATCACGTAGGTTCAGGTGGACCTAACCAGCTTGGCAACAGGAAGCAATGCCAGACTGTGGGGGCTTCCAGCAGACAATCAACTTCCTTGCTATCAAACAAATGAAGATCAGTACTATGAAAGGTGAAGTCCCGCAGCTACCTAGAAGTTGGTCAGTTGCATATACAGAAAGGATTGAGACATTATTTTTAATAGTGGTTATGCTTATGAAAATTATGATGGGAAACGTAAAATATACATGCCGGGCATTTATATTTCACGTTCTTTTGGAGGGCAAAACATGATTCAGTATCGCTCAGTCAGAGTCCCAATTCATGAAATTGACTGATATAAATTAGAAACACAATTAGGAGATATTTGTGGGTAGATTACATGCAAAAATTGATTCTGTGCAGCTACTGAAGAGAGAAGAAAAAAATTAGGTTTGGTGTATGTGGGTGGTAGATAAGGGTTTGTTGTGGTGCGATGAAGGGTTTGTGTTAATGCTGTATCTCTCACGTGCAGTGGTATTGCAGCAACAATTGCTGGGAAGAGTGTCAGACCATAATACATGTGAGGCAGTGCAGTTTGATTCATCACACAGTTACTCAATCCTTGGTTCCATTCAAATAAAACAATTTACAGCAGAAGTATTCAGCAAGAGGCGGAGAGTGAAAATCTCCATCATTTGCCCCATAAAACATGATTACCCGGGTATTGTGCTGGAATCACGAGCTTGCGTTAAAGGTTGAGGTGCCATTTGATCTTCTCCCCTTCCTGTTCCCTATGTTGTTATTCAACAAACAAAACGGTTCATTTTAATCTCTGTCTCACTTCCACTTCCTACCATCCACAGCCCAAAGTCGACCCCCGACTGTGCTGGTCCATCCCACTCCCACCTCGGTAACCGAGGGAGAAATGGTGGAGTTGCACTGCCAGGTCACAGGTCAACCGCAACCCCGGATCACATGGTACAGGACAGCCGGGCCTCTGACCACCAACCACCAGGTAGGGAACAACCTCTTCTCCGTGTTTCTGGCCACTGGACCCAGACTGGGCTTTGTGTGAGTGACGGAGACTGATTTTCCTGTTGAATCTTCAGGTTGACGGTTCCGTGCTGCGCATCCTTCGCACGAGTACCGCTGATGTTGGCGATTACGTCTGCCGTGCCGAAAACGTCCTCGGAATGCAAGAGATCCAATTCACCGTCTTGATTACTTCAATATGTATGTTGCCTGTCATTCTCTAAAACCATTGATTTACATGAACTTAAATTCTTTCTCTATAATAATAATAATGGATGGGATTTATATAGCGCCTTTCTAATACTCAAGGCGCTTTACATCGCATTATTCATTCACTCCTCAGTCACACTCGGTGGTGGTAAGCTACTTCTGTAGCCACAGCTGCCCTGGGGCAGACTGACGGAAGCGTGGCTGCCAATCTGCGCATACGGCCCCTCCGACCACCACCAATCACTCACACACATTCACACACATTCACACACAGGCAAAGGCGGGTGAAGTGTCTTGCCCAAGGACACAACGACAGTATGCACTCCAAGCGGGATTCGAACCGGCTACCTTCCGGTTGCCAGCCGAACACTTAGCCCATTGTGCCATCTGCGCCCCTCACAGTTCCACCGAGTTTTGATTGTAACTGGGGTCAAAAGTCTGCTCAACTTTATATATTAATAAACAAGTTTTAGAAGTTTAGCTTAGTTTAGAGATCCAGCATGAAAATAGGCCCATCGGCCCACCAAGTCGACGCGGATAAGCGATCCCGCACATTAGCACTATCCTACACACACACACACACCAGGGACAAGTTACAACAAGCCAATTAACCTAAGATCCTGAATGTCTTTGGTGTTTGTGAGGAAACGGGAGATCCCGGAGAAAACCCACGCAGGCCACAGGGAGAATGTACAAACTCCGTATAGATAACACTCATGGTCAAGATCGACCCCAGGTCTTGGTTCTGTAAGGCAGCAACTCTACCGCTGCGTCACCATGGTGCCCGCAAGTCAACCTTTCAAGAGAGTTTAATAACCAGAGTATTATGGAAGGAAGAACCACATCCTATAGATCTGTAAAGTTAATATTTAAGGAGAGAAAACATTTCAGATCAGTGATCAAGAAATGGGATCCATTACTGCCTCTTTTTTCATTTACAGACCACACATTAATGCGTTTTTAATCGGGTTAAATGACACGAATCATAATTTCTCGGTGACACGGTGACCATCGTGAAATTGGCCCCAAAAAATAATATCTCAACATGTGCTACTTCCCTATTGTCCTCTGATCGGGCAGTAGGTAATTGAACTATTGAGTGAGAACGGTTCAAATACAACAAAGACTGGGAAAAGTAGCAGTGTAGTTTGATTCCCCACTTGGCTCCAAAGCATTTGTTTGATTCATCACATCCTCACAGCTACTCAATCCTTGCGTCCATTTGAAGAAATCAATTTAAAGCAGAAGTATCCAGCAAGAAGCGGAGAGTACAAATCTCCAGCACCTGCTCCATGGCTATAAACCATGATTACCCGGGTATTGTGCCGGAATCAAGGGCTTGCAGTAAAGGTTGAGGAGCGATTTGATCTTCTCCTCTTCCTTTTCCTTAAGCCCCTATCCCACTTAGGCGATTCTTTTGGTGACTATAGGCGACTAGGCTGTTTTCACATGGTCGCGGAGTGACGCCTGTATGGTCTTGAGGAGTCTGCTCAAGTCGCCTAAAGAGTCCCGTTTTTCTGGTCGCCGCTGGATTTTGAAATGTTCAAAACTTTTCGGTGACTCTGGGCTTGACGTAGCTTGTCTTCTCCCTTCGTAGGTGCTGTCGTAGGTTGTCTCCAGGATGACGCAGGTTGTCGCCAGGTGACGTTGGTTGTTGCCGGGTGCTGACCGGTGAATACCGTTGGCGAACACCTACGTCAACCGGCGACAGGTACCGGCGACTGAATTGTCTTCAGTTGTCGGCGACAAGGTCATTGCTTGTTGTAGGTTGACTTTGGTTGTCGTAGGTTGTCGCTTGTGTCGTCATACGTTGTCGTAGGTGGGAGTCCTAATGGGTCGCCGGTTGTCGGTAGCTTGCCGCAGCGTGACGTCGATTAGTCGGTAGGTTGTAATAGCTTGTTGTAGACATTGTCGCAGAGGTGGTTCAGTCACCGCTTTTTCGGCGACCTGCTACGACTGTGACAGTCGCCGGCAGTCCCCGAAAAAATCACCTAAGTGGGACAGGCCCCCTATGTTGTTATATAACAAACAAAATGGTTCATTTTAATCTCTGTCTCATTTCCACTTCCTACCATCCACAGCCCAAAGTCGACCCCCGACTGTGCTGGTCCATCCCTCTCCCACCTCAGTAACTGAGGGAGAAATGGTGGAGTTGCACTGCCAGGTCACAGGTCAACCGCAACCCCGGATCACATGGTACAGGACAGCCGGGCCTCTGACCACCAACCACCAGGTAGGGAATGACCTCTGCTCTTTGTTTCTCGCCACTGGACCCGGACTGGGCGAGTGTGAGTGACGGAGACTGTGATTTTCCTGTTGAATCTTCAGGTCGACGGTTCCGTGCTGCGCATCCTTCACGTGAGTCCCGCTGACGTTGGCGATTACGTCTGCCGTGCCCAAAACGCCCTTGGAATGCAAGAGATCCAATTCTCCGTCTTGATCATCTCAATATGTATGTTGCCTGTCATTCTCTAAAACCATTGATTTGCACTAACTTTAATTCTTTCTCTGTCTGCGCTCCTCACAGTTCTACTAAGTTTTGATTGTAACTGGGGTCAAAAATCTGTTCAACTTTATATGTTAGTAAACAAGTTTTAGGAGATGAGTTTAGTTCAGAGGTTCAGCACGGAAATAGGCCCTCCCGCCCACCAAGTCAACGCCGATAAGCGATCCCCGCACAATAGCACTACCCCTACACACGCACCAGGGACAATTTACAATTTTAACAAGCCAGTTAACCTACAATCATGCATGTCTTTGATGTATGGGAGGAAAGCTGAGATCCCGGAGAAAACCCACGCAGGCCACAGGGAGAATGTACAAACTCCGTACAGAAAACATTCATAGTCAGGATCAAACCCGGGTCTTGGCGCTGTAAGGCAGCAACTCTACCGCTGCGCCACCATGATGCCCCCAAGTCAACCTTTCAAGAGAGTTTAATAACCAGAGTATTATGGAAGGAAGAACCACATCCTATAGATCTGTAAAGTTAATATTTAAGGAGAGGAAACATTTCAGATCAGCAATCAAGAGATGGGATCCATTACTGCCTCTGATTTCATTTACAGACCAAAAATTAATTCGTTTTTAATCGGATGACACGTATCATCATTTCCCAGTGACACTGCGACCATTGGCCCCAAAAAATAATATCTCAACATGTGCTACTTCCCTATTGTCCCCTGACTGGGCAGTAGGTAATTGAACTATTGATTGAGAACTGTTCAAATACAACAAAGACTGGGAAAAGTATCAGTTGAGGGACAGTGTAGTTTGATTCCCCACTTTGCTCCAAAACATTTGTTTGATTCATCACCTCCACACAATCCTTGCTTCCATTTAAATAAATCAATTTAAAGCAGAAGTATCCAGCAAGAAGCGGAGAGTGCAAATCTCCAGCACGTGTTCCATGGCTATAAACCATGATTACCTGGGTATTGTGCTGGAATCAAGGGCTTGCAGTAAAGGTTGAGGTGTCATTTGATCTTCTATTCCTGTTCATCATGTTGTTATATAACAATCAAAATGGGTGTTGTTAATCCCTGTCTCACTTCCACTTCCTACCACCCACAGCCCAAAGTCGACCCCCGACTGTGCTGGTCCATCCGACTCCCACCTCGGTAACCGAGGGAGAAATGGTGGAGTTGCACTGCCAGGTCACAGGTCAACCGCAACCCAAGATCACATGGTCCAGGACAGCCGGGCCTCTGACCACCAACCACCAGGTAGGGAACGACCTCTGCTCTGTGTTTCTGGCCACTGGACCCCGTCTGGGCGAGTGTGAGTGACGGAGACTGTGATTTTCTCATTGATGCTTCAGGTTGACGGTTCCGTGCTGCGCATCCTTCGTGTGACCTCTGCTGACGTTGGCGATTTCATCTGCCGTGCTGAAAACGTCCTTGGAATGCAAGAGATCAGATTCTCCGTCTTGATCACCTCAATATGTACGTTGCCTGTCATCTTCTAAAACCGTAGTTTTGCATTAACTTTCATGTTTTGTCTGTGCCCCTCACTGTTACATAGTGTTTTGATTGTAATGGGGTCAAAAGATTCTTCATTTTTATATATTAGTGAACAAGTTTTAGAAGTCTCGTTTAGTTTAATTTAGAGAGACAGCACGGAAACAGGCCCTTCTGCCCACCAAGTGTCCGTGCCGACAAGCAATCCCCGCACACTAGCACTATCCTACACACACACACACTAGGGACGATTTGCAATTTTATCAAAGCCAATTAACCTATAAACCTGTACGTTCTTGATGTATGGGAGGAAACCAGAGATCCTGAAGAAAACCCATGCAGGTCCCGGGGAGAACGTGCAAACTCTGTACAGACGACACCAGTGGTCAGGATCAAACCCGGGTCTTGGCGCTATAAGGCAGCAACTCTACCGCTGCGTCACCATGGTGCCCCCAAATCAACCTTTCAAGAGAGTTTAATAACCAGAGTATTATGGAAGGAAGAACCACATCCTATAGATCTGTAAAGTTAATATTTAAGGAGAGGAAACATTTCAGATCAGCAATCAAGAGATAGGATCCATTACTGCCTCTGTTTTCATTTACAGACCAAAAATTAATGCGTTTTTAATCAGATGACACGTATCATCATTTCCCAGTGACACTGCGACCATCGTGAAATTGGCCCCAAAAAATAATATCTCAACA